>NC_141802.1:17836775-18436775 GCF_057944985.1 Cucurbita pepo subsp. pepo | reverse complement strand
GGAAACGTCTTTAGACGTATTTTAAAATCGTGAGACTGTCCGAGATAGCCAAAGTTGATAATATCTGCTAGCAATGAACTTCATGTGAATCAAAATCCATAATATTATTAATTATAATTTTGGAAATTAAAAAAAAAAAAGGGGTGAAATTTGAATTGGAAAGAAAATAGAGAAATTTAATTAAAATATTAATAAGCTATTTGGGTCACTGTTTACGAAGGAATGATTGGTGGTGAAATGAACCGTTGGGTTCCATTTCCATGTGATAGTTGTCGAAGGGTTTCGGGGAGGGTGTATGGGAGTTGCAGTACACCGCGTTGCAGTAGATTATTGTAATTTTGGTTCGGACTTAGATAAGACAGCAATGGAGGTCTGTGATTGGAGCGTGCTGATTCTGCCGCGAAAATTCGCGCGTGGGTCTACACTATATATTTCCTAACGAGACGAGGAAATTAGATAATTAATAATAAAAGAATATTAAAACTAAAATCGGAAAGGAAGAGAATTTGATAGAGGAGAGAGAGAGGGGGAGAGAAAGAGAGAGAGAGTAAGAGAGAGGAAGAGAACGAGAGAGAGAGCTCTACTCTCACATGGCTACCTTGCCATTAGGGCCTCGCCATTAACCTCCACTACAGCCACCGTCACAGTCACAGTCACAGCCACAAGCACAGCTGCTACAACTTTCTCAACCTGAAAATGACCGTCTAAATCTCAACTCTCACCGTGCCTCAGCAATGGACACCGATAAGGTTCTCTTCCTCTTTCTTGCTTTGAGTCTGTTGTAGTCTGTGTGTGATAGGTGATTTTTCTCTATGTGATGTTTTGCTTCTGTTGATGCTCTGTTTGTGCCCGATCCAGCTCGAGATCATTGTTTCTTGCTAAGTTAAGAGCGATCTACTGTGATTTGGTAGTTTCTTTGCTCGATTGGAAGGCTGGATGAGTAGCCGGAAGTTCTCTCCGGCGATTATTGACCTGTTTACGTCACTGATTCGAGATATTTTCTGGCTCATTTTTGTTTGTTCGATCTGTTGCCAAATTGTTGGTGAAATATTTAGTCTAGTATTTGATCGAGTATTTAACTGAGATCTTGCGTCTAAGCTTTGAGCTCAATTTTCTCGAACTGTCTTCTATTAGTTTAATTGCTCTGAGAACCGAGGAGTGATTTGTAGGATTGCATCCTTAGCTTTTTTTCCCCCTTCTAACGTCATAGATTGGATGATTAACTGGAACTGTGTGCTAACGGTGTCTGAATTGATCTTCGTATGGTAAATTAATCATCTAATTGATGTTTCATAAACACCTTGCTCACTCCAATTTTTTTCCGAACTTAGTAGTCTTGGTCATAGTTTCATCTTCTGTAATTTTGATTCTTTCTTTTTACTTCTTTTAATTACGGTTGGTCTCTTCCATAAATCTTTTTAAAAACCATTATAATTTGCTTTGGGAAGTCGTTAATGGCTGATTCTCTCCTTAGTTCCTTGGGTGGAGATGCAAGCTTTTCCTAGCATGTGATGCGAGCTCTTCCTAGCATGTGATGCTTTCTTGTAAGTCATAGCTATCTATTTTGCTTCCCCAAGTCGTTGCTCTGGATACATTAATCTGTCTTCTACCCTACATTTTGAGACCCGTCCTCAGTTCTTACAGATGCATTCCGATCCTTATCACAAATCCCAAAACACCATCATCAATTTTCAGCTGACACACCAATTACTTAATTACTGTAAAAGTTAGTTTTGTATTTGTGTACATTGCCCTTCTCGTTTAATATAGACGAGGTTCCTCGCATGGGATTCTAGGAACTGAGAGCAACAAATACTCTATTTCTTAGAATAGTAGTTGGAGTTCCTACTCAGGTTGCTTGATATTAGGTATGCTTTTCGTTAAATGTAGGTAATCATGTAAAACAATGTTGATACTTAATTTTTCAAGGGCACTAAGGTTTTATTTACAAACTGTTCTCTTCTCTTATTCACAATAAAATAGGCTTGACGTTTTACTCTCACAGGCTTACACGTTCATGAGCTCTCTATGTTTCATGTATTCCTTATGCATCTAGTATATATCACCTTATTTACAATGCTTTATGCTACAAATTCCAGGAAATGTCAGCTGCAGTGATTGAAGGGAATGATGCAGTAACTGGTCACATCATTTCCACTACAATCGGTGGCAAAAACGGTGAACCAAAACAGGTTAAAATCTCATTCCCATCACCTCACAAAATTTATTATGGGGCAGTATATCCTTATTAACCTACTTTATTAACATATGGTTCATTTGTTTTAATACAACTTTATAGCGATCTAAAAATCTTAAATGTAGTCAAAATTAATCTTGAAATATTGAAATGCTGAGATGTTGACTTTTCCTGGCTTGTAATGTAGACAATCAGTTACATGGCTGAGCGTGTGGTGGGTAGTGGTTCGTTTGGCGTTGTATTCCAGGTAAGATATAGTTATATATCACCACATGACAAAGTTTGGGCTTTTTCTGTATGTTTGAAGTTTGTCATCCCTTGTTCAGGCAAAATGCTTGGAAACAGGAGAAACAGTTGCCATAAAGAAGGTTTTGCAGGATAAGCGTTATAAAAACAGGGAGTTGCAACTAATGCGTCTGATGGATCACCCAAATGTGGTTTCTCTTAAGCATTGCTTCTTCTCTACAACTAGTAAAGATGAACTTTTCTTGAATTTGGTTATGGAGTATGTTCCCCAAAATATGTATCACGTTCTCAAGCACTACAACAGCATGAACCAGAGGATGCCACTCATCTACGTCAAACTTTACACATATCAAGTATAACATATCATTTAATTTACAATGTATGATTTTTGGATGGATTTTGCTTATACGCTAACACACAGTTGTAAATAAAATTTTCAGATCTTTAGGGGCCTTGCATATATTCATTCGGTTCCTGGGGTCTGCCATAGGGATGTGAAGCCGCAAAATCTTTTGGTATGCCTTTTCCCCCTTAGTTCTTCTCAGTCTAAGGTGGAACAATGCATTTGAAACTTTTGGAAATTGCAGGTTAATACTCTAACACATCAGGTTAAGATTTGTGACTTTGGAAGCGCAAAAGTACTGGTATGCTCTGCCTCTATAATTTCAAAATTTCTTGTTAGACATAATTTATCAATATTTTCATATATTATGAATAGACTGATGGTTGGTAATAATAGCAAAAAGTCCACTGTTCCGAGCACTAGTTTTTTTTTAACTATAAATTAGTCCATCATCTGACTCATCTTGGTGTATGATTAGAAAGAGAAAAAAATAAAATAATAAAATAACATTAAAAAACATCAACAAAATTTAAATAATGTCTTCTATAAATATCATCTAAAAATAAGTACCATGTTAGAGGAACCACCGCCAAGTGAGAAACAATATTTGGACTTCTAAAAGCTAAGCAATGAGTTCCACAAGTCCACAGCTTATAAAGATACTAACATCATTATTGAGCTTTTAAAGGCTCTTGAGCTTATGTTTTGTTCTTTTTATGGATAAGATCGGGGGCGGGGGTGGAACTCATAGAAAAGTCTCATATTCTTTGTTGATTGGTTTGGTTGTTTCCCTTCATCCTCTTAGTGTGAAATTTTAGGACTGCCATTTGAATAATTTACTGCCGTATGTTTTTGCTCCAATGACACTTTTCCTTACTCTTCTGTTTTCAGATTAAGGGTGAAGCCAATATATCATATATATGTTCACGATATTATCGAGCTCCAGAGCTCATATTTGGTGCAACAGAATACACAACCTCCATTGATATTTGGTCGGCTGGCTGTGTCCTTGCCGAACTCCTTCTAGGCCAGGTCAGTGACTTTGGTGGCAAGTAGGGATAGAAATAATTCTTATAATTTCACTCAATCGGTATTTCTACTCTTGCTCCTTTTCTTAATCTTTCTGATTTGTTACAGCCATTGTTTCCTGGGGAGAATGCAGTGGACCAACTTGTAGAGATAATCAAGGTGATACCTTAGTTGTAAGTTAATTTTAAAACCACAGAAATGAAGCTTCATCTCATATTCTTTTTAATTTCTTATAGGTTCTTGGTACTCCAACTCGTGAAGAAATTCGATGCATGAATCCAAATTACACAGACTTCAGGTTCCCTCAGATTAAAGCCCATCCATGGCACAAGGTATACATTTCGGTATTGACCCATTCAATCAAGTGGGTCCAATTTAATTTAGTTTTTCTCTGACATGGAAATATGATTAGAAACATCTGTATGGAGCTCGTAAATATCATAAGAAAACTTAAGTGGTCAAAGAGATGTTTAAATCTCCTTTAAAAATAACTTCACTATATTTATATTAGTTGCACTGTCATGTAGCTCCAGTTACCTATCCATGTACCCATGTAATTTAGATATAAGCTCAGTACTTTACATGATGTGGGTGTTCGGATTTCCCAAAATCTTTCCTCGTATTCTGTATTCCTCTCTGATTGATTTATCGTTATGGGTTTTGCGCTGCAGTATTTTCCCTATCTTTATTGTCTAGAATACTTTTGTGTTGCCTATCTCTTGCTCCAACATTTCTCCAATCGAAATGATTCTCTTTTGTTTAGGTTTTTCACAAACGAATGCCTCCTGAAGCTATTGACCTTGCTTCACGTCTGCTTCAGTATTCTCCTAGTCTTCGCTGCACAGCTGTGAGTTGAACCATTTTTCACTCTTCTTCATTATAGTTCTAGGTTACATGCAATGCCAATGTTTTTTTTTTTTTTTTCTCATCATATTTCAGTCTTATACAATTCGTGAAACAGATTTTTGCAGTTTGCATATTTCATTGAATTATGTTTTTATATTGCTAAAAATATGCCTCATCAGGAGTTTTGGTATATGGATATCAAG
Organism: Cucurbita pepo subsp. pepo; assembly: GCF_057944985.1. Classification (NCBI taxonomy): domain Eukaryota; kingdom Viridiplantae; phylum Streptophyta; class Magnoliopsida; order Cucurbitales; family Cucurbitaceae; genus Cucurbita; species Cucurbita pepo. The sequence continues at coordinate 18,431,911 of NC_141802.1, read as the reverse complement.
GGAATTTCTGTTCGTGATACTGATGATGGTTGTTGGCTTTTATTTATCTTTTCTTCCTATTTACTGCAGCTGGAAGCATGTGCGCATCCTTTCTTTGATGAGCTACGGGATCCTAATGTCCGCCTCCCTAACAACCGTCCGTTGCCCCCTTTATTCAACTTTAAGCAAGAAGTACGTTAACCTTTTATTTTATTTCCTATTGCTAACAAACTTAAAGATACTGCTTAGGTTAAATCCAGACTTCTCTTTAGGAGATGGAGATAATAAGCCATTAGGCTGTTCTTTGTTTATGACGATCTCATTTAAATTTCATACAACTAATTCATCATGTACGTGGAGGATATCTAATTACAAGACTGTTGAATACTATTTTCTACCGTTCAAAAGCCTCCTTTGCTTGCCTGTTAACGTGTTCACCCACCCATCAGATTCTTTTTGCTCGACTTGCGACACTTAAGCTACACATGTGTATTCTCATCTACATCGGGATAAAAATACATTCACCTGTAACTTCTACGTCCTCAAGTTTTGGTAACTTGTGAGGCTTACCTGGATGTGGGGTTTGTTCAATTGACAGGAAACATTGTTCTGCTCCTTTGTGAATTGTCCTCGCACTTGAACATTAGTACTTTCAAATGCAAACATAACCCTTCCGGGAAGCATTTCAAACTGACATTTCAATCTATTACCTTATTGCAGTTAGCTGGAGCATCCCCTGAACTGATCAGCAGGCTGCTACCAGAATACGTGCGAAGACAGATCGGTCTCAGTTTTCAACATCAAGCAAGTACATAAAGTGAAGACACGAATCAACCTATAAGCTTCGTCTAATGGGTGAAAAAGAAGCACACAAAAGCTCCTTGCAGTCTAGATAACCGAGTATCTTGGCCGAACTCTGCCCTGCGAAGATTTACGAACATACCACTGGCTGTTTCACTTAGCGTGGAAAATGGTGACCAACTACTTTGTTTTAGCCTATACATATTGATTTTGTATTCCCATGTCTAGATTTTCCGTTTATTGATCCATAAGATCTGAGAAAGCTGGAAGTATGACTGAAAAGGTATGCCATTCATAGCTAGGCAGTGCCTCCAAAAAAATGCTTAGTGGGAGTTCGTGGAGCTTATTGGTAGCTTGGAATTCGAATTATTTTGTCCTGATAAGTTTTCTGTATGTATTAATTTATCAATCGGTAATGTTGCTCCAATACCCAATCAAAGGGCTACTGCGGTACCAATCAAAAAGACGGTTGTCGCTACTGGACGACGAAATATTTAGTATTGGAGGTTACTTTTCTTCATTTAGTTTTTCCATGGTTTTTCTGTATGTATTACTGTGTTTCCAAATCATATTTAGTGTTGTTTATCCTCATCCTTCTAAACTAAGAAGGAAAGTGAACCAAAAAGGTATAAGAAAATTGGTTATTACTCAGTTGACCTTTTTTGACATGAAAAGTGGTCTTTCTTGTTCAAGAAAAACTGTTCTGATTTTTCTTTTCTTGAAAAATTGAGCTCAACTGTCTAACAAAATTGAGTGATTTTTTTTTCTTAGGAATGGAGAAAACACACCCTTCTGGTATTGTGATTGAAATACCTATCTTCGTTCAAGAATTACCAAATGTAAGACATTAAGATTGTTCGTTCGATTCTTTTCTATCCAAGAAACCTGTGCTTCCTTTGTTGAAGTAAGTGCAAAATGGTTTGGTTCAAAATTTCTTATGAGTAGACTTAGTGATAATTTGATAGTTTGTGTACCAGAAAAGAAAAAATAGGTTGGATCAATCAATCTATTTTCTTTTCTATTTATTCAAAGACGAGTTCAAGTTCCACTATCCCTTAAATTAAAATCATAGAACTATTTGTACATAGTTGAATAGAAATAAAAGAACAAAAAACACCTAAGAAAGGGAAAGAAACGCGTATCAATAAACAAAATATCAAGAAATTTATTACTTCCTCTCGACTCTCAATTCATTAAAACAAAATATGAATAAATCGAGCTTTGCTTTTTACATAAACAAATAAAGGGATCGAGTATCAATAAACGAGACTCGTTAAGATGATCCTAACCGACCATTCATTTCATACTCGATCTCTAGAACTTTTCCTTTTCTTAGACAGAGTACAGCTTCTGCTGATCTGAGCACAAGATGTTTGTTTGAATCAATCAATGAAATTTAAGCTCGAACACAACACACAGCCATTTCTATTATTACAATATGATAAAGCCAAAATCAAGGCTGGCCATGGGCTTCCGCCACCACCCGAGCCTGCTTCTGCTGCTCCTCCTCCTCCTCCTCCTTCCCTTCTACCAGAACCACCGCCTGGTTCTCCTCTTCTTGTGCTTCTACAACTTCCGGTGCCAGCACTAGAAATTGCCGGCAGTATCGAACTATAACTACAGCTATGAAAGCTGCAACAAGAAAATCTTACACAGCTTAACCAATCATTATTTCCTGAATGGAAAATGAACACATTGACAACATCTCAAAGAATTTCACCTGTGAAAATTCTGGTCTTTAGGGAAGAAAGGTTCCAAAACACTGTGGCTGCTGATCCTACCACAACCTTCTTATGTGAGCAAGCTTTCCATGCTTCAAACAACCGTCGCTTCACGACATCGACTATAAAAACTCGAACCCCATGATTTTCATCAGCATCATATTACAACACAAAATGCAGAAGCAGCAATGGTTTTAAGTGGGTGTTCCTAGAATTTCTATTTACCTTTGCTGTTAATCTGAATTTGGTAACATGAGTATAGCTTTGGCACAGAGAAACTGGTAAAGAACCCTGTATTCATATGGAGATTAAATCAACAGAGAATTTCAAGCAGGTTTTGAAATGGTCTTTGTTATAGTTTATACCAATTGCACAAAGTCTTCTAAGTGTAATAAGATGTCCATACTCAGCTCCTAAAATGAGGAATGGAGCTACCTGCAATCCCAGAAAGTTTTGGATCATTTAAGCGTCCAAATGATTGGTTAATAGACATTATTGAATGATCAAAGATGAGGAGTTTTGTGGTTATACTTTCAGGGTCATCTCTGCCTCTCCACAGAAAAGCTCCCTTATCTTAGCAATGGCGAAGTTTGCAGCTGGAAGAATCAATTTCGCCATGCGTAGGATGTCATCTTCTTTAAGCTTGAAGTCATTATGTTTCTTTTCCACATTGTTCCTACAAAATCATATATTCAATCAAGAACGAAGATTGGTGGGGTTTTGATGCGATTGATTATAGTCAAGAAACTGTACCTTCGACAGATTGAATTGGAGACAAATGCAAGACCCAAAAACAGAAGCCCAAGCTGGGAAATCGCTGAGAAAATGCTGTAATTATCGGTATTAGAACTGTTCTTGAATGATCATATACTCGTAGAAAGCTATAATGGTTAAGGATTAGAGAGCCAGACCTGAAGCTAGCTCCTCTAGCAAAGCAAGAGGATAAGAAAAACAAAGAGCCAAATCCAAACCAAAGGCTGGATTTCGCCGCATCTTTCCACATGATCAGATCAGTTATGAGTTGCCCAATTCGATCCAGATTACCATTCTCATCATTATCAAGTTCTATAGTATACATACGAGCCAAATCAGAACACAGAGAACGCAAATCAATCGAGAAAATCAAGTAAAAGAGAATAGAGAAATCTTTGAATTACTTGGAGTTGAATTTATCGGCGTCGTTGGAACTGGAACCAAACTCAGCTTCTCCTTCTTCGATCTCCCACTCGGCCTTCGTTTTCTAGCCTTCACGAACTCTTCCGCCAAACACAAATCCTTCTCTTCTCTTATCTCCAATTCCGATCGTCTTCTAGACCTTCTCACACTCCTCGGAGAAGCACAACCTATTTGGGGGCCGCGAGTTTTACACCTTCTGCGTGCGGCAGCGGCGGCGGCGTCTGTAACCTCGTCGTTCATTTCGAAGCGATCCACGAGACGAGACCTGGATTTTCTGAGAGTGGAAGGCGAGAGAAGCAAAAGGTCTTGTATGGAAGGTGAAGGGGATTTCTTGGGCGGTGAAGAAATGGCGTCGACTGAGAAATGGGGTATTTCGTCGCCTTCGATTGCGAGGCGAGAGGCTGATTTTGTGCGAGATCGAGGCTCGGATCTGTGAGATGGAGGAGTGAAATCCATGGAGAAGATTCAAACAATTTACTTCTCAATCGTAACGATCAGAGGGTCTTTGATTTTGAGAACTGTTGGAGTTTTGATTTTGATTTTGATTTTGAGAACTGTTGGAGTTTTGATTTTGATTTTGATTTTGAGAACTGTTGGAGTTTTGATTTTGATTTTGATTTTGAGAACTGTTGGAGTTTTGATTTTGATTTTGATTTTGATTGTGAAGGAAGAACTCTGTAAAAGGGAGATCTTGCTAGTGCCCGCCCACCCACTGAACCCCATCGAGCCGTTGGAGGCAGTCCTAATACGACACCGTTTCACTTTGTCCTTTCTTTTTCAAATTTTCAGCGTGGTGACGTGGGACCCACCTCGCTAGAAACGGCGCCAACGGTAACATTTTTTATAATTGGAATAATTTTAAGCATTTTCTTTGTAAGGTCAGAATTATAAATATAATTGGATTAAACATAGATTTCATTTACATAAATGTAAATTTTATAAATTAGGTCAATTCTCGTTTTTCTGAAATTAATTTCCGTTAAATTAAACCCACCAAAATTTATTATAATATACATATAAATAAGATTTTTAAAAATAAAATCACAGAAATAATTATGAATTTTAATGTTTTTTTACTGTCGAGTAATAATTATAAGAATGCAATTGTTTACTCAAATTACAGTTTAGCCCTTAAAGTTCTATAAATTTTAAAAAATATCTGACAGATAAGAATCTCCAATACCTAAATTTAATTTTAATTTTTCTTTAATAACTGATAAATCCCTAAATTTTAAACTTTGTGTCTTATTTTTCATCAACTTTTTTAAATTTATGGAGCCCAAAATTTTATTATTATTAACTTTTTTTTTTATATTTAAATATTATAGGCATCCTCAAAGACATTATTGCCCCCACGAAACATCAATCGAATCATCATAGACATACAAAGTTGAAACGTCATGAGACCGAATGACTATCCAACCCGAGCCGAAATAGGTCTTATTCAACAAGTGGGGAAGCAGCAGGGTTGTTGGGTCTTGCATGCCTCTCATAGAAGGCTTTCAACCTCGCCGCACCATCTTCAATGGAACAGCGCTCAATGCCAAAGCTCAACCGCAGCCAGTTCTTCATCCCAACAGCACTACCTGTGGCCAGTAATTTCATTAATAACTTCCACGCCTCTAATTGTAACGGCCAAAACCCACCACTACTAGCAAATATTATTCTGGGCTTCTCTTCCAGGTTTTTAAAATGTATCTACTTGGGAGAGATTTTCACGTCCTTATAAAAAGTGTTTCGTTCTCCTCCCTAACCGATGTAGGATGTTACATTAATTAATATCGAAGTTGTTTACGTTGGTAACCCACCTGGGATAATGAGCACAGATTCTTCCTTAGCCACCTTGTTACAGAAGTCTAAATCATCACTGATGCCTTCAAGCTGTTCTAGATTGAGCTTCACCTGTTTCAAATTAAAACTTGACCCATCAGAAAACAGAGCATCCCATTAACAGAAAGAGCCCTGTTCATGTATGTTCTTAAGCTTAAATAATGGTACCATTGCAAGCATTGATCCTTCTGGTCTGTTTGGGCAAGTAAAGCAAGGGATTTCATTCATCTTTTCATACAAAATGTTTGCATTTTCTCTCAGCAAACCAAGAAGATCTGAGAAGAATTCATCGCTGGGTTGCGCAAGAATTTGTGGAAGTGCTGCCTGAATAACTAGGATTGTTAGTTGTATAATGTGTCAAGGTTGAAAATATGCGTTCATTCACTGTAAGAAAGTGTAATTTGAGCACCTGAATGAAGGTCGGTGGGCTGGGGGTGATGTTCAGATAGTTCCTGATGCTTTCCACAATCTGCCAAGAACAAGATGGATGTGATACTCAACAAATGAATAACGTGTAAACTAAAAGCATTCAAAGTGATTGTCAGCCCCAACGTCAAAGGAATGAGTATTTTAGTGAAACACTCATCGATCCGAGGAAAACTACCACTTATATCTTAGTGTGATATCCCACATCGGTTGGAGAGAAGAACGAAACACCCTTATAAAGGGTGTGAAAACCTCTTCCTAACATACGCGTAATGGGGACGCTCATAAGGGAAAACCCCAAAACCTTGAGGGAGAGCCCAAAAGGGAAAGTTCAAAGAGGACAGTATCTGGATGAGCACCGGTTCCGCTATGTAACTCTGAAAGACGCGTTTTAAAAACCTTGAAGGTAAGCCCGAAAGGGAAAGCCTAAAGAGCCTAAAAAGGACAATATCTACTAGCTAGGAAGAAGTAGAAAACTAGGAAACATAAGAATCTACTTTTAAAAAACTCGAAAATCTAGAAGAATCGTGTTCCATATAAAAAAACTAAAGTATTACAATCCTACAAAGTTCATGTTGTCAAGAACGACCTTAGTTTCGAATCAGACGTGTACTGGCTTCAACAAAAGAAGAACGAACTTCTTTGATAGAAGAGTTCATTTTTTGTCTCGGTCCCAATTCAACTATAAACAAGTCTAAACTAATCGAATGCTTGTGCCCGTAATTCTCCTAATCAATTTTTAACCAAACGCTACAAATTTCTTTTTAACAGCATCTAAAAACACTTGAAAGTTGTGCCAAACACGTCTCAATATAATATCAGATCATTGAAAGATGAATAAGAGAAAAGAATTTGAAAATTCGAACAAACCCCATGTTTTTCCAGAGTGCCATGAGGATCAGTGATGACAATCCAACCCAATCTCCAACCAGGAACAGACCATCTCTTTGATAGAGATCCAAGGGTCAGCACTGGGGCAATGGATCCGAATTCGCCCATAGGAACAAACGGTTTCTTCCCAAACGCGATATGTGCATAAACCTCATCGGATATCACAAAAACCCCAAGTTTCCTCGCAGTTTCCGCAATCTAAATCCATTAATCAGAAGAAAATGTATCATCCACCAGCAGAGAAAATCGAGTAAAAGTCTAAAACAATGAACATTTCTTACCTGTTTCAGATGGTGGTAGGTATAAACGCTCCCACAGGGATTGTTGGGATTGATAACGACAATGGCGACAGTATTGTGATCGGCAAGAGCTTGAATGGCTTCTAGGTCAACCTCCCAATTCTTCTCAGGAATGAGATCAAAATGGCGAACTTCAAGGCGCTGAAAATCTGCTCGGGATTTATAGAGCGGGAAGAAGGGTCGAGGAAGAAGGATATTAGCAGCAGGGCGAGATAGCACAGAGATTATGGCTTCAATGGCTTGCGAGCAACCAATTGTGAGAAAAACATCTTCAAGCGATAATTGGTACGCCAGATTCTTTGAAATATATTCTGCCAATGCCCTGAAAATTTTAATTTTAACCCAAATTTTTATTTAGTTTTTAGATTTTTTTTTTTTTTTAAATGAATTGAACAGCGTTCATCACACAACAACCCATACACTCGAAAGAACGTAAAGAACAAAAATAAAGAAAATATTGGAGAAATTACATTTTTAAAGCATTATCTTACCTCTATATATAATTATGATATATATTATCATAGATCTAGTTTATATGACTATTTTCCATATATAACAATTGAATAAAATATAAATAAGCAGGAGGTGGGTAATCTAACAAACAGACCAACACAGATTTTGTGTTCACTTATATGTCAGTAAAATTTATAAGAGGTTATCCAACATAAAATTGTTTAGGATTGAATTGGTCCATGTTTAATCATATAAGTTTCAAATTAAAAAAAAAAAATTCGAGGTTGTTTTTGAGATAGAAATGTTGGTTGGTTCATAGAAGTAGCTATCAAACTTAGCCTTCGTAGTAATCATACAAGATCTAGGAAATAGAAACGTTATCAAACAAGCTACTTACGTTCGAGCAGGAAGAATGACATGGGAAGAAGGATAAGAGTTGAAACTGCCGGAGTTGACGGCATCGACGAGAGGTTGGACAAATGAGGGAGAAGTGCGAAAGGAGGGGTAGACGGAGGGGTCGGCAAGGCCGAAAGGGACGACGGGGCGAGGGTCGTCGGCATTGAGATGCTTACTTAGGAGGCTGAGAGTTCCACGCACTGAAATGGACGACTTGTTTAGCTCCTCGTTGCCCCTGAACTTCCATTGCTCCTCCTTGCCGTTCATTTCCATGACGCTCTCTATCAGCTCCAATCAGATCAATTTATTTTTGGTGACGAAGGGGATGACACTAATAGTGGTGGCAGCCGTGAGTAAGTAATGGCTACAAATATAGCTTCATTGTGTTTCTCTCAATGGTCTCTCATTCTCCTAAATATTGATTGCATTCGTGGAGATAATCTCACAGATTCTAAAGAGAAGATTAGATATGATTTTGTAACAGATGTTGTATAATTATTGTCTCGTTGTTGAAGGAGGGATCTTCCAACACAAATTTCCAAGAGGAAATTGGATTTGATTTTATACCACTCATTTCCATATTATACGATTATTGTCTCAGGGTGATTGTCACACCATGCTGGCCTAGGAGATAAGTCAACGCATGTGACAACTCACCTGGAGTTTCACCTGGAGTTGGATTCAATGTATAATGTTGGCAATGATGTCTGATAGAAATAATATAAATATGAAAACTTATTAAAAGTACATAAACTAAATTGTAAATTGTGTGCTCGACCCATCCAGATTTGTCATGTATTTTGAGTATCGACAACGTTATAAACGTGGGCCCTTTTGGTGAGGGTATGATTAGGAATATATTTGAAATTAATTTTAGATAAACTAATTTTAGCGAAAATAATTTGTGTATAATAAAAGTAATTTTATTTTATTCTTCATTAATAATAATCAACATTTTTCGGTAAATTAAAATTTTAGGTTCCATCTTATAATCATATCAATTCATTAATAATAGTGTAATCTAATTTTAACCTAACATTTAAACAAGAAATATTAAAAATATAAGAAGCTAATATATATATATATATATATATATATATTTTTTTTTTTTTCCTCTAGTAGTCTGATTTATTTTATAGTCACTGAAACATCTCAAACGTTGAAGGAAACTTCTGCAAGAACTGTCTGTCTAATGGAGCTTATGCCTTAGGTAGAAGCTTTTCAACCTTGCCACACCATCTTCAATGGAACAACGCTCCATCCCAAAGCTGAAGCGCAGCCAATTCTTCAACCCAACGGCAACACCTGTAGGCATTCATGTCTTTAATTACTTACCTCAACTCCATTTAAATTCAAGTTAGCAATGGGTGTTAATTTGTTGATTACCTGGAAGAATGAGCACAGATTCTTCCTTTGCCACCTTGCTGCAGAAGTCTACGTCGTCGGTGATGCCTTCAAGTTGTTCTAGATTCAGCTTCACCTGTTTCAAATGAAAATTTGAACATTAAAGACAGTATTATAGCCTTGACATAAGAGCCCTGTTCTTGTATGTTCTTTAATGGCGGTACCATTGAAAGCATTGATCCTTCTGGTTTGTTTGGGCAGGTAAAACAAGGGATCTCGTTGATCTTTTCATACAAAATATCTGCATTTGTTCTCAGTAAATCAAGAAGACCTGAAACAAATTCGTCGCTGGTTTTCGCTAGAATTTGTGGAACTGCTCCCTGATTAGAACAATGAACAAGATCATGGATTGTTAGTTATAATGTCAAGGTTCTAATATATATAGTCCTCCATTCGTAGAGCACCTGGATGCAGGTTGGGGGATCGGGGGAAATGTCCTTATAGTTCTGAATGCTCTCCACAATCTGCTCAGAACAAGATATGTGTTGTTTTAAGTTAGTTTATAACTGTTGATGGTTCATAACCCTTTTTGATTCATGAGAAGACGAATGAAAAAAAGAACAGAATTTGAACAAACCCCATGTTTTTTCAGGATGCCATTAGGATCAGTAGTTAAAATCCAACCCAATCTCCAACCAGGGACAGACCATTTCTTTGATAGAGATCCAAGGGTTAGCACCGGCGCAATGGATCCAAACTCGCCCATCGGCACAAAGGGCTTCTTCCCAAACACCATGTGTGCATAAACTTCATCAGAGATCACAAAAATCCCAAGTTTCCTTGCTGTTTCTGCAATCTAAATTCAACAACCACAAGAAAAAGCTTTAAAAGGAACTACAGATAATCTGAATCAACATTGCATATAAGCTATTACCTCTTTGAGATGCTGGTATGTGTAGACACTGCCGCAAGGGTTGTTGGGATTGATAATAACTATAGCAACGGTATTGTTATCTGCTAGAGCTTTGACAGCTTCAAGGTCAACCTCCCAGCTGTTTTCTGGTATGAGATCAAAATTGCGAACTTCAAGGCGTCCAAAGTTTGCTCTCGCTTCATAATGCGGGTAAGCTGGTCTAGGAAGCAGGATGTTGGCACCAGGGCTAGCTAGTACAGATATTATGACTTCAATGGCTTGTGTGCAACCAGTAGTGATAAATACTTCATCAGAGGATAACTGGTATGGCAGACCCCTGGAATAATACTCTGCCAATGCCCTGAACTAGAAAAAAGGATATCAAGTTTAAGCCTTGTCATAAACAATGCTCTTCCATTCTCCATAAAAAACTTGATGTCCAAGCACTTAATTCTAAAACATTGGGTTAATAGTCCATATGAGCTTAGATATCAGTAATCATTCCCATAAAAAAATGCACGCGTCGAGGAGTATAGACTTCAGACATATTTAAGAGTGAGTCCACTGCCATTGATAAATATATGAACTTTGTCTGCAGCGTTAATGGAATAGAGCTCTGGACGCGTGCACGCAGACTAGGAAACATAGAAGCAAACCCAACACTTGCGTGCTAGTTCTGCTAGCCTAAAGATGCTTTATTCATGATTTTGGGAAAAGCCCATTTCAAATTTTTACACGTTTTCTTTCTACTGTTCTCTGTTTAAGATGAAATTGAGGCCTTTTTGTTGTTGTTTACGATACTGATAGGACTGCAGGCAGGCAGCCCCAAGTGGTTGAAGAATCTGGTTGAGTATCTGATCGAGCTGGCTTGTTCATGCAATATCCACTTCAAAAGAAAAATAGTCGTGTCGAATTTTAGAGAAGTATTTTTAATGAAATTGAACTTTTAAGTTGAACTCAAGTTTCACCGACACAAGCCATTCATAAACTTAAGACTTCAATCTACTTCAAATTATTTTACAGAACCTTAATTTATTCTTGGAAGATTACAGGCACTTGGCTAGCAGCTTAACAAGTTCGTTCTAGAATTCCTGGTGTCTTTTTTAGTATCTTTTTGGCTAAATTGATGAGGCTTTATCCTATCTAAATGTCATATGTTTTGAATCCCAACAGAGAAAAAAGAAGTCGACTAAGTAATCCTGGTTTTACTTTTATGGTTCCATAATCATTTGGTATTGGTTGGGTTTGAGATCTAAAGAAGTTACTGTTGATTTATGTGGCAACAGAACCGCTAAAAAAGCTAGTTGAATCGAAAGAACAGTGTCGAAACATTGAGAGAGCATCTCGATGCTGTCAAAAAGATAAAAGAGTTGCTACAAGAATCTCCACTCTAGGAGGATCAACTCCATTCTCAGATGCACGCATGAAAATTCTAAGAAGTGAAACCCGCTCAAGTGTTAGTTTGTAGGTAAGTTAAGGATTTCTGTAATTTTTTTAGATTTGAATAGAACCTACAGTTACATGAATTGAATATAGTCCCTTTCAGTGAAGTTTTCCCATTCTATCTCAAACTTGTCTGGAAATAAATACTTTTTGTTTCTTTGTTGCTTGCGTGTAATAGTTTTCTCCCAACATTTCTACGTCGACAAAACAAGGTGTTTAGATCCATTTCTCAGCATTTTCTTAGCAAAACTTCGCAAAATCGGAAAGAAATCTTGCAGCAAACAGAAACAGAAACAGAAAATCACAAGGGACGGTAACAACTACAGAAGCCGCAGAGAAATTACTAACTAAAAAGCCAAATGAAATACTGATTCGCACACATAAAAGCGACGAGAGCGAGTTACATTACCTCCTAGCAGAAAGAACGCCCTGCGTGGAAGGATACGAGTTGAAGTTCCGCGATTGAACAGCATCAACAAGGGCTTCAACAATCGAAGAAGAAGTCCGAAAGCTAGGGTAGGAAGAAGGATCGGCACGGCCAAAAGCAATAACCGGACGATGATCATCAGTATTGAGATAAGTAGAGATGAGATTAAGAGTACCACGGACTGAAACGGAGGATTTGTTGAGCTCCTCGTTCCCGTGGATGTTCCAGTGCTGGCTTTCGTTCATCTCCATGGCTCTCTATCTCAATCTCTATCTCAATCTCAGGACGCAATGGAGTTCCGCCATGGAATTTGTAGGAATGCAAACAAGCAATGAGACGGAAGCGGTGGTTGGTGGGGACGGAGAGAATACTACAAAATGCATGGTGACGGCGGCAACAAACTTTTTCCATCGATTAAAAAATTTACCAATTGGCGGAGAAATTTGAATTAATAATTATCTAAAATCATGCACATTTTGAGATCTAAATCCAACGGTTCATAATTTAAGACTGAAATTAAAAAAAAAAAAAAAAACATATTCAATCATTTTTTCGACAAAAATGGAAGAGGACCCAGAATATTATAATGGAAGTGGGGGTATGATGGTAATTTCACTCTGATGTTCATTATAATTTAATTTAATCCTCATTATGAAATCACGTAATCACGTGCCACAATTCCATTTAGTTTATATTAATTTTATATTATTTTATTAAATTATAAATCACCTTATTATTATTTATTATAGAAGAAGAGATTTAACTAAAAAAAAGTGACACACACGACAATTTTCTATGAACAAATTAGTTGAAAACTAAAACAAGACAAAAAAAACATTCAGGATTTAACATGTCTGAGTTTGAAAACAAGAGATTTTCAGTAACGATTGAGAGAGCATGAGATTTTTATCTTGAAACTTTCGACATAGGTACGTCACGCCATTCTGTGTCTAATGGAGCTTATGCCTTTGGTAGAAGCTTTCCAACCTTGCCATGCCATCTTCAATGGCACAACGCTCCATCCCAAAGCTGAAGCGCAGCCAATTCTTCAACCCAACGGCAACACCTATAGCCATTCATGTCTTTAATTACTTACCTCAACTCCATTCAAAACTCCAGTTCAAATTCAAATTAACTGAGAATATTTGCTAAAACCACTCCACTTAAATGGGGTGGAAGTGATATGAAAATAATAATAAATGGAAGGAGCATATAATAAAAGCAAACACGATACCTATGGTTATAATAAAATATCAAATATGATATATATGGTAAACTATAATTCATGACTAAATATCTTTAATAATATTAATTCGTTGATTACCTGGGAGAATCACCACAGATTCTTCCCTCGCGACCTTGCTGCAGAACTCTACGTCGTCGCGGATCCCTTCAAGTTGTTCTAGATTCAGCTTCACCTGTTTCAAATGAAAATTTGAACATTAAAGAAAATGAGACACAGCCCTGTTCTTGGATGTTCTTTAATGGTGGTACCATTGCAAGCATTGATCCTTCTGGTTTGTTTGGGCAAGTGAAACAAGGGATCTTGTTGATCTTTTCATATAAAATATCTGCATTTGTTTTCAGTGAATCAAGAAGACCTGAAACAAATTCGTCGCTGGTTTTCGCTAGAATTTGTGGAACTGCTCCCTGGTTACAACAATGAACAAGATCGTGGATTGTTAGTTATATAATGTCAAGGTTCTAATATATATATATATATAGTCCTCCATTCGTAGAGCACCTGGATGCAGGTTGCGGGAGGGGGGATAATTTCCTTATAGTTCTCAATGCTCTCCAGAATCTGCTAACAACAAGATATGTGTGATATCCAAGAATATGAAGACTAATGGGAAAAAGTGTTAGGATCCCACTCGATCTAGATGAACACAGATAGAATTGAGAGAATTTCACGAAGAGACAATACAAAAATGGGGTCAGCGTTCTCGCTGGCACTCATTCCTTTCTCTAATCAATGTGGGACCCCATTAAATCTAGGGGCCAGTGTTCTTGTTGGCACACCGCCTCGTGTCTACCTCTTCAGGGAAGAGCAACACTGACACTCATTCCTTTTCTCAATTGATGTGGGACCCCACAAAATCCAGGGGGCCAGTGTTCTTGTTGGCACACCGCCTCGTGTCTACCCCTTCAGGGAAGAGCAACACTGACACTCATTCCTTTTCCCTATTAATGTGGGACCCCACAAAATCCAGGGGCCAGTGTTCTTGTTGGCACACCGCCTCGTGTCTACCCCTTCAGGGAAGAGCAACACTGACACTCATTCCTTTTCCCAATTGATGTGGGACCCCACAAAATCCAGGGGCCAGCGTTCTTGTTGGCACACCGCCTCATGTCTACCCCCTTCGAGGAAGAGCCTCCTCGTTGGCACATCGTCCGTGTTTAGCTTTGATACCATTTGTAATGGCCCAAGCCCACCGCTAGTAGATATTGTCATTGTCCTCTTTGGACTTTCCCTCAAGGCTTGAAAACGAGTCTGCTAGGGAAAGGTTTCCACACCCACCCTTATAAAGGGTGTTTCGTTCTCCTCTCCAATGAACGTGGGATTCTTACACATATATAGTCATCTACTATATATAACTAGATATAGCGTTTTATTATGACCATGTCATTTACTATATGCATAACCATTAATTAAGTTATAAATAAGCAGCAAGCTCGTAATCTAACCAAAAAATAAAAGAAGAGAATTTGAACAAACCCCATGTTTTTTCAGGATGCCATTAGGATCAGTAGTCAAAATCCAACCCAATCTCCAACCAGGAACAGACCATTTCTTTGATAGAGATCCAAGGGTTAGCACCGGCGCAATGGACCCAAACTCGCCCATTGGCACAAAGGGCTTCTTCCCAAACACCATGTGTGCATAAACTTCATCAGAGATCACAAAAATCCCAAGTTTCCTTGCTGTTTCTGCAATCTAAATTCAACAACCACAAGAACAAGCTTTGAAGGAACTACGGATAATCTGAATCAACATTGGTTATAAGCTATTATTTACCTCTTTCAGATGCTGGGATGTGTAGACACTGCCGCAAGGGTTGTTGGGATTGATGATAACTATAGCGACAGTGTTGTTGTCTGCTAGAGCTTTGACAGCTTCAAGGTCAACCTCCCAGTTGTTTTGTGGTATGAGATTAAAATTGCGAACTTCAAGGCCTCCAAAAATTGCTCTCGTTTCATAATGTGGGAATGCTGGTCTAGGAATCAGGATGTTGGCACCAGGACGAGTTAGTACAGATATTATGATTTCAATGGCTTGTAAGCAACCGGCAGTGACAAATACTTCATCAGAGGATAACTGATATGGTAGACTCTTGGAGAAATACTCTGCCAGTGCCCTGTTCTTCACAAAACATATCATGTTCAACCCTTGTCGTAAACAAAGCCCTTCAATTCCAAATACAAAACTTGATCTCCAACTAACTTAGAAATCAAGTCTCTCCAGTCTCTCCACACACTAGTGTGATATTATCTGTCCATTTGAATATAAACTCTTGTGACTTTACTTTTGAACTCATACCAATGGAGATGTACTCCTTACTTATAAACCCATGATCATCCCCTTAAGGACACCCCTCCCAACAATCCTACTTTGTTTTAACAAAGTACACCATAGGGGAGCCTCCCCTGAGTCCTATGGAGCCCTTGATCAGTCTCCTTGACTCCTTTTCTCCGGAGCCCTCGAACAAAATACACTTTTTATTCGACATTTGAGGATTCTATTGACACAGCTAAGTTAAGGCATGACTCTGATACCATATAAGAAATTACGACTCTCCACAATGGTTTGATATTGTCGGCTTTAAGCATAAACTCTCGTGGTTTTACTTTTAGTTTTCATCTCATATCAATGAAGATGTATTCCTTATTTATAAACCCACTATCAACCCTTAATTAGCCGACGTAAGGACATCCCTCCCAACAATTCTCAACATAATAGTCGAGTTTAGATATTAGAAATCATTTCCATAAACGAAAGGTCTGAATCCATTGGCAAAGATATGAACTTTGTCTGCAACGTTAATGGAATAGACCTCTCGACGCGTGCTGGTTCTGCAAGCCATGCATATTATAAAGATGCTTTATTCATGATTTCGAGGAAAGCCCATTCCAAATTTTTACACGTTTTCTTTCTACTACTGTTCTGTGTTTAAGATGAAATTGAGGCCTTTTTGTTGTTGTTTACGATACCGATAGGACTGCATGCAGGCAGCCCCAAGTGGTTGAAGAATCTGGATGAGTATCTAATCGAGCATGGCTCATTCACGCCACGAGACTAAAATAAAAAATAGACGTGTCGGGATTAACTAATAGTATTTTAATGAAATCCAACTTAAAAGTTGAACTCAAGTTTCACAGGACACGAATCATTCCTAAAATTAACACTTCAATCTAGGACCATTCTTTTTTGTGGGTGTTATTTTTCTCTCAAAACAAGGTTAGGGACATCTATTTAACCAATCGATGCTTACTCCAAATGAAAAATATGGAGTTAGGGGGAGAGATTTCTCTAGTTAACTAAGAGAAAATATTATATTATTTATCTCCGTTCCTATCCCATCCCGCTTAATATATACTAAAATTAAAATATAAAATTACTTTATTTTATATATATATATTTCCGTTCCTATCCCGTTTAATGTATACTAAAATTAAAATATAAAATTACTTTATTATATATATATATATATATATATATATATATATATATATATATATATATATATATATATATTTTTTTTTTTTTTTTTTTTTTATATAGATGAAAATTATATTATAATATTGAAATTTAATATATTGTAATATTCAAATTTAAATTTTTAGAAATTAATTCAAAGTATTATATAATGTTAATTTATTTACTTATTAAGATGTTTAAATTTTTTTAATAAAATGTATTAAAAAACAAAAATGAACCAAATAGATCAAAAATAAAAAATTTTGCAAAAATGAAAATTGAAATAGGTAGGTGGTGGGGTTTAGAGGCGTATAAATGGATTGGGTTAGATTAAAAATATCTTTTGAAATAATTTGAAATTTCGAGTTGATTGAGTAGGCACGATTCAATTCCAGTTGGGTTGAATGGTCTATTTGAAATAATTTAAATTATTTAAAGCTACTGAAATTATATTAAAAATAAAAAATAAAAGTGTGTGAACACACGTGTGGAAAATAATTTTCCATTTTCAACTCAAATTAAAAAAAAAAAAAAAAAAAAAAAAAAAAGAAAAGGAAAAAGCTAATGGAACTTTTACGGTTTAAGTTTGTTAGAGTTTGTTATGTTCTTATGAACACTGGTAATGGTTTAGAGAGGGACATCTCTAAAGTTGTTAGAATCGGAAAGAAATTACAGAGAAAACAGAAACAGAGAAGCAGAAGGGATGGTAATAGCAAGTAAAATGGAGAATGAGAGAATGAGTTACCTCCTGGCGGGAAGAAGGCCCTGCGTGGAAGGATACGAGTTGAACTTCCAGGATCGAACAGCATCAACTAGGGCTTCAACAATGGCAGAAGAAGTCCGAAAGCTAGGGAAGCCAGAAGGATCCGCATGCCCAAAACCAATCACCGGACGATCATCCTCACTATTCAGATACCTAGAGATCTGATTCAGACTACCGCGGACTGTAACCGACAATTTATTCATCTCCTCGCTCCCCTCGATGTTCCACCGCTGCCTTCCGTTCATCTCCATCCCTCTCTTATCTCTTCCTCTCTCTCAGAAGGAATCTATGCGAATTTATAGGAATGCAGGCGGAGACGACGACGGAACCGGTGGATGGTGGGGCCGGAGATGAGACAAGATTACAAAATGCTTTGTGGCAGCAGCTGCAAGGGGCTTTTCAATCGGGCCAAGAAAAGTGTGGGAACGGTGGAGGAGTTATTAAGCGTCAAATTTGATCTGATTGGAATTCTTAATCCAACGGCTGAGAATTTAAGAGAGTCGTATTTTGAAATAAATAAATAAATAAATAATTGGTTCCTAGTGCGTTGCTAGTGACAAAAATGGAAGAGTTCATAGAATATTATAATGGAATTGGGTCTTTTAATTTAATCCTCACATTATCCCTAATAAATGAAATTTCTCCCAACTTTTTTTATAAAAAAAACAAAATAAAACCGTCCATGTGTCTTTTTCTTTTTGTCGTTGTAGAAAATATTTGGAGGTAGGAGATTTGAACTAAAAATATATATTTTGTCGAGAATTCATAGGATGTCCCAAGATTATGAGCGACATGTGAGTTCCTTTTCGATGACATGACCGAGTGAGTTGTGATGGCCGATGACACACCTTAACTTGAGATGACATCAAGACATATAGGTCATGTTAATTGAGAACCAAGATGACAAGATAAGATGCGATGTCAAGGTCAAACTAAATGACTTGACCTAGTGTAGAGGCAAGTCGGCTATGTCGCAAACGATTGAACATGCACGCACAAACCTGAATATTCGGTTAACGAAGACAAACCTCGTTTAAGGTCCAACGAAACTACGAAATCAGGCAAAAATTGAATATGGGATTTGAGTTCCTCTTAAAACTGATCGTGAGCGTGTCTATATGGAGATTGGTTTACGATGTCTCCGTGTCAAATGGGAGCATTCCCTACATAGTGACAATTGGAGGGGGAGTATTATACAAAATTCAATGAGCATCATGATGCAATTATTTAGGAAAAAGAAGGTTAACTTAACAATTAAGGTCTTAAATACAATAAAACCTTTAGGTAGAATCTTACCCGATCAAACTATGCAACATTGAAAGTCTAAGAATCATATTACATCAATTTTTCCTAACCTTTTTTCATATATATATTTATCGCAAATAAATAACGATACTCAAACCTACAAAGTCAAGTTAGGAGTGTCTAAACGGCTAATCTATGTTCATATCTGTCAAATAGTACATATCATTAAAAAGTTTAGATGGAATAGTACGAGATCTAACCGACAAAATTGAAAGTTTAAGAACCTTATTAGATCAATTTTCCCTACCATGTTGTCATATATTTTTATCGCAAATAAAGAACGAAACTCAAATCTACAAAGTCAAAGAAGAATTAGGAGTGTCTAAACCGCTAATCTATGTTCATACCCGCAAAGAGTACATATTTGAATCTCTGACCTCTTGGTTGAACCGTTGTATCTCACGAAGTTGTTCAAATTGGCTTATTTAATATATTAACCAACGCTGAAAGAAACTTTAGAACAGAAGTACTACTAGAGAATTTACCAACCTATCATCTCTGTTTTGGGTATTATTTCAAATCTTACGTGATTGAATCAAGCTTGAGTGCCTCTAACATGCCTTTGGCAGAAGGCTTTGAGCCTCCGAATGCCTTCTTTAAGTGCTTCGATATCAATGGCAAAAGATATTCGTAACCAGTTCTTCAACCCAACCGCAGCGCCTGGATTTATAATATAAAGGTCTTATAGTTAAACTGATGCTTGCATAAGTTTCTGCAACAAAACTGAAGAAGTTTCATTGTAGAGTCGTACCGGGAAGAATAATGACAGATTCCTCTTTAGCCAACCGAACACAGAACTCACAATCATCTTCAATGCCTTCCAGAAGAGACAGATCAAGTTTCACCTGCAAGCAAAAGCGGAAATGGAATTGTTTTGTTAAACTGTAAAGTTCTTAGTGTCGAGGATTATTGAGAGAAATAGTCTCACATTGGGTAAGGAAGAGGAAAATCATGAATTTATAAGTAAGGAATAGTATTTCCGTTGGCATGAGGCGTTTTGGAGAAACCAAAAGCAAAGCCATGAGAGCTTATGCTCAAAGTGGACAATATCATACTATTATGGAGATTCGTGATTCCTAATAACACTTAGATGATCACAGGCATGATCAGTTAACAAAGATGCTGGAAATACGCATACAAAATTGAACACAAACACATGAACATGAACATGAACACGAACACATGAAGACTTCCAATAGTTGGAACTATGTGGTGGTTGATCATAAAAGACATGGAAGACATGTTGAGAAATAATGTTGGTTTTGGTCTTACTATCATAAACATGGAGCCTTCTGGTTTTTTGGGACAACTGATGCAGGGGATTTCCTGAACTCCCTCATAACAAGTATCTACAGCCTCTCTCAGCATGTTGTTTATTCTGGAGAAGAAATCATCCTTCGTTGTCTCTAAAATTTGAGGAATGGCTGCCTGATAAACGCACATAACAGATTACAAACCAAGGGAGTTTATGTTGACGACTCAATTGCTTGTAACAAACCTGAATGAATGTTGCAGGAACCATTGTGAAAGTGATATAGCTCTTGATGCGCTCAACAATCTAAGCAAATATAAGGCCGAGAAAACAAATGAACACAGGCAACAACAAGATTATGATTCTTTCTCATGAAGAAATATGATAAAGAAAGAGATCAGACCCTAGATTGATGAAGAATCCCATGTGGGTCATTAAGAACAATCCAACCAAATCGCCATCCAGGCACAACCCATTTCTTAGATATTGATCCGAGAGTAACAACAGGAGCAATTGATGAAAATGCTCCCATTGGGACAAATGGGTTACAGCCAAAAGTGAGATTGGCATAAACTTCATCAGAGATTACCATAATCCCAAGTTTACTAGCTGTTTCTGCAATCTAAAAGGAAACAAACCACAAGAACTTCACTTATTTTTTCATTCTTTGATCAAATTATCAGCCAGAAAATGGATAGACTAACCTTCTGCAGATGTTCTCTAGAGTAAACGCTACCGCATGGATTTCCTGGATTGATGATGACCAACGCAACAGTTCGCTCATCTGCTAGAGCTTCAACAGCATCGAGGTCGACTTCCCAATTCCTTTCAGGAAGAAGATTGAAATGGCGAGTTTCAATATGAGCGAAATCAGCTCGCATCTCATAGATTGGGAACCCAGGCCTTGGAAGCAAGACATTGGCGCCTGGGCCACAGAAAGATAGAGCCGTTAATACGGTTTGAATTCCTTGTACACACCCAGCTGTTAGATAAACATCATCTGCCGACAAACTATACGGAAGATCACGAGATAGATGAACGGCAACCGCCCTGAAATCACCATTTCGTAGTCGATTAATTCAACTAATCGACACCACTCTACAATCCAACTCAAACAATAAAAAAAACGAGGAAAGTGAGGATCAAACTTAGAAACAGTTAAAATAGAGAGACCTTCTGGCTTCGGGCATGCCAAGACTGGGAGAGTAGGAATTGAACTTTGCAGAGCGAACAGCATCGGCTATGGCGTCTTCAGCGGCTACATCAGTATGATAGCAAGGAAAAATGGAAGGGTCGCCATAGCCAAGGGGAACAACTATCCTCTGGTCATTTTTGTCGAGGCTCTGCCTAATCATATCGAGAACTGCATAGATTGAGAGATTGATGGACTTATTGGGTTCCGAATCGACTTGGAAACGCCATTTTCTTGAGGCGTTTTCCATGGCCTCTGGCAAATTCGAAATACCCGCTACGGAATGCAGCGTAGGGGAATGAGAAGATGAAGAGAAAGCTTCGGCGACTGAGAAAAGTGATCGGGAGGTTCCAATCTACCAGACGTCGTCGTGAAAGTGAAGCTTGGAAGAAGAACGATGAACAGAAAAGAAATGGGAGATGATGGGACAAGCGAACAGAAGAATATTGCGATATAATTTTTCTTTTTTAAATTCAAAAAATTTATTTTAATTTTTTAAAATTTCATTAATATACTTAAACTAATAAAAAAAAATACGTTTAAATTTTAAAAAATTTACTAATACTCTTGTAATTAACTTGTATATAAATGGAATATTCGATGTTCTATAATAATTTATCAAGATTTTATACAAATAAATAATATTTTTGTTTGATTAGTACTTACAATAATTTTAATTAGTTATTTTATTTTTAGTAACTCAAATTATTAAAATAATTTTAATTATTATGAAGTATTTTTTTTTATACATAATATGCCTTAAATTTTAGTTTTCTTTTTAAGTTATTTAATAATCAATTTGAATTTATTTCTCTTTTTGCTTGAAAGAACTTCAAATAAAGGGGAGTATTAGTTAAATGAGCTTTTCAATCTTTAAATACCCTTTCTTTTTTATGGGTTATTTTTCAAATGAAATTTCTTATATTTAAGTTTTAAAATTTATAAATAAAAAAAAAAAAAGAAAAAGACAGACAAAAAGACAAAAAAATCAATTTTTTATTTGAAATTATGATATTTAAGAAGAGAGAAAAGAAAAAAGAGAATTAAAGAAAGTAATATAAATTAAGAGACAAAATAATGAGATTAAGAGACTTAAAAAAAGTGAGAAAAAAAGATGAGAGAATCAAATTTTAAATCTAAAATGATCATAAACTCGATAACTTAAAAATGTTGAATAGGTCGAGGACCTACTGCATACAAAATTGAGGTTTAAAGACCTATGTTAGCCACTTTATAGTGACGAAATAGAAAAAAAAAATCTAAAAGTTCCCAAAAGTTAAGAGGCCAAATAGATACAATGGATATCTCCATGCAACGGGAATACAAAAGGTACGAACAAGGTCGCGTGTGTTCAGCTGATTGAATCAGATGAATTATCACCAATGGGATCCTCACTGGGGCCTGGCGGGGTCTATAGGGAGGAGCAGGGCTGGAGATATAGGGAGTTTTGACAGTCAGGAAAGGGTGGTTTGTGGGCAGGAACAGTTTGAGTTTATTAATTTCACTCAACCAAATTGGCATCCAATATGCCGTTCAACAACCAGAATTCAAAAATGTAGCTACTGTAATGCTGCTGTAATAACAAACCCTCTAGGATTCATATCTACAGATTTCCTCATATTGTATCAGCAGGTAGAACTAAAAACTGTTCCTATCACTAAAACTAAAGAAGGTATGAAAAATTGAATAACAACAAGTTAAAATAAGATATGCGTATGAGTTTTAGAAGTTACTTGTTTAACTCCGCCCCTTCCAACGATATCCAAGAATCTGAAATCATATTAAGGATGATGAATTCAGTCATTCAACCAGCAAATGAACTTCAAAATAATGTTCAGATAATTAATGTACTCACCAAGTGCTCCCTACTATAAGTGCAATCTGCTTGAAGTCCTGCCAATGTTTCTTCGCCTCCCAAAATTTGTAGCTCATACTTGAGTGGATTGAAGATTGACGAACTTGGGGTTGATTGAGCATCGCTCGTGCCATAACGATCTTTTACCGATAGTAATTCAACATCATCAGCTGGGAGAGGTGTCTTCCGCGAGACATACTGTTTTCAATACATTAGAAATTAGAGAAAGCATGGTGGTTGTCAGTCAATGGAGAAATCATTGAGCAAAATATCATAACGGCACTTACTTCACGCAATTGTTTGACAGTCAAACTTGGACGGCATTGGAGATGTGGCTGCTTTAAACTTGGAGTACTTTCTGAATCCACTGAAATAAGAAGGATATGGACATCTAGCTGCAGTAAAGAATAATTTTTCATAAGAAGAAGATCATTGTGATCCAGGAGGAACGGGGATCATTGGCGCACAGCAAGCGGTTAAGGTGTCCAAAGAGAAGCCAAGGATTATAAAGAACTTGATTGGCTTTGTATGACAAACACTGAACTACTCGCAAGAACAGACAATGTGCTGAAAATTTGATGTATATAAGAACTAAGTAACACTAGTGAAGTGATTGCACCTTCACTGGCTAGAAACAATTATAGTGTAAATTAACCATAAAGCTGTATGTAACAATAATTTTGAAACACAAGAAGCAAACCAAATGGAAAACAAAGATTATAAATTGCAATAACTACAGATAAAGTTACTTAGTAGTTGAGACACGCTAACAAAACGTAATCCTGAAGACAATTATTTGTATTGCACGGTTGCAAGCAGAATGCAATGATTGTCTCAATAGGATACGACGACTAATTCTTGTAGAGCAACAACCCTGAACAGTTCGAAACTGACAGAATTCTTGGATCCTCGCTCTCAACTCAAGATCAAAAAATAAAAAAATAAAAAATAAAGAGAGGAGAGGAGAACTCTTCAATTGAATGAAGCTCCAAATGAAGAAACAAGTTGCTACTTATAGGCTAACAACGTAGTAACTCTTCAAAAAAATAAATCAAAATACACATGGTAACATATGTCGAATGACTCAAGGAGTAGGTACTTGAAAAAAAATCAAACATAAGTCATCAAATTAGTACGTTAATTTTGTATATCGAAACATCAATCTATTTTCATGCTTTAAACCATGTTGAAACTTAAACCAGCCCTTTCTTTCACAATCAATAGCCAATATATTGTTCCATACCTCATTGTTATTTTCTTCAAGGCCTCGCAGGTAATTGACTAACTTCATTAATCGACCGCTCCTGGAACCTTTATTGCTCAACCCACCAGCATTGCCATACCGTGTGTTACTACGTACACCACCACGCCCCCAACCGAGCATTTCAGAGTTCAAGACAAGACCAGGAGAAACTGTACGATTTTCTCTGCTCATATCTAAATCACTTTCAGCACATCCATCGGTGCATCCATAATCTACACTGGCTATTGACGAAGAAGGCTGAAAGGATCGAACAGTGGAATGCCTCTTCTTCCTACTTTGCCTAACTTTTGCACATCTCTCATCAGCAGACGATGAATCCTTGCCCTCACTATTATCATCTTCATCTTCATTATCTTCATATCCCAACAGTTCATCTCCTCGGCCATTTTGTCTCCTTAGATGAACATTCCTATGATTGCGACGTGATCTTGTTAGAATCATACCAGGCATATCCTTGCCCAACATACGCTTCTTACTTAGTGCTTCTGATTGTCGTTGAAAGGTCTGCGCAATTGATTCCTGAATCTGTACTACAGAACATGAAATTACACATGCTTGGACAAAAAGACTATATTCTTCCCTCTTGAAAAAAATGGTATCTGGATTTGAAATGCACTGATAGAATCTCATAATTTCAAAATCAGTGCACCATATCGTTTACTGAGAAGGCTGTCTTAGAATTGATAAAATAACGATGTAATAGGTAGGTTTAACTAAATGATAATAAGACATTCCATGGCAACATTTGTTACTTGTTAGTATCAGAATCGATATTGTCGACCAAAGCAAACAAACAGTATTATGACCTTCAGTTGTCTAATTCCTCCGTACTTGCATAAATTCAAATGTTTGTTCAATAAAATAAAAAAAAGGTAATGCAGTTCAGAAAGTCAGCTAGAAAAGGCTCATCCATGAAAAATAACATCTCAAAATTCCGCGTAAAGATATGTAGCCTGAGAAGGAACCTGACCTGTTTATTACGAGTCCTTTCTTCCTCGTGAAATGTTAATTCCTGAGACCAAATTAAGAAAAGAAGTGCTTCCTTTAAAGGGGATAAAAAGGGGGGATAAAAAAGGGGAGGAAAAATTGACAAACACCTCCTCCTCATATTTATCAATATCTGGATATAGGGCGGCAATCAGTGCGTCATAATTTGGATCATCTCTCAAAGAACGTCTACTGGCACAATGTGTGCGGCAAGCAGGACATTCGTTGTTCCTAAAATTGCGAACACAATTACATAAATGAACTCAATAGGCATATAACTTTTCTAGTTCAACATGATAGACTCAACAATAAGGCAAGCAGATGAAACCAAAATAAAGTTCAAATAGAATAGTATGAAACGACAAGGACTTATTTATATACCCAAGCCGCATTGATTTGTCAATGCATTCTCTACAGAACCGGTGCAGGCATTCCATTACAGTTCGCGTTTTCTTAATAATCCCTGTCAAGGTCAACAAGGTTGCTAGTTTCTTTACTAGATTGATAAGAAACAAAGGCAGAAAAGTTACAAATTGGTCTACCTCAAAAATCCAATAAAAACAGCCAAAGGAGTTCTTCGGTTACTATTTACAACTATCTAGTTCTTAACAGAAGCCAAATGCTGATTTATCTAAATCTGTCATAAAGCATATGCCACCCAAAAGTCAATTATCATGTACTTCTTATCTCTGTTGTCATTGTCCTTTATTTTTTTATTAAAAACAGAGAGACCAATAATGTAAGTGCCAAAGGTAAAAGATCATACAGAAACAGACTTGAGCAATTTAAAGCAAACATACCAAGACAAATTGGGCACTGAACATCTTTTCGAATGCCTGACAGCTCCACAAAAATAAATCTGCACCACAAATATGCAGGATTAGAACTTCAAAGTGTAGACTTAGTTTGTGACAACTTACATAATTACATTGTAGATAAGCTCTAGTAAGGACAAGTATATTTGTCTACCTACCAGCAATGACGGGGAAAAGGAAAGTGATCGATCTAGAAATATCCTCAAACTCTAATAAGAATGAGAGTACACATATAGGTTGTTACACAGAAAATTCCAGATGTCAGGAAAAAATTCACACCAAAAAATTGATCCTGATTTCTGTGTAGAACTCGTTGTTGATGATCAAAATACTACAAAAAATGGCAAAACACTAGCCAATATGCTGTAGATCTGGTAATACAGTGAATTTGTACCTGATTTCATAGAAGTAAAAATTGGAATTCTAAGAATCCTTTCAAACCATACTTCACTTATTTGATATGAAAAATTGGCCTTTGTGAAGTAGAATTAATACCAAAGAAGGCTATAGAAAAAAACAGGCCAAAACCCAATGAATTTTTTTCTATAGCAGCGTAGTTAAGATTTGTCATGCATTTGTGAAGGATGCAGCAGGAGAAAGATACGTGGATGAGAGCCTCTTCAACACTGTATCAGCTTTACTAATTCCTCCTATAACCAACGTCCCCATGAAAACTTTAACTCAACGCATTTCTTACTCTAAATCATCCAGACAACTCCATTGCCCAAAACTAGAGCCGTTTACAGGTCATCTGACATTCTATCTTTTACCAAATTAAAGAATTGGCAAGCACAAAGGCTGATTTTCTTTCCCTCTACGGAAGTTGGTGCTAAAAGGTTTGAGAATGCAAATCTGATTTGTCTACGAAATGAAGGTCATAGGAACCATATGAAATAACCCGAATGTTAATTTCTTTCTGTGCTCCAAATGTAATTGAAGTATGAGCCACCCACGTTAGTAAGGTGATCATAGATTACAAATAATGGGGTTCTAGCAGGATTGGAAGTCAAAGTGCCTTCTGAAGTTCTAATAGATGGTCGAGCAGGTTAGTACAAAAGTTAACGAGAGGCTCCGGGAACAACAATACGAATGCAAACTAAGTTCCGATGCGGTTGCCTATGAATGGCACGGGTAGAAAAGCTTAAAGTATCAAACACCATAAAACTTGCCAGTCATGGAACAGGAACCGCGCTCATTCCAACTCAGTGGATCGGGCTGTAGCTACATAGTAAATCGGAGACTTTAACTAAATCTCGCAGCCCATCACAAGATACAAAAACCTGAAAAATCATAAAAGAGGAGCAATCGACACGCATTAACTAGACCCGGATCCCAACATGCAGCTACTTGCCGAACATGAAGTCAACCGCGCCGTTTTACGGGAAATATGGAAATGAATAACAGAGCATAGCAGTTCTATAAACACGCATTCTTTTCTATGTCTATGAAGGGAACACAATATGAGAGAAAAACGGTCGTGAGAAACCACCATAATCCATCTCCGAAAGGCCAATAAAACACTAACGAAATGGCAATCGTGCAGAGAAAAGGAAGTAGAAGGATTCAAGAGAAAGTACTCCGGTTTCTCTTCAGAGCTAGAGGATTGGCTTTCTTCGGAATCTGAAAGACCATGGAACAGCTTCAGCAAACGGAAAACCAAGAAAGAACAAGAACCAGAACAACGAAGCGAACGAAAGGAAATGCAATAGACGTGACGTAACCTCTCGCTCCAGTCCCTTCTTCCAATTGCTTGTGTTGCTTTTCTACTCGTTCTGCTTCCTCCTTCGGTTTCTTTTGCTCCTCCTCCTCTTCTTCTTCTTCTACTTCAGTGTTCGGCTGTCGTTCTGCTCGACATTGCTTGGCATCTTGATGGCTGAATTGCTCGTCACTAAGCTCTTCTCCGACAAGGCTGTCTGACCAAGAACGTTTATGTGCAGGCATTGACAACTTCACGAATAGAGAAGGATTTCGTTTATGGCGTTCGAGCAGTGAGGTTTTTTTGTGAAGGAAGAAGAAGAAGAAGAAGAAGAAGAAGAAGAAGGAAGATGGGAAAGATTCCAAAAAAATGGATCTAGCTTCCATTTCTGAAATTTACTGTTTTTTACCCATTAAATTAAATGTGAAAATACATTTATGCCCTCCCTTTCTTCAAACTCTTCTCCTCTAGAAATCGAAAATTGGTCATTTTAGTTGCAAATTCCAAAAGTGGACCTATTTTCAAAATTTTAATTTTATGGAGTCTATTAAATGTAAATATAAGTTCATTTTTTAACATCAAATTCAATTGTTGAGTCATTTATTTAAATTTTTATTTTTAATAAACATAAAATATTAATAGATAAAACATATATTTATTTATTTTCAAAACATTAATTTAAATTTTCAATTCAAAGATTAAAAAAAAAAGTTATTTTTTAAATATGTTAGAGAATAAATAATGAAAACAAATTATGAAATTAAATAAAATTAAAATAATCATTCCAATCTGAATTCAAAATGAACCGTATAGATTGGTTTGGGTCGATCATTACAAGTCAACAAATTTTTCGAACCCACATAGTTAACACCAAGTCCTAACACATACAACCAACGAACTTTGACTTGATTAGATGACCAAACACCTAACTTCTAGCATCTATGCCGTCATAATTCAACGTCCATAAAGTTTCTTTTTGGATTTCTTACCCTAAACTCGAAACTCTTCCTCATCGCTATAACAAACAATCTTATTGACACGAATCTTTCTCCAATTTCTAAATTGTCAAAACAAGAACACCGACCCTAAACTTGTCGAGTTGTATCTATTTGAACTTTAAACTTTAAGCATAACTCGAATCATCCAAGGAAGAACGAAATTCAGTGAGTTCTACTCTACCAAACTACAGATTTTGTGTCAATGTACAGAAAAGATATACATTATACAAACAATGCAGATCAGCTACTGGATGTGTTCATTGAAGCTCATCCTTTTGTAACTCTCTCTACATTGCTGCTTCAACTCTGCCCATGTGTTCCTCAGCCTGAGAGAGAACAAGGTTATGCATACCAAAATTTTTGGGACGAGGAAATGCGGGATGATCGTAAAGGAACGTTGATACGACGACGACTAGGTACGATCAGACAGGCGGCAGCAAACGGCGACATGTCGGGCATTCCATCTTTATATCCATCCATCTTTGTAAGCAACCAGAATGGAAGAAATGATCACATGGAGTAATCTATATATGATATGAGGCAAACCCAGTAAGAATTCATCATCATATATTGTACGACGAAAAACCGAGCAGGAAAAGGCATACCATGCAGTCGTTAGGACGTGAAACATCTATGGCGGTCATGCAAATGACACAATCTGTGGTATGATTCCCATTTTGATCTACCCTCCGGTAGTAGCTGTATTTCTCGGGTAGAATCTGCGATAAAATCGTGCAGAAACAATGATAAAGAATTATATACCATGAACACGACGTGATAGCTACAAAATAATTGTCGATCCTAACCTGACGAGGGATGAACCACCGGGATCCGAAATAGTGCTGAAGAAGAAGAATGGCGACTTGGAGAAAAGTAAAGATGCCCAAACAGATGCACCAAGTTTTATCAGGCTGAATACGCATGAAATTGTGGGGGCAGCCGAAGACATATAACGGAATGGCGAGCCGAGTTATAGTTATTCCTAAGATGTAGTATATATGCAAAGGTTTTCTCGAGTCACGAATAACGTTGGTGACTATTTGAGGTATCCAAAACGAGTACATGAGGAAAATAATCGGTCTCATAAAACGATGCAACTCGTACATAAGAAACATGCCTCCCAAAAGGATTCCATCTGCAGATAGTCATGAAAGATTGACTAAGAGGTCCAAAAATTTAAACAGAACCAGCAATCAGGTAAGCTTGCATAAACTTTGGTTGAGATGTAATACTCACAGAAACGGCTATATAGAACCGAAAGTTCACGTCTCATCGTTTCCCAACCTTCGCCATTGTTCATAGGCCTGCTGGCTTTCCATATTGCAAGAAGGTATCTCATCTCAAAAATCGAGAACACGACAAACTTGAAAAACGCAGCAGTTGCAAAAGCATTAAATAACGATTCTGAGAAAAGGACAGCCAGCAGCAAGGTAAACTTAATAAGGTTTACTGGAACAAAACCGACGATAATTGATATAAACGTTAAACTATACACAAATAACAGAGGCTAAATCAAACTACGACCAGAAATGATCCAAATCACGAGGGGTTACCACACGCAACAGAACGATGATCTCTACACTTGAATAATCCAAGTGTTAAGTAGCAACTTCAACTTATAAAGTTCTATGTGTCTGATATGGCAATGTAAAACATACAGAGACTACAGAACGTCTTGTTTCGGGGAGGGTGGACACATTATCAAAGAAACTCTTCAGACAAAATAGAAGCCCGTTGCCCGATCGTAATTTAATTTAAACTCACCGACTAATATTCCTGCTGTCAGATGCAGCAGACATAGATAAGCATCCATAATAGCTTGTTGCCCGATCATTAGTATCGAAACTTTGGCAGCACCCTGCACGATATAGATGGATAAGTACGGTATCAAAATCCGAACATCAACAATATCAGAATCCATGAGAGCTGCAAGTAAAAGTTCTTACAGATTGAGTGTTGCTATGTTCCATTTGCCGGATTAAGAGAAGTACTTGAAGGAAAGAGACCTAATGAAGTTTCGTTAAGAAATCCGATCGAAACATATATATTTTCATGATATCCAATGTATAAATGTAAGGAAAAGATCCAACAATCATAAAAAGGATACAAAAGTGACCATTAAGGTGTAATTCACTGCTTTGTTGTAGTAGATTTCAATGTTGACAGAAGTGGCATTTAACGCCAAGGGAGAAAAGCAATCTCCATCATCATCTACCGCAGGACTCTCCATTAATCCTTCGAGATGGTAATGGTCACGTTCTCCGTTTCCTGCGAGATATACAAGTCCAAAGGTGAAAAACCGAATAACAAGAGAAGTTAAGAAAGAAGGAAAAGATTAAGAATAAAGCGAGTCCCTGTTACATGCTCTTAACCTAGTGTTCGTCCATACATGTAATAGCTCAAGCCCACCGCTAACAGATATTGTCCGCCTTGACCCGTTACGTATCACCGTCAGCCTCTCGGTTTTAAAACACGTCTACTAAGGAGAGGTTTCCACACCCTTATAAGGAATACTTCGTTCTCTTCTCCAACCTATGTGGAATCTCACAATCCACCTCCCTTGGGGGTCCGGCGTCCTCGCTGGCAAACCACCTGGTGTCTGGCTCTGATACCATTTGTAACAACTCAAGTCCACCGCTAGCAGATATTGTCCGTTTTGGCTCGTTACGTATCGCCGTCAGCTTGTTTTAAACGTATCTACTAGGGAGAGGTTTCCACACCCTTATAAAGAATACTTCGTTCCCTTCTCCAACCGATGTGGGATCTCATAATCCACCCCCTTGGGAGTCTAGCGTCCTCGTTGGCACACCGTTTGATATCTAGCTCTGATACCATTTGTAACAACCCAAGGCCACCGCTAGCAGATATTGTCCGCTTTGGCCCCTAACGTATCGAAAATGCAAGAACTTTGCCATGGCAAGTTCTTATATAATGGGCAAAACAAATATAGCTAGGCACACACAATATTGCCTTTCTTATTAAAAACTAAAAGTATAATAATGCCTTTTGAGAAGATCATGATTAGGAGAAGACAGCATATAAGAAAGCACAAATCAAACGCTGAGACATAAAGTACCATTTTGTGCAGAAGATAAATGTGAAATTTGAGCTGCTATTTCGATATTGCAATGCTTCTCCATTTCATAAATTGGTGCTGCAATAAGGCAAGACAAAATCAGTACCCACATAATTGAAAGTGGGTTGAAGTCCAAGACATAGAAAATTACAGTGGCTTCTTTTCCACATCTTATCCTGTGGTGATTCTTGGAGCACCTGGGAGGAGAAAACTCCAAGCTGTTAAGAAGTTATTTAGAAGCTTCATCAGTAAAAACGACTCGCGTGATGAAATCGAATGTATTATTTCAAGAAAAACAGCATTCATATTCCAAAGAGAAAGACTTACTAAATGATAAGGATTGGATAAGATACTGTCAACTTCTTGCTCATATTCTCCCCCCTTTCCACTGTAAATAGAAACCGAGACTAAGATTACGATAAATTTTCGAAGAACAAAAGTAGAACGGCTTTAGAAACCACCGCTATGATAAACTAGAAAAACAGCAGTAAAATAAAGATGAACTGAGAGAAATTGGAGACATTTAGCAACCCTCCCTCACAATGTTGTAAAAAGTGCATACCAAGAATATGAAGATGACAGTCAAAAGATGAGTGACTGGAAAGTTTACCTGTTAGCTACCATCCGAAGCTGTCTAAAAGGCCAAATATATACACCCTCGACCTTAATTTGAACTCCACTAACATCATGTTCATTATCAATAACATCATGAAAAATAACAACCCCCTGTTATCAGCAAATTATTAAAAGACATAAAACAACCTCCAGATAAAAAATGGTGCGATAAAATCAATATCATCTAAACCCTCAGGTACAAGCACAAATGTAAGATGCATGCAGAAAAGAAATGTGAGATCTCACATTGGTTGGTTGGGGAGGAGAACAAAGCATCCTTTATAAGGGTGTGAAAACCTCTCCCTAGCATACGTGTTTTAAAAACCTCGAGGGAGAGCCCGAAAGGAAAAGGCCAAAAAGGACAATATCTTCTAGCGGTGGGCTTGGGCTATTACAAATGGTATCGGAGCTAGACACTTGGCAATGTGCAAGCGAGGAGAATGAGCCCTGAACGGGGGGGGTGAACATGAGGCGGTGTGCCAGCAAGGACGCTGGGGGGTCCCGCATTTGTTGGAGAAGGGAACGAGTGCCAGCGAGGACGCTGGGCCTCGAAAGGAGTAGATTGTGAGATCCCACATCGGTTGAGGAGGAGAACAAAGCATTTCTTATAAGAAGAAGAAGAAGTGTCCTCACCTGAACATAATGAACACCAGATATTTTGGTTGGTGTACTAATTAATTCAATGATTGAATTGCCATTGGAGTTTCTGAAATCTGGAAACATGGAAGAGTTATTTTTGGAGTCTAGAAAACTCCAACTGCCTGCAATTTGCATTTCCATGCAATAAGTTAGTTCTTACAATAGTTGACACTTAATATGATAAGATCGTTATACCATGAAGGATAAGTACAAACCTCTATATGTTCCTGTAATATTCCATTCAGAAAATGGACCCAAATCACTCTTATCTTTTCTTACAAACAACCACTGCAAACAAAAAAGATATCATATCACTATAACATATTAACATATAGAATCCATGCAATTATATATACATATGTATATAAATAAACACATCAAGACATGAAACCATACCTCTTGGAAAGGAAATGTTTGGACTTAATTAAATGGAGAAGCTAAATGCTAAAGAAGAACTGAAATCCTATCAATAGAGGATAAAGAGGCGTCGGGTAATTGTACGCCTGAGGCTAAGAACTGATATCCACAAAAGCTAAGCTGAGTCTCTAAATATGACATTTGGTTTCCAAATTGCGTATGGGAAAGTTTAGCACAACAAGCAAGTAGACCGGTCCCTAGATTTTGATGCAACGTTGCCACTTTCCCAATGCTTTGTCCAAATAACGAACTTCTTGTCACAGCCCAAGCCCACCGCTAGTAGATATTGTCCACTTTGGCCCGTTATGTATCGTTGTCGGCCTCACAGTTTTAAAATGCATCTGCTAGGGAAAGGTTTCTACACCCTTATAAGGAATGCTTCGTTCCCCTCTCCAATCGACGTGGGATATCCGGATATGGTATTTGTTGTAAGGCGTTCAAAAGTTATTTTCAGAAAACAATCCCTCAAACAACTCATACTTCTGCAGCTTATTGAGACATTTCGAAGAACGCAAGAATCATCAAAAGCTCAAGAAATCAAGTCAAATTGCAACGAATATGGGTAATCAAATTTTCAACAAACAAGACTACAATGAATTTTCAACGAACATAACCAAACAAAATTGATAAACTCAAAAGGAAAAAATGAACTCTACAAACCTCATCGCCCCATGATCGAGCCCTCTCCCGCAATGGTCTCAGACCATCCACAGGCTGAAAAACCAAAATATGAACAGCCCACAAAGCAAAAATAGTTCTGGAAAAACATCCAAACCCACTTCTCTGGTACTCCGAACAACCAAAACCATCTCTGCTCATCATATCAAGAAAAGACTCCTAAAATTCAACTCCAATTATTAACCATAAATCGGAATGATTCCAATCGGCGACAGAAACCCAAGAGAAATACAACAAAACCCATCAGAGCACAGAGGTTAAAAGATAATTGGGTTGCTTCAAATGGAGTCAAACACAAGAACCACCACCAAGAAGCACGACACCCACAGTCGGATACAGATGGTGAAAGCTGAACGACTAACAAAGCTTGTGAAGCAAGAGCAAAATCAAAATCGAAGCCCTGGAGTTCACCCAGACGATTTTTCTGATCCAGAATTACTTGAAGAGTACATTCGAGCCCTGCACAAAAGTTACAAAGCCTCGGAATTCGTCTACAAGTACAGTAATTTATTACTTGATTATTATATATCTTGGGACTTTCTCTTTGATCGATGTTAAGCTGGATGGATTAGTCGGCCAATGGGTTTGACTGCCCAAATAATGTTCGCTTCTTCGGTGGTCAAATACTTCTCCTTTCTTAAGCTAAATGTTCAGATTATGGAAGAAAGTTCCAATTTTTATATGCAAATTGCATCGCTAAATATCGTATTACAATTGTGGGCCTGGTGTACTATTGGGTTTGGGCCAGGGAGTCGGGTTAAGATGTTTTTTCTAGACTCAACCATGGTTGAGTTAGTAAATTCTTTTAAACAATAAATTCAACCCATACATAAAATATTTGCATTACAATTTTACTTCTCATAAAAATATAATATTATAGTTAAAAAAATCTATTTATTTATTAATATTGAATTAAAATTTTAATTAAGTTTCGATATATATACTAAATTTTTATTTTTGAAAATTATTGAAGAATAAGTACTCAAAAAAAAAAAAAAAAAAACATAGAATAAAGTATATATATATATATATATATATATATATATATATATATTATTTTCTATATCTTTACCTCCTCCTATTTCCCACTCTTCCGTACCCGCCACTCCCTCTCCCGTTACTAGCTACGGGAGAGACTCTCGAGAGCTAGAAGGATTAAAGGAATGGTCATAGGAATGGGGCATCATGACATCTTACAATGTCTCGCCTGAATGAATTAGTTATACTATAAATATTAGAAAAAGTGAACGAAAATTCAGTATTGCCGGTCTAGTTCAGTGCTCAAAGTGAACGAAATATTAGACTTAAATTCAGGGGTTCTTTATTATCTTGGTCTAGTCTTATTACAACTAACCTGATTCTCTACATCAGCTAAACTATGGCTAATTTGTACAAAGAGACAGAGATGAAACCTGCATTTGAAGAGCGACCTCAGCCATTTGGTATCTTCTCCTTTCTCTTCTTGTAGTCTTCAAGTACTTTCTCCCTCTGCAATGGAGTTGCACATAGTAACCATTTGCTGAATTCCAGCTCCCCCATTCCCTTGAATCCAGCAAGCTTTCGATATTGGATCTTCTTCCGATCCATGGTTGACGAGAAACCATCATCTTTCTCACCAATATTATCCAGTTTTCTCTTCTTTATCTCAGGAACGCGTGGCTGCTCGAGTACACAATCTTGTGTCGTTGGCAATGCCATTTTTTCTTGCGTTCCGGGTCCATAATTGACTATGTCTTCGTTCCTATGTGCGTATACGACACCTGCGAACCGATGCTCTTCATTATAAGAATTGCATGTCTCTTAACAAACTCAACAGATTTATGAAACAAGACCACACTTCATGTTTATGACGTCGTCCAAATATACTGATAAAGTAAGCTGGGATCTTACCCAAGTCTTCAAGCGTAGGTTTAATTGTGGCAGTTTTCCCTGGATGAGTTGGCTTTCGGGTTTCTATAGAACCGAATGGGTCGGTTTCTTTAAAAAGAACAGAACTACCAGCCTTGGAGATGTTCTGATTCGGGTTCGGGGCGTGCCCTTCTTTTGTTTCTCGTCCCTCATGCATCTCAATGATCTCACTAGTGAAGAGCTTGTCGGAGAGATCTGAGAACAAATTGCAGATGCCAAAAAGCTCACCTTGGAATTCTTTACAATCCTTCAAAATGGGAGAATCACAAGCATTAAGTTGGGGCTTAACTTTTAACCATAAAATTCGAACTCACAAATGAAGAATTTACCTGAACGCCTTCGAAATATCGCTTCTCCATTTTCCCCGAGACAGCAATGTTCGATAACTGCTGCTTGTATACTTGACGAGAGTATACAAGTTCTTCTAATGAACCAGCAGCAAGCAGGCGAAAAACGACAACATGCCGCTTCTGCCCAAACCGAAACGACCTGTCCTGTGCCTGCAAGTCTTGGGCAGGATTCCAATTTGGATCAAAGATCACCACTCTGTTTGCACTGACAAGGTTCAATCCAAGGCCACCAGCTCGAGTAGATATTAGAAACACCTGAAAAAAACATGTTGGAAATATCACCAATATTGAAGCTACTAGGTTCAAATTTTAAGGTTCAGTGCTTACCTGCTTGCTTGGACTTGAGTTGAAGTCATCAACAAGAGTTTGACGCGAGTTGGTTGGAGTGGAGCCATCAAGTCTCGAGAAGGAATAACCTTTCCGCACAAGTAGCTTCTCCAGTATGTCGAGCATCCTGAAA
Organism: Cucurbita pepo subsp. pepo; assembly: GCF_057944985.1. NCBI lineage: Eukaryota > Viridiplantae > Streptophyta > Magnoliopsida > Cucurbitales > Cucurbitaceae > Cucurbita > Cucurbita pepo. The sequence goes on along the minus strand of NC_141802.1, from coordinate 18,394,843 downwards.
ATGGCTATTTAAGCATCAGAAACTGGTAAGGAGTGAGGAACTGACAGAGTAGTGAAGCATATAACCTGACAGAGTAGCTGAATAGAAGAATCTTGTCGCCCTGTGAAATCCAAGAGGAAAATAGTTTCTCCAAAGCACGCATTTTTCCACAATGTCTGACATCACTAAGGGCCATGAAGCTCTCATTCTGAGCGCTGCCTCCAACAAGATCAATGTCAGCGTCAAACACTTTGGAAGCAAATTCTGCATCTCTCCTTTGTTTATCAGGGTCATCCTTAGGATTTGGTTTAATCAGCTCCAGATGATTACTTATCTGAAAGAGAACGTGCGAATCACATCGATCAAGCAGCAATTGTAATGGTGATACAAGTGAAAAAAGATATTTACCTGTTGAAGCTTGACGAGACACGGGAGAACGATACAGAAGGGGCATGAATCACAGCCCTCTGGGTTGTCTCTATGAAGGTAAGGCCAGATAATTCCATCTGGTACAGTCCTTTTGCAACACTCTGCTTGAGTGAGAGGGCTCCCACAGCCACAAGGAAGGTCTTTATTGATAAGGCATTGGATATCTGGTAGCTGTAACATTCTTCTATAAACCCGTTTTTGTAGTTCGCTCATGGCGCAGAATAAAACGTTATCTTCCTTTCCCAACATAAGATGCCCAATAGTCTCTTGCTTTGTCCTTCTTAGCATATATTTCTTAAGAATTGTGGCTAAATATTGTTTTCTCTTGTCTGCAATCCGTATAAATCTTTCAGGAGCAGTTGATCGTTGGCCATGTTTAAGGGGTTCATCGTAGAACTCACGGAAATGTTCCCGAGTACCTAACGATCCAGGTGCAACCAAATCGAAGAGATTAAATAGTTCCATAATCTTATTCTGCATTATAGTTCCAGTAAGACCGAAGCGCTTCAAGGTTTTTATTCCTGCACATGCACTATAGAGTTTCGATTTCTCATTCTTAAGCCGATGAGCCTCGTCAATGATCAAAATCTCCCATGTGACCTCTGAAAGAATACCACCACGGATTCTGTACGTATCAAAGCTAGTGATAAGTATCTCGACAGTACCTGCTTCTAGTTTATCATGAATCAACTCGCGGTTTGCCCCATGGTAAACTGCAACACTGAAGTTTGCCCATTTGGAGAACTCATTCTCCCAATTATGGATTACTGAAGTGGGGCATACTATTAGTACAGGACCCTTTTTCTTTCCACAAATTTCCTTATGGATTCCATCTCCATCTATGCCATATACAGCAGCCAGGAAAGCAATAGTTTGAATTGTTTTTCCAAGCCCCCTGATACCATTTCAGAATATGAGCAACAATTACGTTGGAGCATCGAACTTATAAATATTTTAGACAAGAAAGTAAAATTTGCGAAGTTCGGTCCACATGGGTATCATTGACAAGTACTGAAACTACGTGCATTTAGCCGAACATTAGAATCTAATGTAACTACATAAGTCTAACAACACTCTTGCTTACTTCTAACTCTAAATTGACGTTCTGTTATAACGAACAAAAGTTAGAAGTTGGATACTTCTAAATCTAAATTTCTGGAGGTACAAGAGTCTCATTCATCAGCGTGTTTTTAAATGCCTCACTTCAGACATCTTCATTCCCGTTTCTTTTCCATTTGAATGGAAATGTTCGACAAAAAGAACAAATGTCAACTGAGACATGGAACATATCTGTAACAGCCAAGTCCATTGCTAGTAGATATTGTCCTCTTTTGGGCTTTCCCTTTCTAGCTTCTCTTCAAGGTTTTAAAACGTGTCTGCTAAGGAGATGTTTCCACACTCTTATAAAAAGGGCTTCGTTCCCCTTTCCAACCGATGTGGGATCTCACAATCCACCCCCCTTTAAGGCCCAACATCCTTGCTGGCACACCGCCCAGTGTCCACCCCCTTCGGGGCTCAGTGTCCCGTTGGTACACTGCCAATGTCTGGCTCTAATACCAACTTTAACAGCCCAAGCCCACCACTTGTAGATATTGTCCTCTTTGAGTTTTCCCTTTCAGCCTTCCCATCAAAGTTTTTAAAACGTGTTTGCTAGGGAGAGGTTTCCACACCCTTATAAAGAGGGCTTTGTTCCCCTCTCTAACCGAGGTGGGATCTCACAATATCAAATTATGGGGCATATTTTGGAACATTGAAGTACATATGAAACAAAAAGAACTAAGACAAGGAAACTTATATTTATACATACATGTCATCTCCAAGAATGCCACCATGGCCGTTCTTGTATAAACCATACAAGAACTTGACACCTTCTCTTTGATGTTCAAGCAACCTACAATTAATGGATGAAGGTACCTGCAACCAATTAAATGCACCGAAAAGAGAAAAAGAGAGATTCATTTAGTCCTTGGGGAGTTTCTCCTAGAAGAAACTAACCTAATTCAAACCAGAAACAAGCATTTCATCTGACATACAGCAAACGTAGAATCTAAGAACAGGGGAGCATAGATTAAGAACAACTTAAACCATACTGTTAAAACACAATCTAGTTATCTTCAAACACATTCACATGGAACAATCTAAAATCAAAATCCAAGCATCGCCCACATCATTGGTTAATATAGACCAGGAAGTCTCCCCAATTCAGGAATGTTCATATTCTAATGAATATGTAAAATTCAATTTCTAGCAATTTATAGCTCATAACATTCATTTCAACCCTTTTCCCCTCTGCATAAAACTGTACATTCGGTTTCCTCAACCTATTTGATTCAAGACGAAGAACTATCATGGATTGACTGAAGAAGAAAAGAGAAAAAGAACCTGTACGAGCGGGGTCTCATCCTTCGATGACAAAATCAATGGTTCAAATGGCCCTGCATGATCAAATTGGAACTGACCCAATTGGCATCTCTTCAACACGTCTGGTTCTGGCCCCTCCACGCCCTTCTCTTCCTTTTCCCCTTTCTCAACCCCAACCTGGGTCTGCTGGCTTCGACATTGGGTTGGATCTTGAGGAGGGGGAAAGGAATCCTGTAGGCGAAGAAGCTGCAAAGAGAGCGAGGATTTTGGGGGTTTTCTAAGGAAATTAACCTCAGAACCTTGGAAGAGCGAGGGTTTTGAAGAAATAGGAGAAGTGGGTGCAGAGGCCGATGAGGAAAGGGTTTTGCAGGGTTTAAGAGTCTCTTTCAGACTCTGAAACGACATGAAAGTAACAGAATTTCCAATAAATTGGGAGAGACGATCCCTTGATTCCAGATTTCAGAGACCGATGAACAAAATATTTCATCCTTCCGCCGATCACACGTCGGACAACCGCCATACAAGTCTTGACTGCCACGTAGGATGGCAATTGGGTGACGTCACTTCATTTGAATGTTGACTCCTATTAAAAATATCTCAATTTTTTAAAATTGAGTACGATTTTAAATATTTCAAAACAATAAAAATTTATTAGAATATTTAATTAAAATTAATAAACGAACTCTCAAAAGCAATGTAAATCAAGATGTCACCCGTGCCAATGGAAAAGCTTTTCTTATCTCTGTCATCTATTTCATTCCTCATTCTCATGAAATTCCACATTTATTTTTACAGATATCGGGTGCAAGATTACCTGAAAAATTTGTAAGAATTGAATTCTCCACAGATAATTTTTATCCGCTCTTTTTTCTTAAAAAAATAATTATTTTGAAATTTTCATTTTTTTATATAATCTTTATTAAAAATTTGTGAAAAAAATTTACTAAATTAATATATTTAGAACTTAATTTCTAAAAATTTAAATTTTACTATTACAACGCCTCCTTCACAATTTATATATATATATATATATTAGGTAGGGCCGAGAATTGAGCTAGGACGGAGATAGAGATACAATTCCTTCCTCGACCCCATTTATCTATTAGAAAAAAAATGTTTCACACTCCCTCTCTCATTCTTTGTCTAAACGAGGAACCCCCTCCCCGTTCAGGGCGAGTCTTCACAGAGCCCCAACTCCACGAGTAAAATGAACATCTCGAAACATAGGATAGCTAGAGCGCTTGATTTGTATCAAGTCTGAAAGAACAATACTAACACACGTCAATTTTTGTCCAACACTTTAACCACAATTTTACTCATAATTTTGAAACATTTATAAAAGCCAAGAACGATACTGCAACTAATATACTAATATACTTCACACTCCCGATAATTGATATGTATTTCTTCCATACAAACACCACCGGACCCTCATTATTACTTACCAACATTTTTTTAACATCTTACCAACCAATATTAATTATAAAGATTCATGCAAATGAGATTGTATTCCAAGTCATTCAATTTTTTCTTCCTTCCTAATTTTTACCAAATATTACATTACACAACTTTATTGTGTTCATAATAACTTTCAAATATATATATATATATATATATATATATATATATATATATATATATATATATATATATATATATATATATTAACATCACCTCATTAAAAAAAAAAAAAAATTATAACTCAAAAAAATATATAACAAAATTAAAAATTAATTGATTGATTGAGTATAATTTAAAATTTTAGGGATTAAATAGAAAAAAGAAAAAAAAAACAAATAATTTCCATATATATAGACAAATTTGAATGTTTATTTAATAGCAATATTGGATTTAAAATGAAATGCATCATTAGGGCATGATTTCTGGTAAAGTGTTTAATTCATATAATTAAGGATGAAATCAAATTAATTAATACATTAAATCTTTTTGGTCTCACACATTAATGATAATTCTAACTATTGTTTTTCTTTTTTTCTTATTTCCTTTTTTTAATTTAAATAATTTGATTAACATACATATTATTACCGTTAAGTAAGAAAAAAAAAATGACTTTTTTTCATTTATGGTAATAATAACCTAAATTCATTGCTTAAAAAGTAATATAATTATTACTCTTTTTTTTTTTTTTACTAATTTTTCAACCCAAAAGCTTTGACATTCAAATTTTTATTTATTGATATATTTAACTTACTCAAGAAATATGATTTTATTTGGTCCATGAACTTAAAAAATAAATGTTTGAAACGTTATCCGCTTTTAATATGTATTTAATAGGTCAAATACGTGCACACCAATTTCTAGCTTGATTGCATTATTTTAAATTATAGATGTCATCGAACTTTTAAAAATGTTGCTATTAATTATAATATAAGAAATGAATAATTGAGTTCGGAGTGTGATTCAAATATTTGATCTCTTAATCAATAATAAGCTCAAGTTGACATCAAACCATCTGTCTTTGAAATGATGTAATAATTATCTTATCTAATGTCTATGCTCGAGTCGAGATTATTTTATTTTTAAGGTTGAATTATAAAAATACCCATAAATTTTGTACTTTATAAGAGTTTATAAATTTAAACTTTGAAGAATCTAAAAAATTACCCTGAAACAAGAATATTTTATTTCAAAAATACTTTAAAATTTTTACTAATATTTTAAAAATATATCATTGAATTTAAAAAAAGTTTTATTAATAGCTTTGACTTTTTTTAAAAAAATTAAAACGTCCTTACCATCATTAATATCTTAACGAAATTTTGAAAATAGCATTAACACTTTCTACTTTAAAAAAAAAAAAAAAAAAATCTTATTATCTCCAAACTTTGTAACATAACTTTTGAAAGTTCATTAGTATTTTCTAAACTTTTTTTAAAATATCTCTGAAATTTAAAAAAAAAATTAGAAAAGTATTATAAAAGGTAAAGGGTATTTCTAAAACCTTCTAAAAAAGTTCGAGAATATTTTTAAAATAAATATTAACAGTTTCTATCCAAATCTAATTTTAAAAAGTTTAAAGGTATTTTTTAAGTTTTATCGGTCAAATTTCTTTTAAAATATATTTTTTAAACAAAAAAAAAAAAAAAAAAAAAAAAAAAAAAAAAAAAAAACAAAAGAAAAAAGAAATTAAGGGTATGTTGTTTTGAATTGATTTAAAAGGGATAAAGCAAAATATTGAAAGGGCGGCGAAGAAAAAGCAGAAATGAAGCTAAGAACACGAAAAGAACACAAGCAGCATACCAAATAGTTAGCGTTGAATAAATTGCATGCTGTCAAGTGTAAGGCATTCACAGCCTTTGAATAATCTCCTAAATTATTAATACCCCTTCTGTTTTAAAACGCATAACTCCACCATTTCATAACGCTTATTTCTGTTTATATATATAAATATACCATCTTTCCTCCATCCATCATCGCCCAATTCCCCTCATCTAACCTTCCCCCAATTTCCCCTCGCTGCTATGGCGCCTCCAACCCTTGCTGCCTTCCTCGCCCTCGCTTTACTTGCTGCTATGGTTTCCTCTTCTCATGCCTACAAATTCTATGTCGGCGGCAGAGATGGCTGGGTTCAAAACCCTTCTGAGAACTTCAATCACTGGGCTGAGCGCAACCGGTTCCAAGTTAATGATACTCTTTGTAAGAATCTTTTCATACTATTATGTCCACGGTTGGTTATTGGGAGGGAGTACAACTTTGGCTGATCTATGGAATGGTCGTGAATTTATGAGTAAAGATTAGATCTTGGTTGTTACAAGGTGTTTTTGGGGAAGCCTAAAATAGAGTCATGAGTGATTATGCTCAAATTTTGTCATTTGGGTCTGTTTTTATTTCTTTAGTGGAGACGTTGATCGGTGCCGTAAGGGCCAACCGCTCATTGTTGTGGTCCTTGCCCGAACTAAAGTCATGAGAGCTTATGCTCAAATTTTGTCATTTCGGTCTGTTTTTATTTCATATGCTGATCGGTGTTAGAAGGGCCAACTGCTCATGGTCCTTGCCTGAAATATAGTCAGGAGAGCTTATGCTCAAATTTTGTCATTTGGGTATGTTTTTATTTCTTCAGTGGAGACGCTGATCGGTGCTTGAAGGGCCAACCGCTCATCGTTGTGGTCCTTGAGCAAAATAAAGCCACGAGAACTTATGCTCAAATTTTGTTATTTGGGTCTGTTTTTATTTCATCAGTGGAGAAGTTGATGGGTGCCATAAGGGCTAATGGCTCATTGTTGTGGTCCTTACTGTGACGCATAAACAGTACCTATTTGATTCGAGATAGCTCATACTTACAATATCAAGTTATTGCTAAGATTTTTAACCTAGATTCTTTTTTCTTTTTTTTTTTTTTTTTTTTTTTTTTTTGTGGGACAGATTTCAAGTATAAAAACGGGACGGATTCTGTGTTGGTTGTAAGCAAGGAAGATTATTTCTCTTGCAATACCAAAAACCCAGTAATTACCTTAAAAGATGGTGAATCAATCTTCAAATTTGGACATTCGGGTCCGTTTTATTTCATAAGTGGAGACGCTGATCGGTGCCAGAAGGGTCAACGTCTCATTGTAGTGGTTCTTGCTGTGAGGCATAAACAGCATCTTGCTCCGTCGCCACAAGCTCCAACCCCGACTGCTCAGTCACCGGGAAACGCTGGTTCGCCGGAATCCGGCGTTGGATTCACAGCGCCGGTTCCAGCTCCGGCGAAAAGTTCTGCTTTTGGAGGGTCTGTTAGTGCATTGAGTTTGGGTGTTGTTTTAGTCAGTTTTTTTGTGGGTTTTGTTTGATTTGAATGAAAGTTTGAATTTTTGGTGATGGGTTGTTGTTGTGGTTCGTGTTGGGTTTAGACTTTGTATCCATTCAAGAATTCGTTTGAAGTTTGTGTTCATTTCTTTTTGGTTGGTTGATGGTGAAGAATCATAATCACAACTCTTTTATATCTCATATGTTCTTGTATTTTGGTGTGGTTTTTTTTTTTTTTTTTGTAAAAGATTCAACTTTTTATTTTTTTTTGTGAATTTTTCGAATCTATCACGACGGGTGAATTTTGGTAGATCTAAGTTTATCGTTTCGTCATTTCTAGTGTTCATGTGAAGGATCGGGGAGGAATGCTAGGTTGAAGATGTAGTCCAACTTAGATTCAATTTAGTTCACTACGTTCAATTCAATTTAACTTAGTTTAGTCCGATTCATAATTGGTTCTTTGTTTTTCGGTCATTTTTAGTCAATTTAGTGGGGTTCTTCAATCTAGGTTGGTTTTCTCTTCCATTCATACTTGATTTAGGTGATTTTACTCGAGTTATAGCGGGCTTAGGGCGGCCATTCTTGGCTTTTTATTGACATTTGGAGCGTGTTTGGTTCAATATCTTTGTCGTTAACGTCCTAACGAGTTAACCTATTCGAGTTGGGAGCCAATTATTCATTGAGGGCAAGATTTGGAGTAAGAACTAACTTGAGTAATACGGTAAACACTTAATAATTAATTGTGATGTTAGAGTTGAAGTTAATTTTAAGACATTGCTATTGGATACTAACTTTAGTAGATATTGTTAGTTTTGGTCCTGTTGCTGTCAGCCTCATGTTTTTAAAATGAGTCAGATAGAGAGAGATTTCTACACTCTTATAAAAAAGACATGAAATCTCTCACAGATTTGGATTAAAATTCTTGAAAATGGAGGATTTTGTCACTAAAAAAACATTTCAATAATAAGACATGTTCTTGTTTGGATGACTACCATTTTTAAATATTTCAATAATAAGAAAGTTGTTTAGGCAGTTCCTCTTTACACGACTTTTGTGTGCATGCTTGACTGACATAATGTTGGTAAATGAAATTATGGTAATATGTCTGTTGCTATATATAGAAAATATATAATAAATGATTATTTATATTAAAAATAATATATAATAAATATTTATATAGAGTAGATAGTTATATATGTGATAAAACTATATATAATTAACTGAAACCATAAAGATGTATTTTCTTTATTTTCTGTATTCTTTACCGTTCTATATACTTTAGCTAATATTACTCATTGCATTTTTTCTTTCCTATTTTTTGTGTTCATTTAGATCGAGTGTGTGCGTTGTTGTACTATCTTAACATAAGAGTTGTGACGAGAATAGCCTACTAGCTACTCTCGAGGGATTGCATTATTTCGAGAATTTAATTACTTGAAAACGTAGAAACTTAAGTAGTAATCTAAAATTTATGGCTCGAAAACCGATACAACGTACTCAAACAAATTTAAATGAATTAGTTTGAGGCAAAAACATCAACAAAAAATTTCACTCCAATTGGTTCAGTCTAGTGAAGCTAGAAATGGCGACCGGAACTCATCGTTGGAATGTTCGCCGGCGGATGGGTTCCCCCATGGCCGCTTGAAGAAGCTCCTCCGGCCAGCATTTCAGCATCACTCTTCCATTCATAAACTAATTTGTTCAGCCTCTCCACTAGTTTCTTCGCTCCCAATTCGTACACCACGTCTTCAATCTAATAACCATTGAACATACCAAATCATTATCGAACTCAAGGTTAGGAATCACGAATCTCTATTATGATATTGTCTACTCTACTCTGACCATAAGCTCTCATGGCTTTGATTTGGGTTTCCCCAAAAGACCTCATTCCAACGGAGTTGTAAACCCACCATCCTTCCATCGAACAAAGTACATTATAGAGCCTCCCCCGAGGCCTATGGAGCTCTCGAACAGCCTCCCCTTGATCGAGGCTCGACTCCTTTTCTGGAGTTTTCGAACAAAGTATACATTTTGTTCGGCACTTAAGTCACTTTTGACTATACCTTCGAGACTCATAACTTTCTTTGTTCTACATTTGAAGATTCTATTGACATGACTAAGTTAAGAGCATGACTCTTCTACCATGTTAGGAATCACGAATCTCCACAATAGTATGATCATAAATTCTAATGGTTTTGCTTTGGGCTTCCCAAAAGACCTCGTACAAGTGGAGATGTATTCCTTACTTATAAACCTATGTTCAAAAGCTTAAACCGATAATTACGATCAATATACCTCTGCATGGATCGAATACAAGAAAATGTCCTCATGAACGGAATAATTAAGATTAATGATCTCCGCTCGCTCCTCATGAAAGACGCCAATAAGCTCATTAAACAAAGATTGATCCTCAAACCCTCTTGTGAAAACAACCTCCACAATCGAACCCATCTCTTTGATTCTCAATTCAGGCGAGTTATTATTCGTCGACGCTCCGTCCGACAGCGCCGACGACATATTCAACCTTGCCAGAATTCTCTCCTTCTTCTCCTTGCACTTCTGCAGCTTCATCTCAAGTGATTTTATGTACTTAATGGCTTCCTCGATCTGATCCGACACCGTCAATGGCAAATCCTACAAAAATTTCAAATTTTGATGAGAACCCATTTGAGAACAAACCTTAAAAACCTTAATTACATCGAAAAATTGAAACAAACAGTGGATTTATTGGGTGGGAGGAGAGAATTGAGGTTGGAATACAGCAATTTCATCTGGTTTCTTCGATTCTTCTCCAAAACCTTTCTTTCAACTTTGTTAGTGCTTCCATTTTGTTGGTTCCCAGCTGCTTCCCGACCTCTCTCCATCGAATAATCACTGAAATTTCAGACACAAACAACGTTAAAACAGACCATATGTATATATTATATATATATATGTTTAAGAATATAAAATTTAAGATTTATAAAATACAAATTTTTATTAAATAAATTAAAAAGGATAATTATATATATAAAAACAAAATTCCGGTGGAGCTTGTGTACCAAGTCATTGGGCGTCCACGTCTGCGTCCACGTCTGCGTCCACGGAAGCCGCAAAGCGATCATTAATTCCAGCGTGTTCACACAAGTAAATGCATAAATACAAGGATTTTCTCTCAAACAAATTATGGCAACTCAGTTTCATAATAACTTTTAGAATAATAATAAAATTAAATTATTTAATTATACTATTAACAAAAAAAAAAAATCGAAAAATTGTGGTGAATTACGTGTGACTTAGGTCGTCTACATGGATTCATGTAGGTCTTAGCATTAGAGGCTCAGACTCGTGTGACAACTCGATAAAATTACCTTTATTTTTGAGTGAAATACCTTAAATTATATAACTAAATCATCGATCATATTCGTAAATTATGCACTAAAGTCTTAAAATATTTGGACCATGCCTTCCTCGTTTCACTCTTCGTTTTGTTTTCTCTTTTTCTAAAGACTTCATCGATTCTTCTCCAAATTAATTCGGTAGAACTCTTGACCACACCCCTTTGAATGAAGACTCGAGAAATCACTCAAACCCTCATGACTCATTTTTTTACCATATCTCCGAGACTCACAACTTCTTTGTTCGACATTTGAAGATTCTATTAACATGACTAAGTTAAGGGCATGACTCTGATATCATGTTAAGAACCACGAATCTCCGCAATGGTATAATATTGTTCATCTTGAGCATAAGCTCTCATAGTTTTGGTTTTGGTTTCCCCGAACAACCTCGTATCAATGGAGATATATTCCTTTATAAATCCATGACCATCAACAATACTCAACACGGTTCACGTGTTTAACGTTTTGTCCTCTTAAATTTTTTCCACAGCTCTCTAGTTTTCGTAAATTTCTTATGGGGATTCTTTGTTCCAATCGGATAAGAAAGTTTTTCCATCGTTGTTCCACTTCATGGACATCTTCAAATGCACGTAAATAACATGATTTGTACTTATTTTCTGAAAAAACGTCTCGAGAGTCAACAATTTGCTTTTCTAATTTCAATGGGTCAGAAGTGACTTCGAATAAAATATATTTTTAAAAATATTTAATAATGTAGAATATTTTACAATGTATATTTCATAATTAATAAGTGTGTTTCAAAGGAAACAAAGCTCTGGTATTGGAAAATTTTAAGACGAAAAAATGTTAAACACGCCCAGGAATAAAAATTTAGCAATTACGTGAGATCCCACGTGAGTTATTGACTAGAATGAACCATTTTTTGATTTGAAAACGAAAAAGTAAGTTATCGACTCTCGAGACATTTACACGTATCTAGAGATGTTCGTAGACATGTCCACGGAGTAGGACGGAGACGAAGAAGACTTCTCTATTTCTAAGTCTTTTGATAGTAGATATTGTCTGTTTTGGCTCGTTATGTATTGCTGTCACCCGTCATTTACACATGTCTAGAGATGTCCATGGGGTAGGACGAAGACAGAGAAGACTTCTCTATCCTCAAGCTCACTGCTAGCAGATATTAACCGTTTTGCCCCGTTACGTATCACCATCAGCCTCACGGTTTTAAATCACCTCTACTAGGGAGAGATTTCCACACATTTATAAGAAATGGTTTGTTCTTTTTCATTTATTTTTGTATGAATTGGAGCGAGAAATCCCCACATAAACTTCATGGAGATTAGATTATCTACGATTTTTTTTTTTTTGTTTATATTATATATATATATTAAAAGTTATTCTCAACCCCAACAACAATTGTTTTTTCAATTAAAAACATAATCATAATGTTCAATAAACATGAGTTCTAAGTGAGTAGAGACAGAGACGTGGAATATAATCCAGCCTCTATCACGTGTAGCCAATGAAAAGAAAACTCCTTCCATTCTCTCTCTCGTTCCTTCATTTCCCACTCAAGTCTCCATCCCGTGTAGCCAACTCAGAGAAAACTTCCTCCATTCTCTCTCTCTCATTCCATCGTTTCCACTCGATATAAAACGAGTTAACCCTAAACGTAACGGGTAACGGGAATGTGTTACGTAAACATGTTATCTGTAGAAATGGGGTGTGAACAACAATAATTTTCGAATCACTCCAAATGGTTGGTAGTGTAAGTCAGTGAAGGAGCCATCAAGGAATAAAGGCATGAGAGGCAGGTGGTACCACTTGGATGGAATCTTCCTCACTAATAATTTGGGGGGCCGAACAATCCAACAAACTAACCCGACTTAAGCTTGGAAAGTCTTTGATTTTGTACTTCGAAGATCACACGATCCAACGAAACTATTTGTTTTGTTTTGTTTTGTTTTTGTACTCGACCCTTTGAAATTTCAATTCCATTTCATACTTCAATTTTCTGTCGTTCTTTGTGTATTGAAGATTGTTGGAGTACGATATTAGCTAATTAAAGGGAAGATTACGAGAGAGTTATACTTAAAGTGGATAATATTATATCATTGTAAAAGTTCGTTGTTTCTATTTAGTTAAACTTAAGTTACGACAAACTTTTTCATTCTTGCTTTGGAACTCCATTTTCTTCTCAGAAATGACGTTAGATATCAAGCAGGGATAACTCAGTTGGAAGAGCGATAGACTGAACATCTAAAGTTCACGTTATTTACTTCATGCTTTTAAGCGTGAAGACTAACCCTACAGACCAACACGGGTCCTTTCAGTATGCTTTGTCCTCACTCGTATGTTTCCAAAGAAAATTTCCAAGAGATCATCTAATATAAAATTGCTCCAAGTATAAGTTTGGAGTTCTTATAATTCAGCCCACCAAAACAGGAGGTGCACCTTGTATGTATAAATATTAACTTTCAATTCTTTTAAGTCATTCTTAGTCATCCTATCCTCAATATTGTTCTTATTCGGATATCGTCATGGTTCATTCGTGTACCCCTTCTTTATTCGGTTGTCGCAACATGTTTCACTCTGATACTTCAAGCTCGAACGACTTTGTTTTCTCTATAATCCAAAAATCAAATAGATGAAGAAAATAAAGAGACTGAGATAATAACTTCAAAAGCAGAAAAAAGAAGATCATTTATAAATTACAAACTTCATTTGTAGTTTATCGATACCAGTAGTTACATAACCAATTCAGCGTTAGCGAGATTCTTTTCCGAGACAATCTTTTCTAGGTATCATAAACAAAAATTTAAAAGACTTTTGCCCATAAAACAATAAAACAATATATTATGTGTCTCATTAAAAAATAATAATAATAAAGCCAGCCACTAAGCTACTAACACAATACAAACTCAAGTTAAACATTTAAATATAATCTATTCTCTCTCTCAAAACTATCTAGCGGGGATAGCTCAGTTGGGAGAGCGTCAGACTGAAGATCTGAAGGTCGCGTGTTCGATCCACGCTCACCGCATTTTTTTTCATTTTTGCGATCTATTGTTTAAAATGAATTTATAATACATTATACATTCAAAGACGAGATTGGCATTTTATATACATAGCTCAATGAACAAAAATGATTGTCGCCTCTACATCACATAAATTTTGATACAAAAATGATTGTCGCCTCTACATCACATAAATTTTGATTTTTGCTTTCGACTCTAAACGATGCTGAAAAGTAAACGTGTTCCCTGTTTCCATGTTTGACGAACCCGAGAGCCTTCAATTGAAATGGCGTCGTGAACGAACGGAGAACTTTAGCTAACTATCAGAGCTGATGCTTTCGAATGTTCCAACTTACAAGAGCCAAGTTGGTCTCTGTGCAGCTTTTTCATGAGCTCGTCTGCAGAGCTTTTGTCTTGACTCGACGATTCTGGCTTTGGAACTCGCTTTCCTTCTTCGACATGTTTGTATAAGAAGCAAATTCAATAGAACCAGATGACGTTAGATACTCGCTCGGAATCGAAGAAACATGTTTCTCCCTCTTAGAGTTTGGAAATCTTGGTCCCTGAGTTATAGGTCCGGAATTTGAGGTTCTCTTGGACACCAAACTGTAAGAACACGTCGAGCTCGAACGACTTTGTTTTCTCTATAATCCAAAGAAATCAAATAGATAGAAGAAAATTAAGAGACTGAGATGATAACTTCTGAAGCAGAAAGGCAACTGATCATAAATAAATTACAAACTTCATTTGGAGTTTACCAATAGTGACATAACCAACTCAGCGTTCACCTTAGCTGAAGGAACTACCCGTGATTGCTTCAGTCCTTTCGTTTCCGAGTCAACTGTTCGGTTTTTTCCACCGACTACTCCTTGTTGCCTGCGTAAAATATAGAACTAAGAGTCTGCAAATGGTGAAGCTGAAGCTAAGTATTAATTTTCGTATATATTTTACCTCCTTGCTTCGTCTTCGCGCATTTTCGAGTCGATCTCTTTGCTGGGAGGGTATTTTGGCAAACTTGAAGGATCGCATGGTAATGGCCTCGTGGTAAAGAACTGTTGGAATAGAACCATTGTTTTGGAGGATGAGTATCATCACTTTCCAGTTTCAACTGAATTGAATCTTATTGGATAATGGGATTTCACAGAGTAAGAAATGTTATGTACCTCACTGTTGAGTGCAGACGCCGCAGTTCCTCGCCCTGCAGGATCGATAGACAGCAAAGTGTCCATAAGCTCAACAGCAGCACGAGGCAAATCGTTATATCGTTCTCGAAGACATCTTTCGTACGCCTGTGGAGGCTTCATGCTTGTTGAATGCTTCAAGTGCGAATTGTTCCAATATTCCTTGGAGGGGGAACCACATAGCTTAAATATCTTGTGTAGTTGTTCAACCTGAAACATGGAATAAAAACATTGAAGGCGACATTTGATCGATCTAAACGGTTCATATTTGAAGGCGGGAAGACGATCTCACCTCTGTTTTTCCTGGCAAGATAGGCTTGCCGGTATATAACTCTCCTAGAATGCAACCAGCACTCCATAAATCAACTTCAGCTCCATATTGAGATGCTCCGAGTAGAAGCTCCGGTGGTCGATACCAGAGAGTTACTACACGACTCGTCATGGGAACTGTCGACTGTGAATCAAAGAAAACTGACAACCCGAAATCCGCTATCTTCAAAACGCCATTGTTGTCGATAAGAAGATTCGAGCCCTTTATGTCTCGATGCAAAACCCCATTGCTGTGACAGTGATCAAGTCCACTCAAAAGTTGCTTCATGTAACACTTCATCTGAAACAGGGCGGAAAGGGCTCAAAATTTATGATCAAATTTCTTATAGACATATAGTTATGGTTGGATCACTACTATTTGTGAGCTACAACGCTACCTGTGGTTCGGTGAACGACGTGCCAGGGCGTGATGCAAGTCCAGTAAGATCATGTTCCATATATTCAAAAACAAGATACATGGTACATGATGCTTGTGAAATGATCAAACCTTCCAACTTAACTATATTTGGATGATCAAGCCTTCGCAAAACAAGGATTTCCCTTGCCATAAACTTGATACTCTCGGTATCTTGATTGTCGAACGTGACCCTTTTCAACGCCACAACTTTATCTCGAATGATATCACGAGCTTTATACACGCTGCTATAAGTTCCCTGCCCAATCTGCAAGAATGATATATAAGAAACAAGAACATCTTTCAGCTAGTAAGTTAAAAGTCTCAAAGAGAGAGCATACTTTCTCTAGCTTGATGAAGTTACTTGCACATTTTGGCAACCAGTCTTTGATAGCCTCACCAGCTGCCGTAGCCAGCCAACTCGGCCACCCGGCAGCGACCTGCTCGGCCTCAGTAGCCTTTGGAATCTTTCCCATACATGGATGATTGACAATGGTAGCATCAGGGATGTCAGGAACTTCACCATTTACCTTCGTATCAAACAACATAACTTTAACATCACCACAATCCAGTCTATCATTTTCCCAATTCTTCTCCAGTTTCAGAGAGCCAGCTCCAGAAATTTTCAATTCAGAGAGATGATTCCTGGCGGAATAAGCTCTTTTGGAGATATCATATTCCTGGTCACTACACTCATCGGCTAGAACCTTAGAACAGATACAGCCCATGTTGCAAACCAAACTAGAACAAATCAAGATTAAATTTCACATATACAAATCCCTTCGTTTCCTAAAATGAAAGAAACCCTTCACCCCCAAATCAAAACTCAACCCAATGTCTCGTGTTCTTATTCAAGAACGAATCTAGAACAGAAGTATCAAGCAGTGCCACTCTTACTATTCAAATCCTCAAAAGTAGGAGGTTGAAGATGCGTAGATAAAACTTCAAAAAGCGTTGAAGTGTTAAAAAAGACATCCGAAATCTAAAAGCGCAAACGAAAAAGAAATTGAAAGGGATAAACATCATAAACAGTGGAACAAATGGATCATGGACTGGTTCAAAGCAGTAGAAATGAATTAAAACATGAAGTTGAGTGATGAAAAGCGAAGAATAATCAGAAGAAAACAAAGGAAGGCGTCTAGAAAGGGGAAAACAGAATTCAAAATGTCAAAGAATAATGGGGCAGGGAGAAATTAAGAGAGTCATTAATGAGAAGAAAATTACAGGCGAATTGAGAGGCGCAGTGTCCGGATGATGTGCGATGAGATGAGGGCGAAGATGTTAGGAAGCAGTTGGCGTATTGGGTATTGGATTTTCAAAGAGGTCGTTGAGATTTTATGAATACAGCATTGATTCAACGCTCATGGATTGAACTAACACTAACCCCACGCTCTCTGCTTCTTCTTCTTCCTTCTTTCTCTTCCAAATCCGCCATTAATCACCGTCTTTTCGCTTCTCAAACGCTAGACATAACCCATTCCTAATCAATATTTTCCCCCCGACAACAGATATCACTCTCACTATTCCCCGCCCGACATAACTCTCACTATTCCCCGGTGCTAGTGTTGCTGGATCCCAAGGGGTGGACTGTGAGATCGCATATCCCTTGGGGAGGAGAATGGAGCATTGCTTATAAGGGTGTGGAAACCTCTCTCACGTTTTAAAACCCTAATGTTGATGGCAATACTGGATAATATCTATTAGTAATGGGCTCGAGCTGTTACAAATGATATCAAAGCCAGACACTGGACAGTGTGCCAGCGTCGCTAGGCCCCAAAGGAGTGGATTATGAGATCCCACATCGGTTGGAGAGAAGAACAAAACATTTCTTAGAAGAATGAGAAACTTCTCCCTAACAGTCATGTTTTATAACCGTGAGACTGACGGTGATACGTAACGGGCCAAAACAAACAATATCTACTAGCAGTGGGATTTGAGGTGATACGTAACGGGCCAAAACAAACAATATCTACTAGCAGTGGGATTTGACTGTTACAAATTGCATCAGTGCCATACACCGGGCGGCGTGCCAGCGTCGCTGAGCCTAAGGGGGTGGATTGTGAGGTCCCACAATCAATTGGAAAGGGAACGAAGCATTTTTATTTTAAAACCACGAGGCTAATGGTGATACGTAATAGACGAAAGCAGACAATATCTGCTAGCAATGAGCGGAACATTTCTTGTAAGGATGTAGAAATCTCTCCCTAACAGACGCGAGGCTGATGTTGATACGTATTGTGCTAAACCAGACAACATCTACTCGTCGTGGACTTTATTACGTTTGAAAGTTAATATATTACCGTTTAACTACATTAAGATAATAGTGGTTAGATAAGTGACTGGTTCATAAAGTTACGTTCAAACTTATAATGATACGGAGATTTCGTATAAAATGGGGGGACAATGAGAAAGCCGTAATTGTTGGACATGCATTAGTAGCTGACCTACCCTCATGTTCAAATATTCCAACATGTAGGACTATTAAAAAGAGTATAGTTTGGTGTATTTATTTATTTATTTATTTGCATGAGAAAATTAGTTTTATGAATTTTTTATATTTCATTTTTATCGAATTAATTAACACAGAACCTAACTCAACCTAATTTAAAGAAATAGAGGATTGAGTTGAGTTGAATTGTGAACCCTATTCGAGTGATTCGGGTTACCAATTCAACCAACTTAAAACTTCAAGTTGGTCCAAAAATAATATCTTCCAACAGAATTTTATCTCTACTAGCGTCATTCGAAGAACGAAAAAATGGTGACTATTTAAGTAGTCTCGATAAATATAGTCTAATGGCTAAAACTGTATCGTACCGACATGAAACACAATGTTTCTGATTACCATAACTTTCTTTCATTTGTAATTTCGTGACGTAGTCAAATAGACATTTTAGAAAAGGATAAGATATGTTAGTCATTTATGTTTGAATAATTGACGTCAAAATAGGCTGAATTTTTAACCCTTATTGGCTGTCCTCTCATCATAGTCATAGTCAACTGTGTGGTTACTCTCTTGGGGCCATTGATTTTGATTTCCCATTGGTTTTTTATTTTTCTATTTATTTTAAAATTTTTAAATTAAATCCTAAACTTTATTGATTTTAATTTTGTTGAGGCCCATGGGCTAACCCGATCTAAGGCTCAAAGCTGAAAGTACATTTAATTCTTAGAATTAGAGTCATTAGAGCTTATATTGAAACGGGACAATATCATACCATTTTGGAGAGTGTGTAACCTCCTATTTCGACGAAAAATAGTACAACGGGTTAATTTCATCCTAAAAATCATACGAAAAAAAAGTAGTGGAAGGTGGACCATTTTGGTAGAAGAAAAGTTAACCTAAAAACATAAAAACAAAGCTCATCCACAGCTACAAAACTTACACTATGCTCTGCAACATCGCTGCCCCAATCAATGACACAATTATTGCTTTCTTTAGGGGTATACTCATAAATCTCTTCAACACTTTGAGAAACCCACTTCCAAATTCCCTGAAACCCACCAAACCCAGATGGAAGGAGCAAGAAAGGCGCCATTTTTCCCACCACAATTGTGGGCTGCAGCGTTGGGGTGTGGAGTGGTTGCATTTTGTTTGGTGCAATTGGGGCATTATTGCACTTTGGTTGTGGTGGGTGGCTTGTTGGTTTCCTTGGCTATGGCGGCGGCTGCGGCGGTGGTCACGTGGATCACGGTGGTGGTTTTCCTGGTCCTGATTGGGAGGTCGAGGCAGAGGGTGGTGGCGGAGGGGAGGAAGATTAGTAAAGAGATAATGGTGGGGCTTGTGGTGAAGGTGTTGTTGAAGGAAGGCAAGGTTTTGGGTGGGCTTTGCGGTGCTGTTTTGGGCTGCTTGGCGGTAGCTTGGGGTCCATCCCTGCCCATTGCTCATTATTATGCCGCTTCGGGTTGGTGATTGTCTAAGGATCAAGTTGTTGGCGTTTGGTGGAGAAGTAGATAAGCTTAAATGAGGTTGCTATTATATTTTTGGGGTTTCTTTTTATTCATTTTTTGTTTGGTGCCTTTCTTTCTAGATCATAATTATTCAGTGGAACCACTGTTTCTTGTTGTTAATCATCTGTTCACGCATCCAGAATTAGTGTTTTTTCGCCCGGTTTTGAGGTGGTTGCGCATGCACTGATTGTATACAATGTTATATCGATCATATAATTGTGACGGTTAACTATTTGTTTTCGTGAGGTGTTGTGATATGTTTGATTTGATGTCACTGATTGGATGCCAATTCTTATCCGTTGGAGTATAATCTTTCGTGACACTTGTTTTAGCATTACAAGATAATTGGGATAACTCAAAACATAGGATAATGGTCTATTAGTGTAACATCTCAACCCTCTCATGACTCTCTTCCCCTCTCCAACCGATGTGAAATCTCATAATTCACTTCCTTTGAAGGCCCAACGTTCTTGCTAGCACACCATTCAGTGTCTGGCTCTGATACCATTTGTAATAAATCCAAGTCCACTGCTAGTAGATATTGCCCTCCCACCCCCTTGAGGACCTAGCGTCCTTGCTAGCATACAGCCTGGTGACTGGCTCTGATACTATTTGTAAAAACTCAAGCCCACTGCCAACATATATGGTTCTCTTTAGGCTTTCCCTTCTGAGCTTTCTCTTAAAGGTTTTAAAATGCATCTACGAGGGAGAGACGTTTCTACACCCTTATAAGAAATGTTTCGTTCTCCTCTCCAACCGATGTGAGATCTCACCATTAGGCTACAAGAAAAGAAAATGACATATTTATACATACCATATTCAGGTCCCAAAACGCACGTTCTATGATCTTGCTATATGTATTTGTATGTTTAGCCCCGTTAGAGGAGCTACTTAATAAGTGTTTTCAATAGTCAATCTTGATAACAAAAAATGTAAGACAATGGTCAGTTTCAACATCGAGTTAAACAGGTAGTTTTTAACGACTTACTAACAAAAGTCATAAACCGATTCGATTCCTTCCACCTCCTCAAATAAAACTCGAACGGAATCTAAATTGATTAATCTAATATGAAACATATAACATATAAGAAAGGGAGAGGTAAGATTAGGTCCACCAAATAGTTTATGATTAAATCTCTGACCAAATTTTGGAAGTAGGGATTATGATAATTTGGCCAGAAATACACATATTATTAAATATAACATCACTGACCAAATCTAATTATTGTTTGGTTAAGCATTTGAAAACCCTTTTACCAAATTAATTTAGAATAAAGTTGGTACTTATAGCGGATGTCGGTAGCATTACCCTAAATTAATCACTCCTAAAAAGTTCTTGATCGAGCAACTTGAACAGAGTTTACAATCCAACCCAGCTCGTTTTTCTATTATCAGGTTGAGTTGGGTTACATTAATAACTAAAATACTCAAATATTAAACCGTCGTAAGTCACAACATATCACTAACATCAGCTACAAACATCTAATCTTAAAAGTAGGGTTGGGATGTAACTTTTCGAGTTGAGCGGGTTAACTCGACTAAAAAGATTCAGCCCAACTAAAACGAAAGAATAAATTAATTAATAAAAAGAACTTTTAAATTTTTTAGTTCTAAAACAATAATTGAAGAATAATTAATTAATTAATTTGGGGTTTCCCTTTTGATATGGGCCTGTGGACGTCTTTCTTCCAAATAATAATAATTGCTTTGTTTTCGGTTCCTCTTTCACAACAGAAACGCTGTTTTAAAATTACGAGTTCATCATTTTTGTCGGATTAATCAAGTAAAATCCACTCTAATACTCCAAATTCATTCCCCCATTTCTTAATCAAGAACCTCTCAATTAGTCAGCATTTTAAGGCTCTTCTTTCATTACTTTAACCATAATTAACAATGCTTAGTAATTTACTAAATGAAGCTGGATTCTTTTAGCCTTCCATGTTTAATTGCTCCTTAGATCTTCTTCTGGTCTTCAATTTGCAAATGTTGTAATTGCTGTCTATTTTAATTGGGTTTTTTTCCTTTTTTAAGTTATTGCAAATGCAATAACTTAAAGAAATTTCGAAATCAAGGTGGGAGACAAGGAAGAACTCTTACATGTGAGTGATTCAGATTTCAGAATTTGTTGGGTTTTTTTTTTAACTTGTCTTTTTCATGTTCAAATCAGGGAACGGTGAAAAGGAAACGGGAATATTTTAATCTGCTGGTTTTGTTGAAATTTGGGAACGGCTGCCCATTTACGTGGGTTGAACCAGACGGTTGCTTTTTGAGGTCGTGAAGGAAAAGCTTGAAAAAAAGAAAAAACGAGAGGGTTTGTAGATCTAATTAAACCATCGAAAGGATACCAACATTCTACCATACTCGTTCAATCTCAACCTCTTTTTGCTTCTTTTGCTTAATCTCTCATTGATTTTCCTTGATTGGTGTGATTTCTTTTGTCATATCCTCTTTGCTCTTTCTCTCTTTATAAATTTCCAATATCCGAGATGGTATTTAGCTTGAAGTGGGATTGTTATTAACTTGTGGAGGAAATAGGGATCTGGGTTTGCAATAAGATCGGCTGATTTCGCCGACATTCTCGTATCTTGAGGTTTTTTGTTCTGAAATCGCATCTGGGTATGAGCGATTCTTTGATTTTGATTTGAATAATCATCTGGATTCTTTGATTTTGGTGTTCGTTAAAGGAAATGATGGCTGGGAATGGGCTGTTTTACCCGATTCTTGGATTTGCATCTTGTTTGGCTTTCATTTACATGTCGTTTGGGAACTGGAGGATTGAGGATACTAAGCCCCTTAAAATGGACTTTGTGGAGAGAAGTGGAACGCAGTTCATGGTGAATGGGAAGCCGTTTTATATCAATGGATGGAATTCTTACTGGTTTATGGACCATGCCGTTGAGGAATATAGGAAGCCCAGAGTTAGAGCGATGCTGCAGGCGGCGAGGAAGATGGGGCTTACAGTTTGCCGGACTTGGGCTTTCAACGACGGCGGTTATAATGCCCTTCAGGTTTCTCCCGGCAGGTTTAATGAACGTGTCTTTAAGGTATTGATTTTCATGTTGAGCTGCATTTTCTGATATACATCTGAGAGATTCCTGCTGTCTCTGTTCTTGAACTCTTGTTTGATTCTTGGTCTCTCCTATGCTTTGATTGGTTCTGTATTCTTGAATGTCTGTTTTAGAATGGAAGCTCGGTGCTACCACCGACAGAAATGTTTCGGTTGTCATAAAACAACATGGAATAAGCTGATTGAAAAGCAATACAACTTGTATTTCTGTGAAAGATCAAGCTGGTTTCATGTTTACTTGAGACTATAGTTTTTAGTTCATAAACTGAGGTCTAGAATTCAAGGAAGAACCATAGTTTTTAGCTCATAAATTGAGAACACTAGGCCTCGAAGGGGGTGGATTGTGAGATCCTATATCGGTTGGAGAGAAGTACGAAGCATTCGTTATAAGGGTGTGGAAACCTCTCCCTAGTAGACGCGTTTTAAAAACCTTGAGAGGAAGCTCGAAAGGGAAAGTCTAAAGAGGACAATATCTGCTAATGGTGGGCTTGGGCTGTTACAAATGGTATTAGAGCCAGACACTGAACAATGTGCTAGTGAGGAGGTTGAGCCCCGAAGGGGGTGGACATGAGGTGGTGTGCCAGCAAGGACACTGGGGATGGATTGTGAGATCTCACTTCGGTTGGAGAGGAGGAACAAAGCATTCTTTATAAGGGTGTGGAACCTCTCCCTAGCAAACACGTTTTAAAAACCGTGAGGGAAGTCCAAAGAGGACAGTATCTGCTAGCGGTGGACTTGAGCTGTTATAATCTCTCTATCTGTCTCTCTATTTAAGAAACAAGGGAAACAACACATTATCCAAACTCTATCCGAGGAAAATATATGTCTATGTCTATATGTTTTGTCTTGACAGATTTGTATTGGTTTGATGATATCTTTGATTTGCTTGAATGTGTCGTGAAGTTGTATTGTTATCAGCTCAAGTTTTAACAGGTTCTCTTGGTGGCAGGCTTTGGATCATGTCATTGCAGAAGCAAGACAACATGGGATTAGGCTTCTTCTTAGCTTAGTCGACAACTTGCAGGCCTATGGTGGAAAGACACAGTATGTGAAGTGGGCATGGCAAGAGGGTCTTGGTTTAAGCTCTTCCAATGATTCCTTCTTCTATGATCCATCGATACGCATTTACTTTAAGAACTATATTAAGGTACATTCCATATTTAACAATGAGTTCGTCCCATGTTTTTCATAACATTGATGTTTTGGGTATTCATCCTGAAGATATGCTATGGATTCTGAGTTTATTGACCTTATGGCTAGGTCGTCGTTTTAGCATAGTGTGTCGTCCAACATATTTCCGAACAAGGCATCGGTTTTATGAACCTGTATCTGGTTCTAATGTGCTCTATGTTTTGCAGACTATCCTGACAAGAAAGAACTCTATCACTGGAATTCAATATAGAGATGATCCCACCATCTTTGGATGGGAATTGATGAACGAGCCACGTTGCATGACCGATGCTTCGGGCGATACTCTTCAAGTAAGTTGTAAGGTTTTGATTCTTACTGATTTCTGGATGTTAAACCAAATGAGATTTGTAAGTTGTAAGATGGTTTTTAACCGAAACTAGGACTAGGCATGGAAAAGCTTAATCATCGTCCTCCTCTCCTGAACTGAACTTGAACCAGAACCTTTACCGAATGAAAGAATCAGAATCATATATTCCTTTACAGGAGAGGAAATGAAAGCAAAAACTAGTACCACTTCGGAACCTTTGACTCTATTCTCGGACCTTCCTTCTTACCTATAGCTTAAGAACCTGCTTTCTTACAATTGTGGGGTTCATTCGAATATGAAATCTGATCTTCGAAATTGAGAAATTTCTATCAGAGTAGGTTCTATACAAGAACAATTAGTCGATCTGGATTAGCTGACTTATGATAGATTATTCGTGGGTAGAATGGAAAGAATTAGGCAAACCAATTGAAAGCTGAACCTCATTGAACCTACTGTACTTCAGTTTGAATCTATTGATTGATAGCTCAATTTTGCACTTGTGGAATATATGAAAATCATGTTCTTTTTTTTCACTCTGCTTTAAGGGGAGATTTCCATGCATATACTTATGGTGAGGAATGAAATTGTAGGATTGGATTGAAGAAATGTCAGCTTACATTAAATCAATCGACAAGAAGCATCTACTAACGGTCGGGTTGGAAGGATTTTATGGTCCAAATAGCCTCAAGAGGTCTACTGTGAACCCTGAAGAGTGGGCGTCGAGACTTGGATCTGATTTCATCCGCAACTCTGCGGTCTCATACGTCGATTTTGCCTCTGTTCATATCTACCCTGACCATTGGTGAGCATTGAACCGCAACAGCAAACTTGGTTACAGAACATCCAATTCCTAATATCTCAATGATTCTAGTCATATCTATGCTTATTTTGATCACGAAATTAACATTCTGTGTCGATTAGGTTCCATGATCAAGATTTTGAAGACGAAATGAGATTTGTCTCCAAGTGGATGATCTCTCATATTGATGATGGTGACAAAGTACTTAAGAAGCCAGTCATGTTTACTGAATTTGGACTGTCAAACCTGAACAAGGGCTTCACGCCAGAGCAGCGAGATAGATTTTACAAAACTGTTTACGACGTGATTTACAAAGCTGCTAAGAGGAACCGGTCGGGAGCTGGCTCCTTAGCATGGCAGTTCCTAGTTGAAGGAATGGACGAGAGTAACGATGATTTTGGGATTGTCCCGTGGGAAAGACGATCGATACATAGGCTTATTATAGAGCAATCATGCAGGTTGGCAAGAGTTGGGGGAGACACCCTACACCTAAGAGAATTGAAATATGTGTGTGGTGGGAGATGGTGATGTGAGTCTTATCTGATTTGAGAGAATTCAATTTGTTGCTGCCATATTTTGTCCCTCTACACTTTGCTTCTTGCTGTTGATACATATTCAAAATAGATTAGTTAGCTTAACCTACAGTATTGAATTTCAAACCAGACTATACATGAACTGGTACCTGTAATGCTTTTTTGAGCAAAAATATAAGTCATACCTATTTGCCTTTCAACTCCTCTCCAAAGCTGCAAATTGAATTATTAGGTCATAATATGAGGGTCTTACTGCTTAGCAAGCCTCCTCGGAGTCTCGAGAGCTTGAGTCGTGCCTGTGCCCACCATCGACTTCATCAATACATGAGAGGAACGAGTTTGAGAACTAAGATGTTGTAACTTGTAAGCTATAAATCAGTGCAATGGTAAGGATCTGAATAACAATTATGTAACTTGTTCGGTGTCACAATCGGCGGTACGATTGTGCCCTTGAGAAAGTCTAAGTGAGGGAGAGTGGTGTCACAATCGGTAGTACGATTGTGCCCTTGAGAAAGTCAGATTAAGTGAGGGAGAGTATTACAACTTCACTAAGAGAAAGTAGGTTGTGACCCTCACACGTCAAGATAGAGCCCATCCCCAAATTAAAAACCCCAAATTGAAAAGTGTCATGATGTGATCGATGGATGAGTGCATCATGATTCTCGAACACAACTAATATTTACATGCAGGCCATGCTATAGTAGTCTACAATGACAGCAGATATCAGGATTGACCGCAAAAATGTATGTATAATCTCAATAATTGGAAGTACTGGGAAATGGCTATGGAAAGCTACAAGCATTATGTTCATTTTTACATCAACAAATCACTGCATTTCCAAAAGAAAAAATGTCAATACCTCAAGCAATCATCAGATCAAACAAATCTATTACAACATATACTTTCTGCGTGGATGTAACCATGCTGTGGGAGGGTATAATACATAAAACTTCCCCAGAATTACCTACGAAAAGCTTATCCATACATAGATCTGTAACACGAACCAAATATAATCACAAGCGAGATTTCGCGTCTGCCTCAGACGAGGAAAAGCGATTTTATCGAGCAGAGAACCTCGGCAGATCAAAGCATGAAGACAGACTACCAAGTTCTATGATTTTTCTACATCTGCTGACGTTCTAACCCTGAAATGAATGGGAACTTAACTATATCAATGCTGCCTATTGGAAATTGGTATATACAAACATTGGAGATCAAGCAATTACCTCAATCTTGGTCGACCTTGGATTTTTTCCCAGTAACAATCTGGAATATACGAAGACCTCTACTGAAAGCTTCATTGAATAAGATTCTCGTCTGCATTGACTGAAACCCTGGTAACCATGATAGCACTGCTACGGGAATCATGACGATCACTCCGAACAATATATCGTAGAATCGTGCCACGGAAATAACAACTTCCCAAAGTATTGTCGACTGGAGGAACGGCCGGAGTACTTGGGCAATCAACAATAATCCCCATCCCGTAGGAAGAAATGCCAACAAACTAGTGAAGATATCTATGAATCTAAATGCTGTGAATTCAAGCAAGGCGACTATAATGACAACTGCAAGTATAATAATGAGGAATTGGACGAGCCGATAGTAGATGTGCTCTTTAGCAGCGTATTTATCCCGAGCATACGCTACAACCACGTAAGTTGCCAAGGCCACAAACACGTATATCCAAGATAACAGGTAAACAGCAATACTCGTACTGCCAGCAGAAATTCCAAGCTGATATACAACACCATACTGGAAAAAGAAGAATCTGAGGTCTAAGATTATCTCCAGCACCTTTCCCCAAAACCCAGTTGTCTTTAAATGATCCTGTTCTTCATACCACCATCTTTCCCAACTCTGTTCAGCTTTTGCAAATATGCTGCCACGGTACCATATCCAGTTCATGAAGTCATCGAAGTCATATACAGTCTTCAACCAATCAAAACCAGAAGGATTAAATACGAACGGGGCCATCAACCACGAACCCACGAGGAACCAACTTGTGAAGGTCATGGCAATATAAACAAACGTGTCAGAAGACACTGCACTATGTGATGCATAAACTATAAGAATCAAACCAAGTTCGATTGCTTTAATGAAATGGCTGCGAGCATAAAGCCTATAGTTTTCTGCAAAACTCTTGTGCTGCACAACAAAACCACGGCCTGTTGCCCGATACTTCGCACCACCATGAAGAATGGTTCTTCCAAAATAATGAGCACGAGTTCCCATTGAAAACGTGTAGAATATGGATGAAAGCTGGAGTTGCATGGTCAAAAAGTCCCAGATTGATTCAAGGAAACCATGTTCAAGCGAGTTCTCTACAATCATTGGGAGTGCAGTGAAAAGACCAAGTTGGATGATGAACTGCTGGTTCAAAATTGTAGCAAGTGCCCCATTATTAGATTCACTTGCGATAGCATTTTCAATACCACTAAGAGCAAGATAAAGTCGCCCCCATAAGAATGCATACACAGTTAAAGTTACCATCATTGTGTTGAAAAAAAATCCGACGGTAGTGTAAAAGAACGATAGCATACGGAAGAAGTCAAGCCTGTGACCCAACCTGTATACATCTCTACTGAGAACTTGCTCGCCATTTCCACTAGCAACCTTGGCCTCAAACATGGACACCTGATTAAATCCAACATCCCTCCCCTTGCCTACTTGGATGTATTCGTGGTGCGTAACATTACCTCCACGCAGCGTACAATTAAAGCCTGCAAATATGTCCTCACTGATGTTAATCACTCTGGATGCTTTACTGATTCCACCTCTAGTCAAGAACCAAAAACGATCAAACACATCTGGATGACCATAATGCATACGAATTTTTAATGGGTTAGCTAGAACTCGTTGACCCAATGTGACAAAACTAGTTTCCTGAGCTGACATAAACCAAGCAAGTGATGAAACAGAACCGGTAAAAATATGCTCTCTAACTCCCAAGATAGTGGGCTTCCTAATTCCATAATTGTGCCTATATTCTTCCAAGAGATTTCTCATTTTGAGTGCCTCCTCAAAATAGTTGTCTTGGTTCATATCGATTGTTTGCACTGCATCACCACGTGTAAAGATAATAGCATGATTTTGGTTCTCCGGTTTACCCTCTCCAAGCTTCAAGGGACCAGGCAACTTTATCCTGTAAATCTCCACTTCCCTCTCTAGCTGATGATCATATTTTACCAGAACAGAGTAGTAATCTTTCTCTCCTCTCCCAGTAGAAACCTCATCAACATAGGCAACTCGCAGGGCCTCGTTGCTTTTCATCAAGTATAAAATTTCCTCAGCATGAGGATCTTTTTTGGCCTTTTGGGTCCCATAAATCTGACAGGCAACCACGTAAGTATACTTCATCAAAGCAGTCCCATGCTCATGGCCTTTAAAAAGCAAACTTACTGAACTGCCAGATCTACTAAAGTTCCTAGATGAAGGTAAGCTTTCTGAGGCAAAACCATCAATACTACCTTCTTGTCTCAAAGAACCATGCTCTTGTGATCCTTCCCTAATGTCCACTTCTGAAGCAGAATCCAAATATGCCAGCATCTTGAGGGCTCGATAATAATACATCATTCCTCTCACAGTTCGGGTTAGTGTCTGTCCCCTGAATGACGCCCAAAGCCTAAGATCTCTTAGCTTAGTTGTCCAAATTTCACCGTCTTTCATCATTCCTTCTCGGTTCATACGCTCCAGGAAATTTTTCCATTCATCAACATAAATTGTCTGCAGATAGTACAGAATTGAAATTCCATCTTCATTTTCAGTACGAAGCTGTTCTTTGCTGTATAATACTTCCTCGCTGTAGTAGGGGGTCAGGACACTGAAAGCCATCATTTTCTCAACTTGAGGCGCATGAGGAATGTTCATGAATAAGGAGTTACTAAAAAAAGCGAGTCGGCGCCTTGCCTCAAGATTGATTGGTATGTTATGCATAGAGTCCCGAGAGGTAAGAATAGTATGCAAACGACGAGCCTGGCGGTAAAAGCTCTCATTACTAGCATCAGGAAACTTAACAGCATTTTCAAAAAGAAGCCCAGTGGTTGAGGTTGAGTTACGGAGAGCCAATCCATCAACTATTAGTTGATCACCGCTTCGCTTCTCCTTGAAAAAGTCTCGAGTGGCAATTTCATAAAGTGCCTGTAGTGTGTTTACAACTTGGTTTGTGTCTTTCTTAGGTTTGCTCAATAGTTCAGCAAGTTTGATCAACTTGGTATGGAGCTCTGGCAATGCATTCATATTGAATGTTTTTGTGAACTTCTCAAGTTCGATAGAATGATCAATCTCTTGGAATAAAACTGTCATAAT
The DNA here is from genome assembly GCF_057944985.1 of Cucurbita pepo subsp. pepo. NCBI lineage: Eukaryota > Viridiplantae > Streptophyta > Magnoliopsida > Cucurbitales > Cucurbitaceae > Cucurbita > Cucurbita pepo. The sequence continues at coordinate 18,364,909 of NC_141802.1, read as the reverse complement.
TGATTTCTCTTCAGAATTATGCTTAAGAATCTGGAGTAGCAAATGCCTGATGGATTCGTAGGCTTCAATAACAGCACAACGTCTATACTCATTCTTGCAAATCTTATGCCAGAGCCATTTGTCAGGAGCATCTATCAATTCTTTGGCTTGACTGAGTGCGAGCAATAGCTCATTGCAAAGAAGGAAACATGGCCAGCGAATAACTTTAATATTCCAAGAATTCAGGGGCAACTCCAATAGCTCAACCTCATGGTCAGAGATGATATCTTCTTCCCTGAAAATAGTTATTATCTCATTCCATATTATAGCAAACTTAGTGGCCTCAACCTGGTTAGATTCAAGCTTCTTATAAGAATGGCCAAGACCATATCTAAGCTTCAACCGATGAATAGCATCTTTAAACTTGCTCTTCAGTGTCCCTCTGGCATTCAGAAGTTGCTCTTCAGGCATCAGATTAAATTGAATGGCACTGGCAAAGAACTGGAATCTTAGCCTCAACTGTGGGATATTCCGTATCTCACCCAAGTGATCAAACAACCCAACAGCTGCTCCAACAAAAGAGGAGTAGATTGAATACCAAATCTGCAAATCCATGAGGTAGATCAAGACAACAGGAAGCCAAAGTAGTATGACAGCAAATCTGTTACTTCTCGTAAAGAACTGATGCCACTCGTACGTGACGTCCCTCAATTGCAACAGTGATTTTGTAGGGGCAATCATGGGTTTGATCTGCAGAAAATAACTAAAGCTGAATTTTGTAGCAAGCACCAGAATCCAAAACAAGCTGTACTTGATATTGTCCACCAGGCCTTCCCTCAACCCACGGCCAACAAAAGTCCTGCTCTGAAACCACCACGATAACATATAAAAGATCCTCCAGTTGGTCTCTTCCATGAAATTCCTAATCCATGGCAGGATAAAAAGAGCCAACGCCAGAACCTCTGGAACAATAAACACACCGCCTGCAATAAGAAAATTGCTAACGTCCTTGTTAGCCTGAGCAGACCAAATTCTATCTCGGTTCCTCTGCGTCCAAATCCTCACGTAAAAAACTACGAACAAGATGGTCCATGCTGCAGCAACAATGGATTTCATTACCAATCTCACTCCAAGTCCCAAAGTTTCCCTTGAAACCAAACTATACTGCATCGCTGCATCAAGCAATGTCTTCACGAACCTCAAGCCACTCCAAGTGAAAAACACACTCAAAAGCTTAATTTGGACATCTCGCTCCCTCAACGAAAACCATGGCTGCCTACCATCCCATGCAACAATAATGGCGGCCTGAAGAAATAGAATTAACATGACCCATAGACTATCGAAACTTCGAAACAAATTCCAAAAAGATCTTTGCTCTACAAATCCAGTCTTGCCCACATGCCTACCCCTGCTAGAAGTCACAAAAAAGTTACTACCCACATCAATGGGCCATTTGAGTTTCTCAAAGCACCTCTTACTCCAAAAATACTCGTTAATATCGTCATAGTTCCTCCAAATTCGATGCGGGGCAGTTCCATTTTTGCTACTCTCAACCTCAGCTTTTATGGTCTCGTAAATGGGTTTAACAACATAATTTAGGAAAGCATTTTCGCCCGAAAAAGTGGGCAATATCGGCTGTCCAGTATTTTCATCTATATAATCCTCCAAAATCTTATTCATTTCCATGGCCATGTGATGGAAGATATAACAAATACATTCAGGAGCAAAGCGTAAATTTGCAGACTCACCCCAAATGAGCAAGTACAACGAAACATACAGCAATTCGCGGCGCTGATCCGCCTCACGACGATCCGAGATCCAAATGTTGGACTTCTTCCCCAGGTACGAGCACCAATTGGTGTAATTCTTCAACAGCTTCTTCCTAAAGCGCCGTAAAACGGCGGCGTCAAGAGTGTCAATATTATCAGGAGGAGGGGTTAAACGCATCTGAGCATTGGCCAAATGAAGCACAAGATGCTCCCGTTGATTCCGAACGTTATCCTTCTGAAACCCAAAGAAAAGCGCAAGCCAATCGAGGATATCCAAGTGAGGAAGCCATTGAACATACGGCGGCTTCCGGAGGCTACCAACCGCCCGCAAGGCAGCAGTGGCGGCGCGTACCTCCGGAAAACGAAGTGAAGGATGATCAGCAAGGAGATTGTGGATGGGGATTATGTTGTAGGGTTCATTTTCATCAGGCGGCGGCTGAGGGCGCTGGCGAGTACTCATGACATCAAAATCAAGGTTAGATTCAATAGAAACAACTACAATATGCTTCTAAACAGCTTCAGATTCCGACCAAGAGAAGAGAGAGAAATCTTTAACAGTAGAGAGATAAAAGGTTGAAGATCCAAAGACAAGACAACCTCTCGCATTCAGAAATGGAGGCCGAAGAAGGAGAAGACTCCTGCTCTACGCGTTGCCGTTTTGTTCGTCTCATCTACTCGTTTCGTGCGATTTTCCTATGCCGTGAAATTCAAAATATCTTAAAATCAGTATTTTTAGTTCCAAATTTTAGAAAACAGTTAATTAAAGTTTTAATTTTTTTTTTAATCCATAATTGTAAAGTTACTAATTAAAGTTCAATTAAAATATACTGACCGAATGTGAATCCTTGTAATGGACCATATCTTTTAATCTTAAATAAATAATTTATTTATTTTTAGAGACTTAATTAATAAAAATATCCCTAATTTTATCTCAAAAATATCTTTAAATTTTTAAAAGATTTGAATAATATTTTTAAATTCAACAAAAATTTATATAAAAAATACTCTCGAACCTTTTAATAACGTTTTAAAAATAATTTTAAAGTTAACATTAACGTCATTTACCTCTATTAAAAAAATGTACAATTCATATTGTCGATATATGACAAAAATCGTCTATCGACTTATCCATAAAATGTTGTAACGTTACTTTGAAAAGTTTATTGATATATTTGAAATGGGATACTAACGATAAAAATTTTATTTATTAAAAAAAATTTATAGCTATTCTTTTTAATTTAAAAATATTAATAAATTTTTTGAAAATTGACGAATATTTTTTAAATAAAATATTAATTGTTTTCTCGAAAAGTAATATTTTTTAAAATTTTTTTAAAAATTTAAGGTTATTTTTAAATAAAATACAAAATTTAAGAATATTTTAATTAATTTAGCATAAATTATATAAAGAATATAATTTGAGATTTATTATTATTATTTTGGTAAATATGTAATTCAGAATTTAGTGGAAATGATTTGATTTAAAATAAAAAGTGAAGTTTAGGGAATCCTAAAATTCAAAAGTGTATGGAGCGAATTCAAAGCCTAGGAATTAAAATAATATGTATTTTACATTTTCTTTTTTAAAAAAGATTCCACATATCCAATCAGCGTTTGCCACGTGTGTCGGGAGTTGGGAAAGAAGCCTTTTTTCTGTGATGGGAAGTTGACTAAACGACCCGCTTGGTTTGAATTTCATTTCCCAAAATGCACCTTAATGGTTAAGTAATATTATGGAGGGACCCACCACGATCCATCGTGGAAATATTATAATTTATAATTACTATTTCAAAAAATAAAATAAAAACTAGGGTATCTGAAGTTAGATCTCGGTTCTATCAAGTTGAGATTTTACGTACTTAATTATTGGCACGTTGTATAAAATACGTATATCGTTCTCATTATCAAGATAGGTTTAAGGGGTTCAAGATATTTCAAACGCTCTCTCTTATATCAGGGAGGTTCGAGTTTTCCGAAGAAAAAAACTATTGTATTTACTCGCCTATAGAAATTAGTAAATTAGTTGACTACGCCATATATTTATTAAATAGTAATAATAACCCATAAACTAATTATAGTCATTCATTGTTTTATAAATATTGAATTATTACGTGTATTTGTCAAAAAGTTTAAAAGTCAATTTTTAATGCGACATAATTTTTTTATTATTATTATAAAAATCAATTAATATTAAATTTTTTACTTTATATAAAGGGGGGAAGAGAAGAAAAGAATTAATATTTTATTCAAATTGTATATATGACGTGGCGGTCATGATTTTCAAAATTCAAATCAAAGTGCAGTAATTCAAGAATAGAAAGGGCGGGGAGACGGACGCGTAGCTTTTGGGACTTTGACGTGGACAACCCTATGACTTGTCTGTACGAATATAAAATTATATTCAAAGTGGACAATATCGTATTTTTGTAGATGGTACATGATTTCTAATATAATATCAAATTCACGCACTCTTAGTTTAGCTATGTCAATAGAATTCTCGAATATTGAATAAATTATGTACTTTGTTCGAGTGCTCTAGAGAATGAGGCCTTAGAGGAGGCTTTATGATATATTTTGTTAAGAGAATTATTGAGCGGACAATATCATAAATAAAGTTATTTTGTGGTTAATTTGTTTATTAATTTAATGCAAACATTGCTCGTTCCTCCTGGCATATAGCTATCATATATGACTCATCATGAATACTATACACAATTTCGAAGTAATTGTGACACTAAATATGAGATTTAATCAATTGACGTATCAATGAAGTCATTCAACTATTATTTAAGTAAGTACCATGTGCTACCATATGCATAGAGTTTAATGCATTCTATTATTATACACGGGTATAAATTAATTAACTCATGAAAATTTAGAATTTTAATTAATATAAATATTAATTTAAGAGTCTAAGTAACACAAATTATGGATCTTTTTAAATTTATTTTATTTTAAGCTGCGTTTTTCATTTATTTTAATTAGTCTACCAAATATTTTAATTAAAAAAATGAAAATGATAAGAAAAAATAATAATTAAAAAAAAAAAAAAAAAAAAAAAAAAAAAAAAAACTCCGGAATTAAGGCCACCCCGCCTCTCACATTATTAAATATTATTGTCATGTATCATGCCGTATTAATTTTCCAATATAATTTAGATTTGTTTTATTATATTTGAGGACTCTATTTACTTAATAAATAATAATAATTTAAAAATGTTATTTTCAAAACTTTTAATAATTAGTTTCATTAATATTAAACTTTTTTAAAAACTTTAAAAAATAATTTTAAATTTTTTAAGAAATTAAAAAATATATTTACCATGGATATGATGTTTCAAAAATAATGGTAAACTTTTAAAAATAATATTAAATAATTTATAGGGTGTTGATAGACGTTTTCGTCCCTATATTGATATTAAAAAAAATTAAAATTTTATGGCTCCAAATATTTTTTTAATTATTTTAAATAATTAAAGGTATTTTTGAAAACTACTTTTCATTCAAAATTACTATAAAGATACTTTTTAATTTTTTTTTAAAAAAAAATGTTTAAAGGGTATTGTTTGAATTTTTGAATGATTAAGGTTTTTGTTTGATAAATAACGATATATATTTTTAATTATTATTGAAAAATAAATTTTTAATATCATTATAATTTTAAAATTTAAAATTTTCTTTAGAAAAACTAATAATAAAGCCATGTTACAGAGCATGCCGTCTGAGTCTGCAGCAGCAGGAACCATCCACGCCTCAACCTCAACGATGAACAATTTATTAACAAATTCCATCTCTGGCGATATCACCGTTGCTGTACGTTCATCTTCTTTCTATTCCGTGTTCGATCCTCTGCAAATTCTATTGGGTGCTTTAGGGTTTTTGATCTTTCGTGGGTTTCAATCCTCCGGCTCTGTAGTTAAAACAGAGGAAATGGCAACTTTTTCTTCGCTCTCGGTGGCGACCGCACTATCCAGCATCCCGAAAATGGCTTCTCCGGCGAGGAACCCAATTCCTAATGTTCATCCCGCATCGTCTCAATTCTGCCCTAATTTGAAATTCAATCCCAAAAGATCTCTGTTCGTTGTATTCACCTCTAGTCAGAAGCCCCAATTTCCGTGCAAATCTCGGCGGAGGAGCTCCGTCCAATGCCTTTTCACCGGCATTGTTGAAGAAATGGGGCGTGTTAAAAACTTGGGTATTGCTGAAAATGGGGGTTTTGATTTGGAAATTACAGCGAAAACTGTTCTTCAAGGCGTTAACCTTGGAGACAGTATTGCTGTGAATGGAACTTGCCTTACGGTGACGGCTTTTGACCACAAACTATCTGAATTCAAGGTGGGGTTAGCGCCGGAGACGCTCAGGAAGACATCGTTGGTGGAGCTGGTGCCGGGTTCTCCGGTGAATTTGGAGCGGGCGGTTCAGCCAATCAGCCGAATGGGTGGGCATTTTGTGCAGGGGCATGTGGATGGGACAGGGGAGATAGTGTCGATGGATGCTGAGGGGGACTCGTTGTGGGTAAAGGTGAGGACGTCGGAGGCTGTGCTGAACTATATTGTAGCAAAGGGATTCATTGCGGTGGATGGAACTAGCTTGACTGTGGTGGATGTTTTTGATGAGGAAAAGGCTTTTAACTTCATGTTGGTTGCTTATACTCAGAATGCTGTGGTGGTTCCACTGAAGAAAGTTGGGGATTTGGTGAATTTGGAGGTTGATATTCTTGGCAAGTATGTGCAGCGGCTCCTCACCAATGGTGCCATCGGCTCCATCGAGTCTCACTGACAGTAAAAGCCTGAAAATAAGGTCTTAAAAGCTTTGACTTGCCTTGTTATGCTATGTATTTTAGCCATTATCAACTTGGGGTTGGGGAGGAATAAATGGTCTAATGGTCTTCTACTGTCTCGTCTTTTATTGTCCCTGTCAATTTAGATCGACTTCTTTGTTATTTTATATAAGCCTAAGCTCATCGTTAGCGAATGTTGTCCTTTTTGTATTTCTCCAATTTTTCTTCTAGATTTTTTGTTTGTTACAATGGTACCAGAACGAGACGTCGAGTGATGTGCCAGCGAGGAAGTTGAACCTCGAAAAGAGTGGACACCAGGCGATGTGCCATCGAGAAAGCTGGGTCCCGAAGAGGGTGAATTGGTGGTCCCATGTCGATTGGAGAGGGGAATGAGTGCCAGCAGGGATGCTCGGTGCCAAAGGGGGTGGATTGTGAGATCTCACATTGGTTGGAGAGAGGAACAAAGCATTCTTAGTGTGAGAACCTCTCTCTAGCACACACATTTTAGAACTGTGAAGCTGACGACTCTACCTAACGGGTCAAAATGCGGTGGGCTTGGGCTGTTACACTTGCATTCCATTCTAATAGGTGCTACTATTATTGTCTGAGAGTAGGGTTGGCTCATCATGATTAGGGGAAGATAAGAGTTTATTCAACAAGGCATACACAACATGGCTCGTGCTTTACTAACTGACGCGTATTATAGGATCTTTACATGTACAAGTAAAGTACGAGCTAAATTATACATACGTTCTTGAATATAGGTCTTAGTTTAAAACTTTCAATTGATCATGTATGAGTTTTGGCAACCAAACTCTCAAATGGGGGAGTTTTTGTTGTTAAACAATGGGTGACTTGAGTAGAGATGTCCACGGGTGGGGACGGAGAAGAGAAGTTCTATTGCCTAATGATGAGTGACTTAGGTAGGAACGTCCACGGGCAGGGACAGGAAGAGGAGTTATGTTGCTAAACAGTGAATGACTAGATAGAGATGTCCACGGGTAAGCAGGAGGTGAGTCAAGTCTATTATTATTTTTATATTAATTTAGCCTTAGTTTTAATTTCCATAGTTGTACATAGTATTATCCTTTTGAATGACTTGGCATGGGAAGATCATTGGTTTTTTCTGATATGAGGTTGTGGAGAAGCCAGATATTTGGAGCCAATGTGCCACATGGAACTACTTACATTCACACAAATAATTCGACCACTGACCTAATAACCGAGCGACAACTAGTATCACATGACGTAAGACAATGAGAGGTCGGAGTTGAGGAGGTCGAGGTCAAGGTCGGGTCAAGCTTTAGTGATGGGACATGATATAGATTTTTTATTCGACTCTTACCCAAATTCAACCATTCTCAAATTTAGACTTCCATCACATGTAGTTTGAGCGAAAAAAAAAAAAAAATTCAATGGCTCACCTTAATTTATTTTAGTTTAAAACAATTAATACGATTTATTCAAATTTAAATTTGAAGATAAACACAATTTAATGTGGGTTGAATTGGATTAAAAAAAATAGTGGTGGACAATGCAGGGGGTTGGACACGTGTTATGTTTTTTGTGGCTATTAATTTTTATTAAATATTCCCATGAAAAAAGTCGTTTTGACATCACTGCCCTTACGAAATCACTTTTTTCCACTAACCAACGAATTATTTCGTGGGGAAAATGGCTTTTAAGGGAAACAAAATTAATTTTATTTTTTGTAATAGAAAAATTAATTAATAATTTTAAAATGACACGATATTGAGGAAAATTATAGAAAATTAGATAAGTTGATGGTTGCTTAATGATTTATTTAGATCACATTAATAAATAATTATACTAATATTTGAATTTCAAAATTACAGGGTAAAATTGTCAAATCACAGTGTGAACGACGGGAATTCCTCCTCCTCCACCGGTGGTGTTCTAAATATCTAAGGCGGGGATGATGGGGATGGGTAGGTAGTGAAGGAGGTACTGTTACGTGGTGTAATCGACACCATACACGTGGAGAAGCCTTATTGGACATGTAAGGAAAAATTGACCAATCAGAGTAGGGCCAGTGGACTAACTCCCAACCGCTTGCCTCGAAAGAATCAACGTCCGTGTGCCGCAGAGGCCTTTTTTTTTAAGGTTATTTTCCAAATTAAACTTTTTTTTTTTTAATTCTCGTTTTCTATGCCATTTGACAAACTTACCCTTTCTAGATAAAGCTTTATTGTTTTTATTATTTAAGTTAAATTAATAAAAATATCCCAAACTTTACATTTTGTCTGCAAAATAACCTTAAACATAAAAAAAAATTAAAAAATTAAAAAATGTTTTTACCATTAATTTTTTTTATGAAAATCATTAATATTCTGTTTCAAAAATACGGTTGAACTTTAAACCGTGTCTTGAAAATTATTTTTTATTTTTTTAAAAAAATGGTATTATTGAATTTTTTAAAAGTCTATTAATGATTTTTTTTTTTAATTTAGCTTATTATTTATTTATTTTAAAATATTTTTGTCATAGATAAAGCTCAATTTTGCCTAAGAAGAGCTCAATAACGTAGCTGATATAAATAAAATAAAATTTTGAAAAAGAAAAAGAAGGGGGGTATTTACGTCATATAACAAGATGTAAAAGCAAAATTAAAATTTAAAAAAGAAAAAGAAGGGGGGTAAGAAGGTAATTTAACGACACCGAACCGGCGGACAATACCGCGCCAATTATTTGTGAATTACAAAAATTCCTCTCTCCACAATATATATTTATTTAATTTAGACGCCGTCGCTGCTTCACCGAAATTGCTCTCTTTTCCTCTTCTTCTTCTTCCACGCTTCCTCCATTTTTGCAAGATGAAGAAATCTGGTATCATTGCCGCTTCCATCGCCGCCGCCTCCGCCGCCGTCTCCGCTTCCCCTTCTTCCTCTACTCTGTTCTGCGACCCAAAAATTCAGCTCCCTTGTCAGGTAAGCCTTGATCCACAAATCGTCGATTAAAAGATTCCATCTTGTTGAATTTGACTCGTAAATTTCGGGTCTTTTTCGCGGTTTTTGAGATCTGGAGAGTTTAATTTGCAGGAGGAAAAGGAATTAGGACAGAATTCTTCGTCTTCGGCGGATAAATTTGCTCCCAAATTTGATGGGTTGAGATTTATTGAAACTCTGGTGACGGCTCACAGATGAGCTCCGCCGGGGGACGACCATGGATGCGACGGCGGGAACCACCTCGGCCGCAACTCTGTTTGTCTATTTTTTTTTTTTTTTTTTTTTTTTTAAATGTGATTTTTCTTGTGGAAAGAAAGGATAGATGATGGAAAAAGTTGTTAAAAGTCTCTTATTTTGTACATTAAAAAATAGATTAAATAATAATTTTAGTTTTTAGCTTCTTATTATTTTAATAAAATTATTGCCGAAAATTGAGAATTTCGGACGACAAAAAAAAAAAAAAAAAAAAAAAGTCTTTTCCTTAAATTAGGCTAAAGAGAAAAGGTTGTTTTTTTTTTTTTTTTTTTTACAAATTTACAAACAATACAACCTTAAATTGCAATCTTGTCTGACGAATTTGATCTACCTCCAGTCTGAGTGTTCTTTGAATGGGATAACCTTAAAATAGCTGAACTAATAATGCATACACGTCCAAATTCAAAAGGTTAAAGGTTCAAACGCTCCAACCGGGTTGAACAGTAAAAAAAGATAGCAACAGAGTGAGGGCAAAGAATACGGTCTCCATAAACAATAATAAATATGTATAAAAAAAGATCGGAGAAAAAAGATCGTTCTTACGAAAATTGAAATCACTGATATTCAAAATTAATCCTAAGACTAGGACTATAAGGGGTTTCAAGAACATCATACTTGACACTAGCAAAAGCTGGTTGCATGTCTAACTTTACGAGTGATCGATCGCCCCATCCGAATGCGTCGAGAAGTGAGAGCTTCTAACAATACTTCCAGAGAATCTTCCAATGCTTCGCCCTGTTTTTCCAATCCAACCGAACTTAATCTTGGAATGAGTTGAAGTTCAAACAGCAGGCTAGCTGCTGCTGCTGCTGTGCAGGTTCGGTCCCATGATGGTTGAGGCCTTCACATTCACAAAAGAAAGGTTGGGTCCTCGAGCATCAGGAAATTTCTCCATTTACCATCGCGTACATTACGAAAAGGAAAATGATTCTTATGTTTATCATAATACTACGACGGTCACTATTCCTATTGGGTGTCCGGCAAAAGCACCAGAGAATGCTAGCCCAGGTGGGTTCATACTCGTATGGGCCGTGTGTAGAATAGTAAAAAGAGTTTAATGTTCTATAAAAGAATCATGCTTTCACCTCAAATGATCTACCCCGCCATGGAAAAGAATCGAAAAGTGTTCGATAATATAATGGATTGCTGGCTTGAGTTCTTACCTGAGTTTATGCATTGCAGACGAGCCAGTAGTCAAGGATATGCATGGAAGGTCCTCCCCCCAAACTGATTTGGCTTGCTCCTGCGTAATAGCAACAATCATCAGACTAGTCAGTCATTCTGTGTTATAGGCGAAACATTGGCTTTCTCCAGAAATAACCCAGCAAAGATCCAACTAGAAGATAGAGATTCAAAAATGCTACATTAACATTACCCTGAGTCGGTTGAACATTGCAGCAGAGTTGCTCCATGTACCATCAATCAAAATAAAATTCAGAATTCCATCTCCATCAGTCTATGAGTAGAATCAACAAGAACATTATGACCTTGTTCAACTGGAAGAACACGAGATTTTACGAAACGAAAACCATAGCCAAAAATAACATAACATCAGCCAGAATACCAAGTTACAGTACTTGAAACTGCAAGGATTGAAAAGCTGAGCCTAGAAGTCTTCCATAAATGATGAATAAATAGGTAGCCCAGCCATAATGATCACACAAGAATAGTAATGGTGTGGAAACCTCTCCTTAGCAGACGCGTTTTAAAAACCTTGAGGGGAAGCCTGAAAGGGAAAGCCCAAAGAGGACAATATCTCCTAGCGGTGCGCTTGGGACTGTTACAAATGGTATTAAAGTTAGACACCGGGTGATGTGCCAACGAGGAGGCTGAGCCCCAAGAGGGGTGGACACGAGGCAGTGTGCCAGCAAGGACGCTGGGCCCGAAGGGAGATGGATTGGGGGGTCCCTCATTGATTGGAGAAGGGAACGAGTGCCAGTGAGGACACTGAGCTCCAAATGGAGTGGATTGTGAGATCCCACATTGGTTGGGGAGGAGAATGAAACATTCTTTATTAGGGTGTGGAAACCTTTCCCTAGCAGACGCGTTTTAAGAACCTTGAGGGGAAGCCCGAAAGGGAAAGCTCAAAGAGGACAATATCTGCTAGTAGTGGACTTGGGCTGTTACAAGTAATATGATAAGCCATGCATGCACGTGAACTAGTGCACCAAATTAGAGAAATGATTTGTGAATTCTGGTGTGTTTAAATTTCTTCTACCATGTCTTGATTTGTATCAGTACCAATTGATAATATGAAATCAAACTCAATCAAGAAAGGGACAATCACAACACTGTTTCAGACAAATATGTACCGTTTGCTGCGTGCGTTCTTGCTTAGTCGAGAGTTCAGAGCTGAAGGCCTCCTGAACACTTTTTGAAGTTGCATTTTTGTTGGGGTAAAGGCAACAAACCTTGCTTTTACCTGGGTAATATTGTAAACAAAAGAAGAAAATAGGTATTACAAGCCATGCCAACTGTGCTAATGAGCAACAATTTGTAAATCTGACAGCAACGATCGGTATATATTTCTCATAGATGAAGAGGAATACCATAAATCACCTCATGAAATGCATAATTTCTTAGTCATAGCGTAAGACATTATATTTAGTTTTTGCTATAATAAAATATCGTGAGATCCCATATCGATTGGAGAGAGGAACATGTGTCAACGAGAATGCTGGGCCCCGAAGGGGGTGGATTATGAGATCCCACATCGGTTAAAGGAGAACGAAACATTCTTTATAAGGGTGTAGAAACCTCTCCCTACCAGACGTGTTTTAAAAACCTTGAAGGAAAGCTCAAAAGAGAAAACCCAAAAAAGACAATATCTGTTAACGGTGGACTTGGACCGTTACAAATGGTATTAGAGCCAAACAACAGGCAGTGTGCCAGTGAGGATGTTAAGCCTCGAAGGGAGGTGGATTGTGAGATCCCACATCGATTGGAGAGGAGAACAAACATTCTTTATAACAGCGTGGAAACCTCTCCCTAGCAGACAAGTTTTAAAAATCTTGAGGGGAAGTTCGAAAGGAAAAACTCAAAGAGAACAACATTTGCTAGCGGTGAGCTTAAGCTATTACAAATACATTTATAGTCTTGTTAAAGCTTACACGAGGAACACAATTACCTGCTGACTTGAATGCACTCCACATGATATCTTCATGTTCTGAGATACCATAGAGGCACAAAGTTGTGGCTTCTACACCAAAGACTTGCAGCAACAACTTCCCTGTGTTGTTCTGCCGCAGAAAATCCTGCACAATGACTCCACAACATTAAGTCAAGTTTAGTAGATCAAAAGGACCCAGAATTGATCAACACTAGACAAACCTTTGGATGCATATATAGCCAAAACCGTGCTCCAGACCAAAGAGGACAATGCTTGACTCTTGAACACATACAATCCTCAAAAGGAAGCCAGCACTAAACAGTCTCCAAAAGAATCCAAGAAAGCTAGAGAAGTTAAATTCATAATAACTAAGCTCTGTAAATACTCAAGGACCCCAAGAAATAAAGAACCATTTAGAACAAATTATACCTTCTGACAAAGATAATCCCGACTGCCAAGCAAACGACATGCTATTTGTCGAGCTGAAAAGAATTGGAGTTTCTGCTCAGAACTACCTAGAGCCTGATATGTAGCTCGGTGTTTCTTGTCCTCCTGAGTTTTAAAGTATCCCTGGAATTTTGGAGATTAAAAGGGCAATCGTTTGCATAAACAGAAATATACAAAAACATTATCCAGATGAATTCCTTGCAAGAGATAGAGAAACAGCAAATGGGTATAAGATTTAACACATTCGTTGCATTTGTAACGAAGAACTGATGAACATATTGAATGAATTTGTGGCATACCTGAAGCTTGCCCCCATTACCACCAAAACTCATTTGGGCATCAATATTTTTCTCCAAAGCCTTCAATTCCTCGATAATTTCCGTTACCATTGTAGGCATCGGAGATGTGGAGCCCCAACCCTGCCATTCCTGCAACGTGATCGGAGTATCTTCACTGGTTCCGCGAGATTCTGTTGACATGGAGTTGGAAGCGCACCTCGAGATGCGGGCGTCGGGGTTTTTGGTGATGGAATCCATCTGGGTTTTGGTTGAAAACGCGCGAGATGGAGAGCGATTGAAAGAGGGGGCAAAGGCCCTTATAGTGGAGAGCATGGTGGACTTATGTTCCTCCAATTCCCAAGAAGCGCGATACTGCTCCGTGTTTCCTCTCGCTGCATTTCATTCATAGTGTGGAATTTGGATTGGGCTTCTTTTTTTAAGATTGAATACTTATAGGTTTTTATGACATTTAAACCTTTTGAAATCTGTAATAAAAGTATGATCTTTCAAAATGATTATTAAAAAAACGCAAACCCAACCCAACCCAACCCAATTTGAAGGTTAGGGTTCTTCATTGTTATGAGGCATTTTAGAGAATACCAAAGCAAAACCATGGCAACTTATGTCAATATCATACGTTCATAAACCAATGTGGGATCTATAGTTTAACACGGTCATCTTATTCATGACCCATGACTTATATGACAATAAATTTCCGTTCATTTACTTTTCGATCTTTAATATGATTAAGTAATTTATTAATTAAAAAACTATTCTAAAGTTTTACAAAAAAATCCCAATATTTTTATAAAATTTCATGATTTTTTATTGGGTCACAACTTACCATTTGTGTGTAATATATATACATAGGTGTTGAGAAATCAAAGAAAATCTTCTGAAACACCAAAAGCCAGAGTCCTCATCAATGAGTAATGGGGTCATCGTTGAACTGCAAAGAAACTCCCCCAACTGTGCTAAGGTAGTTGAAGACATTGTGAAGCTCGAGAAGAAGATATTCCCAAAACATGAGTCTCTTGCCAGATTCTTCGATGAAGAATTGAAGAAAAAGAATTCAGGGTTGCTTTTCCTGGACTTGGATGGTGAAGTCGTAGGCTATGTCATGTATTCTTGGCCCTCTTCCCTCTACGCTACGATCGCCAAGCTCGCAGGTTCTATCCTCGTTTTCTTTCCTCCCTCCCCTGAATTATCTTCACACCCATTTTTGTGGATATTGTATATGTTGAATTGAATGCGAGATCTGCTGATGCTTTGGATTATCTAGTACTTTTAATTCATCTCGTAAATGATCTGATTTAGTTTAGATGAACTTCAGCTATAAATTTGCGATCTGGCTAGCTTAATGTATCGATCCTAGTCTTGTTGATTTTGCAACTTTTTTTGTGCACATAACCTGTTTGATAAAAGGGCTGAGAGAAAATCTCCCCCTTTTCCATCTGGGGTTTCTAGGAAAGCTTTTAAGACTGGTGAATTGTGCGTGAATTTCAAACGTTTGTATCCCTCTTGCTAATCAACACCCATTGTGTGCTTTCCTGGCATGTGGGTTGTAAACGAAGTGCAGTGAAGGAGAACTATAGAAGACAAGGTCATGGAGAGGCACTGCTGAAGGCAGCCATTGAGAAATGCAGAACCAGAAACATTCAACGCATAGGTCTTCATGTTGATCCCCTGAGGACTGCGGCTGTGACTCTCTACAAGAAACTTGGGTTCCAAGTTGATAGCTTGATTGAAGGATACTACTCTGCTGATCGAGATGCCTACAGGATGTACTTGGATTTTTGATGCGGTTTATGACATTTTCTGAATTAAGTTTCAGATATCGTGATGATATATTTATATTAGAGAAGTGTTGGGCTCTTCTGTTGTAATTTTATCATGCCTGTGGGTAAAAACTTGATGATGATGATGATGAGTTTATGGATCATATGCAGGCACAAACTGAAATAAGAACAATGAACAATTGATTACATCAAAAGAATTGTGGCGATAAAGAGGTAATTCTTTCCTAGTTCTCTCTTATCATGATGTAACTTGTCGTTATTGTCGTTATTAATTAGAAACATGGAGACGTCCTAACAATGTTTAAGCCCACTGCTAACACATATGACTCTCTTTGAGTTTTCCCTAAGCTTCCCATCCAGGTTTTCAAAACGTGCTTTTAGGGAGAAGTTTCCACACCCTTATAAAAAATGTTTCATCCTCCTCTCCAACCGATGTGGGATCTCACAAACCAACCCCTTTGGGACCTAGCGTCGTTGCTGGTACTCGTTTTCTTCTCCGATCGATGTGGGACTCCCCAATTCACCTCCTTCGGGGCCAGCGCACTGGCACTCATTCCCTTCCCCAACTGATGTGGGATCTCACAACCCACCCTCGAAGCCCATCGTCCTTGTCTGACAGGGAGAGGTTTCTACACCCTTATAAAAAAATGTTTCGTTCTCCTCCCCATCTGATGTAGGATCTCACAGTTCACCCCCGAATCCAGTGTCATCGTCTGATAGGGAGAGGTTTCTACACCCTTATATAAAAAATGTTTCGTTCTCCTCCCCATCCAATGTGGATCTCACAATTCAGCCCCTTTGGGGCCCAGCGTCCTCGTTGACACTCATTCCATTCTCCAATCGACGTGGTGGGACTTCCCAATCCACCCCCTTCGGGGCCAGCGTTTTTGCTGGCACACCGCCTCGTGTCCACCCCTCCTTAGGACTGAGCCTTCTCGCTAACACATCCACCCATGTATGGCTGTGTTACCATTTGTTCTCCTCCTCAACCAACATCAAATCTCACATTTTAACATCCTCTTCATCATATGCATCCTAATAAATAAGCTTTTTTTAGTTATTCTCATTGATAAACAATTATTCTATGTTCTTTTCTATGGGTAAAAACAAAAACTTTAATTGAAGTAAAAATTATTATTTTGTTGTAACGCTGACAAGTAATTTCTATAATCTCTTACAAGGTTTTCCCTTCTCCTTTAAGCTATTCGTCTTCTAATACTTTTATTCCCCACATTCAGTTTTTAAATTTCATTGGGTGAAAGAAGCCGTCGTCATATGTCCAACGGTGGACGAACGGGCTTCGATGAAAATGGGTAAACTGTTCCTTGGAAATAGGAAGGAGCGCAAAAATCGCAAAAGTCCCTTAAAGCCAGAAAAAGCGCAAAAATCTTGGCGCGCAGCGGATATTTCTGGCAGTTGAATATTACGTTCATTAGGCTTTTCTTCGCTATCTGCTTTCTCATTTTTTGTTTGCGTATTGTCTGGTCAATTGTGTATTGGCAACAAATGGTGAGAATGATAAGGGCGTGCATACAATCTTTGTTGAAGTTTGTGAATTCTGGAAATGGGTTGGTTGGAATCGCCATGATTTTGTATGGAATTTGGTTGATGAGGGCTTGGCAGAGGCATTTGGGCCATTTTCCCTTTGAAAGACCCGATGACCCAATTCCATGGTATTGCCTTTTGGCTCTCTTGCAGACTTTACAATCTGGGATTTCCTTCTATTTTCTGGGTCTCTTTCTGTTTCTTGTAATGTTGTGCAGGGGTCAGACTGAGTATTGGAATCCATCGATTTCATTATTAATCTGACAAAATGTAGGAATTATCTTCGTATTCTTTATTCTTTCTGCGTTATGATTCTTTGTAGGATGGGTTCTAAACCTCTAGTTTTTCCCTCAATGAAGGAGAATAGGTTAAGACGAGTCTATGAATTTAAACAAACTTGTTACTGGGATTGTTGACGGGAATCCGAATGATCCTGAGTTTATAAGTAAGGAATACATTTTCATAGTACAAGGCTTTTTGGGGAAGCTCAAAGCAAAACCATGAGAGCTTATGCTCAAAGTAGACAATATCATACCATTGTGAAGAGTCGTGATTCCTAACCCTTAGAGTATTATAGCTGTTGATATGGTTTAGATTTGGGTTCTCCGGCAGTTGGTTAATGGGTGCCACTTAGACTGGGATGTAGCTTACATACTTGGTCTTGCTTAAATTTCAGGTTCATGTACAGTTTTTTTGGCGTGGGCATTCTTCTATGTGTGATCACATGCGTGGGTCATATTGCTGCTGAAACTGCTCGTGGTTGTTGCCTTCATATCGTACGGTGTTCTTACTTGACTAAATGATATGAACCTCCCCTTCCCCATTTTTTCCCTTTTGTTCAATAGATTACTTGACAAATGAGTATGTTTGTCCTTCAATGGATGCAGTATGTGATGCTTGTCTTTGTGGTTCTCATGGTGGAGGCTGGGTTGGCTACTGATGTATTTCTGAATCGTGATTGGGAGGAGGTGAACATTTTACATTCGAAAGCGTTCACGCGTCGTTTATCTCCGATGCAACTGGCTGCTAACAGATATTTATACCTCTAGCTGATCATTTTCAACTTTACACCAGGACTTTCCAATGGATCCGAGTGGAAGTTTTGATCAGTTCAAGCAGTTCATCAGATTGAACTTCGATATCTGCCAATGGATAGGGATCTCAATGATGTCTATTCAGGTCTGTTTCTCTCCCTTTCTCTCTATTGTCATGTTGGCCTGTCTTAAGGTAGGGAATCCTTCTGGCTAACCTGTAATGTGGATTGGCTTGTCTCAGGGTTTGTCTCTGTTGTTGGCTATGTTACTAAAAGCAATTGGATCGCGTCGATATTATGACAGCGATGACGATTATGCACCTGAGAGGCTTCCGCTTCTTAAGAATGCTCTTCATTCACCAAGTACATGTGTTATTGGAGACCCCGTCTTTCCATCCAAAAACGACGCGTGGAACAAACGAACTGACGATGAGGTATAAATACACAATCATGCTCCTATCTGTGAGGCTGGTTTTATACATGATGACCGTGAAATTGTTGTCCTTTTGTTGCTGCAATAACCTTTATTTAGTGTGAGACTCCAGGTCGGTTGGAGAAGGGAACAAAGCATTCATTCCTTATAAGAGTATAGAAACCTCTACCTAATAGATGCGTTTTAAAACTGTGAGGCTGACGACGATACATAACGGGCCAAAACGGACAATATATGCCAGTGGTGGGCTTGGGCTATTACTAATGGTATCAAAGCCAAACATTGGGCGGTGTTCCAGTGAGGACGCTGAGCCCTCAAGGGGGTGGATTGTGAGATCCCACATCAGTTGGAGTGAAGAACGAAACATTTCTTATAAGGGTGTGGAAACCTCTCCCTAGTAGATGTGTTTTAAAACCGTGAGGCTGATGGCGTAACGTAACGGGCCAAAGCAGACAATATGTTCTACCGTTAGTCTTTTGGTCTCAATTTCTACCCTATTTTTTTGTCATTAGAACAACTTTTCTGCTGATTTCCCATCCTAGAAGCGACTTAAATCTTGTCTAAGCTGATAAGAACCGTTCATTCATCCATCTCTTTGACCTTTGCAGTAAGCCTGCAACAGAAGCAGCCTATTAACTTGCATTGAATACTCTCATTGCATACTAGGTGCGTCATTTCCTGTACTGGGCTAATTCATATATGTATATGTAATCAGCTATATATTGATTCATTTTTCATCCTTTTCCTATCAGGAAAGAAGTTGATCGAAAGCGCGAATTTGGCACGGATTTCATTCTCTATTGTTTACAGTGAGCTATTTTCTTTCTGAACACTATAGCTCATATCAGTAGAATTGAATATGATTCTTATAAACCAGAAATTTTTTTCTCGCAGAAAAATACTCGTGATGGGTTCAGATGTGACAACATTGTATGTAAATCATGTTAATAGAGATTGTGGTTCATGTACTCTTCTGAAAGCAGTTTCCTAAATCCTAATGGTATCTGTTCTTAAAAAAATTCATTTACTGAGCCACCCGTGCTTGCTATCATGTCTTAGATTTTCCTCCGTCTTTGTCTTTGTCTTTGTTTTTGTTTGCGGTTGGAGAGGAAAACAAAGCATCCTTAAGGGTGTGAAAACTTCTCCCTAACATATTTTAAAATCGTGAAGCTGGCGGCGATACATGACCGACCAACGCAGGTGGGATTAGACTGTTACAAATGGTATCAAAGTCATACACCGTGTGGTGTGTCAGCGAGGATGTTGGACCCCAAAGGGATCGACCTTGGTTGGAGAGGGGAACGAAACATTTCTTGTAAGGGTGTGGAAACCTCTTCCTGACCCTCAAGGGGGTGGATTGTGAGATCCCACGTTGATTGGAGAGGGGAACGAAGCATTTCTTGTAAGGGTATGAAAACCTCTCCCTAGCAGATCGTTTTAAAATCGTGAGATTGACATAAGATGATATGTAATGGACCAAAACGGATAATATTTGCTAGCGGTAGATTTACCAGTGGAATGGGATGGAAAAGAGGGGCCTAGAAATTTTGATTACAAACATCCAATCAAGTTGTGCACTTTGGTATAGATATTGGATTTATTTGTCCACTTTTAATCATTGAAATTAAAAAAACTTTAAACAACGTCAAATTTCATTATAAAATTCATTTTGATTTTGATAAATTTTTTTTATCAGTAATTTAAAAGTCTTTTTTTTTATAATATTTAAGAATTGAGAAAGGTAATTTTTTCTCTAATTAGAAGTATATATTCTTTTAAATTTTTTATTTATATGTTTACAATAT
Organism: Cucurbita pepo subsp. pepo; assembly: GCF_057944985.1. Taxonomy (NCBI): domain Eukaryota; kingdom Viridiplantae; phylum Streptophyta; class Magnoliopsida; order Cucurbitales; family Cucurbitaceae; genus Cucurbita; species Cucurbita pepo. Next base: position 18,344,712 of record NC_141802.1, on the reverse strand, counting down.
TAAATTTAGTTCTCGTAATCACTTTTAGATAATTCATGATTGTTAGTTAATTTATTTTTATTAAGTCAAATTATTAAAATAATTTAAACCAATTAAATTTAATTTAATTTTCATTCAATTATAAGTATATTATAAATAATATGACTTAAATGTTAGGTATTTTTAAAATTTATTTAGCAATAATATTAATAATTATTATCAATAAAATTGAACCAATAGAATTAATTATAAATGTTATATTTCAAAAATCAAAACACGAGATTAATTTGATAAAATTATTAAAAATAATAATAATAATTCTTATAAAACTACTACGATTATGCGAAATTAGCGCCTCAAGTATCGAGGGGTCCCACGTAAGGGGCACTTTCTGTAAATAAGTCAAAATAAGTGGCTCATTTGATAATCCCCGACCACTTTTATATATTTACTTTAACGGCCCCCTTCAAAATCAGTAGACTGCAGCACCATATACTTGTGCTCGTGCTGCAACAAAAATCGTCGGCTACACCCTCCAATCCTCTCTCTGTCTCAACTGTTTTTCTCGATCACTGTGCCCGCCGGAAACTGACATTGTCAGCGGAGCAAGCGGTGTCGCCGACTATGCTCACGCAAATGCACCTCCTTCTCCCCCGCCGTGGTTTTGGCCTCATTGGGGCTATTTTCTTTGCCATGGCCGTCCTTGAGTGGTTCACGGCGGTGGCTCAGCTCCAACACCGTGTGCTGGATCTACATTGGCTTCCTGCCACCGCCACGTGGTACGGAAGCCCTGAGGGCGACGGTAGCGATGGTACGGCGGTTCCATTTCCCTACATATCTTTGCTCTGTTTTCTTCGTTTTAGGGTTCTTAGAGTCTGTCAAGATAATGGGACTGCTCTGTTTTTGTGAAATACTGTCATTGAGCCAATTCGTTCGAATTAGCCATAACCCAGGTCATAAATCGTTTAAAACTCAACTGGAATTCCGCTGTTCTTGAGTTCTTTGCTGATGAATTTTTAGGATCTGACAATGTGAAATTGCAGGTGGAGCATGTGGGTATGGAAATTTAGTGGATGTGAGGCCTCTAAAGGCCAGAGTTGGGGCTGTGAGTCCAATTCTGTTCAAAAACGGTGAAGGGTGTGGAGCATGTTACAAGGTGAAATGTCTAGACCAGAGGATTTGCTCTAGACGAGCCGTTACTGTAATCATCACCGACGAATGCCCCGGTGGGTATTGTTCTAATGGAAATACCCACTTCGATCTCAGCGGCGCCGCCTTTGGCCGTATGGCCATCGCCGGTGAAGGTGGGCAGCTCAGAAACAGAGGAGAAATCCCAATAATTTACCGACGGTATAAATTCGTTGCTGCACTCTGTTTTTCGTCACTTCCATGATTTGTTTGTTTCTTTTATCTATTTTGTCGCTTATTTGTTGCTGTCGTAAATCTGTAGAACTCCCTGTAAGTATCGAGGCAAGAACATTGCCTTCCATGTCAATGAAGGCTCCACAGATTACTGGCTCTCTGTCTTGGTTGAATTCGAGGATGGGGATGGAGACATCGGTGCAATGCAAATAAAAGAAGTAAGTCTACAAACCCTTTTAGCCAACTTAATTACTCAAGCATATTCCAAATGTCTCGTTCTTCTCTCATAATGGATGTTTGTTAGCGGTAGGCTTGAACTCTTACAGAAAAGCTTGATCTTTTATCGAGATGGTACCTAATTACATGTAAAAAGTCTAATCCCACTCGAAGAATCTTTGAAAAAGAAGCGTCTTTAAGAAGAAAAAGCATGAACTTTCCCACATGATTATAAAACTGTGGTTGACTAAAGATAGTGAAGCTTTGTTGACTAAGTTTACTTTGGTTTCCCACGTCGTGTTTGATGATGATAACAAAAATGGCAGGGGAACTCGAGGGAGTGGCTGGAAATGAAGCATTTGTGGGGAGCAAATTGGTGCATAATTGGAGGGCCTTTAAAGGGTCCATTTTCAGTGAGATTAACGACATTATCTACAGGAAGAACAGTGTCAGCTAGGGATATAATTCCGAGGAATTGGTCTCCAAAAGCCACTTACACTTCCCGCCTTAATTTCTTCTCTTGATAAAGAAGGATAAGAGGAGGAGAAGGAAGCAAAAGAAGCACTCTTTTGTTCTTTTTATGCACAAAAGCATTTACTTCCTTTTTGTTTTATGCCGAAAGGAAGCTCCCTCTCTCCTAATAATCTCTTAGTTCATACCCCATGGCAGGGAAAAGTAGCCGTTATCCGTTTTCTTTAGTGCAAAAGTGACCATTGTGAGTGCGAAATGGCATCCAGTGTGTGTGTGTTCTTGTTTTTTGTTATTGTGTGGTTGGGTATTGAGTATGATAGCCCTCTCCAAAGAGGAGAGAGAGCGTGGTGTAATTTGTTTGCTATATTATCAAGCTTGTTTGTTTAATGAACTTGAACTCGAGACTTACTATTCTTGTCTAAATAAGGGTATAGCATGAGATTTCAGGACCTTGGAAGCCGTGTTCCTTTCATAACTTGTGCAATCAAAACACTTCCATTTCACAATATATTGAAGAGAGATATTTTGTTCGAGAATATGTCTTATGTGAGATCTCATAAACATTAGTAGTTTTAAAATTTTTAAGGGGAAGTCCGAAAGAGAAAGCTAAAAAAAGACAATATTTACGAACATAGACTTGAACTGTTACATCTTAACTAATCGCATATAAACGAACTATGCTCAATTGAGTATAAACTACGCTCTCAAGTTGGTGCCGCAGTTAAATTTCTAAATTGAATTCAACTGAAATGTGAAAGCTATTCATTTCCAAACTCCACATGATTTGAATGCAAGTGGTTTCATTATAGCCTTTCCAAACTTGGCATGGGAACAAAGATTTTCCGCCCATACGCCCGTCCTCATTCAAAATAGAATTCTCTGCTAGTTGGTGCAGTGTGAGGCAGACTGACGCACATATAACAAACGAACACACCAGACATTACTTTCGCTCAAAGGGCACTGTGCATTATGGCCTACACTACATGTTATCAATGATGTATCATATTACTCCCTTTTTTGGTGCTGACTGATCTTCTTCTCCTTATGAAGAGCTAGTTGTTGGGTTGGTATTGTGTTACATTGGACAATCCTTTAACTTGTTGGCCCAATACCTACAATACCTGAATATTGCAGCCTTGCAAACTCCACAGGCTTAATTAATTTGGACTTGCTCACTCTTACATGAAATTCAGTTCCTATGTAACCCCACGTCGATTGGAGAGGGAAACGACATCGGTTGAAGAGAGGAGACAATATCTACTAACGGTTGGGGGAGAATGAATTATTTTTTATAAGAGTAGAAATCTCTCCAGCTCGAAAGGAGAAGCCCTAAGAGGATAATATCTGCTAGCGGTAGACTTGAGCCGTTATAGTTCCCTATTAGGTAGACCATAGATTGTTACGATAATATAACTAGAAATGCTTTGGACTCTAATCCCATCTAAGTTCTGTGTTAATTCTGATCCAACTACTACTTGACCAGCCAGACCAAGTGTGTTTCTTACCTTATTTTCTGTCCCTAAAAAGGTAAACTTCGGTTGGTCGAACTTCCCATAAACATTTAAAGAAGATGTTAAAGCAAGGGGATGAATAGACGGTCGGGTAAAGGAGGAGCCTATCCTGTTCCCACTCAGGTCATATCCCATGGTAATTGGTTCAGTCATCATTGCTACCTGTGAATGTTCCCTAGTATAATTATTGGCTGCTCTACTACAACTTTGCGAGTCTGAATATTAACTTCTTCTATCCTCAGATACCAAAGGAGAATATAAGAGAAGCTTACCGTTCTTGTCTTTGTAAAAAGAGGACTAATGTGTTTTTAAGATGAGACAAGGGGAAGTCAAAGAGAAGATAAAATTCAATGATAAATCAGCCTAAATTCTAAGTCTAGACAAGAAGGGAGCTGTTAAATCCCACGCTGCAGAGCATGCAGCAAGGCTACGACAAAAGCTTCCTTATTCCCTCTGATAAATTGTGGACAGGAAAAAAAAAAACGATTCAATTACAATAACCATGAGATGTTTTGATAATTTCTTACTCTGCAGGTGACACCAACAGAATAGGTTGTTCAGCATCAGCTGCAGTAGGAGCTTCGATCTCTATTTTCGGTTGCTCGGGAGTACCATTAGCATCCACATCTTTTGCAGGAGATCTAGGTGAATGAGCTGCAGCTGGTGAAGAAGATTTCTTGTCCTCAACTTTCTTCCCTCCTTCCTTAGCATCTTTGGTTTCAGTCCCTTCCTTAGCATCTTTGGTTTCTGTCCCTTCCTTTGCTTCTTTTCCACCTTTGTCCTCCTCCTTCCCTTCCTTCTTATCTTTATCATCCTTTCCGTCCTTGCCATCCTTTCCATCTTTGCCGTCCTTGCCATCCTTTCCTTTGCCATCCTTTCCGTCTTTGGCGTCTTTGTCATCTGGTTTGGGCGGAGGAGGCATCATATGAGGTGGAGGAGTCTGTTTCAACTTCAAGAGAATCTGCCTCATTCGTGCCAGATCAGTTGGTTTTCCAGGTTTTGGACCCTGAACGATCACAATTGAAGGTTTATTTTCAGCATCTTTCTTTCCTCTTCTCTTCTCAATATTAGGGACCTCTCGTGGGATGATCTCTGCAATTGCTTTCCAGAAATGTTTGTCAGCTTCTTTGTGGAATTTTTCCTGGTTTGTATGGTAAAGCTGCAAAAAAATTGGAACATGAATAACAACAGACAGGAAGTTCTACCTTGACAGGATGCAGGGTAAAAAAAAAAAGAGTAGATAAAAAATTCTTTCAAAGGTTTCACCTTCTCTCTTTCTCTATTGTGAGCCTTGTTTGTTTCACAATTGATCCTCCTTTTCTCATAAAACGAAGCTTTATACTCTTCAGCTTCATTAATTATTTGATTTCTCATCTCCTTTTCTTTCTTCTCTTTCTCCGCAAGGTCTATGGCATTTTGACTGCACCATAAAATTTTTGCCACTATCAAACAAAAGCTAACCAACAGATTCAAATGCATGGGAAATATAGTTTCTCTGAGCAGAGAAAGCAGATACTGTCCTCTTTGGGCTTTCCCTTTTGGGCGTCTCCTCAATGTTTTAAAACGTGTCCACTAAGGAGAGGTTTCCACATCAAGGCTTCGTTCCGCTCTCCAACCAATATAGGATCTCACAATCCACCTCCTTAGAGCCCAACATCCTCGTTGGCACACCGTCCGATGCTTGGCTTTGATACCATTTGTAACAGCCCAAGCCCACCACCAGCAGATATTATCTTCTTTGAGCTTTGTTTCGGACGTCCCCTTAAGGTTTTAAAATGCGTCCACTAGGGAGAGGTTTCCACATCCTTATAAGGAATGCTTTGTTCCCCTTTTCAGCCAATGTGGGATCTCACAGAAATATGGTTCCCAATAAATTACCCTTCCACCTAAGCTGACTAGGATTTTGCAACAAGGCAGAACATTCAAACGAAATTATCACAGCGCTAAACTTCACAATTAGCCAGGATCCAAGAAGAAATTCCTAAACAAATAGAACCTGGGCAGTCATTACTACCCTGCAACTTGAGAGTTGAAACTACTGTTGCCCATGAAGGCAGCTCACAAAAAGGATACATAATAGAGATAAGAATTTTTGGCAGCATCAAACTTCACAACCAATCAGGTAATAGCTTCTTCAAGCAGACAGAAATAAGCATATCCCTTTTGCCTGTCCATATTGCTATAATATACTAAAATTTCATCTAGTTGGTCCTACTAATATGTTATACGTTTATGCCTACACGTGATGTTAGGACAAATGTACAGCAAATATCTGTCTTTTTACCAGCAACAGAACAACATTATTTGGACATATTGCAACACATGACAAACTATTCAAAGTTCCAGAAGCAAATGAGAATCCAGAATTTTCACCAGTAGCGGATGCAATAATGTGAATAGCGAAAAATCACTATAAACACAAGCCAGATGGTAATTATTATAAAAACTACGAAACCCCTTTATCAATTATCAATTATAAGACCATGCTTGCGGTGCATTAATACAGAGCTCAACGATTGGAAGCATGGGAGTGGCGGAATGAAATTTAGCAACAAAGAAGGTTTGAACCATCGTTTGCGCTAACAACTAAGGATATTGAGTAAATTTTTAATGTCATTATGCGGCGAACAGAAAATCTCTAGACCTTTCAATTCAGATTCCAGCGGAAAACTGAATCCATCGGCTCCAATGACCTCAAAATTGATAAAAGGGCTTGTTTTAGATTCATGTCACGGCCATAGGGGGAAACATTTCAATCCGGCACCAAATGATAAAATCACAGATCTAAGACTAATCCAATCTCTCTGGAAGAAATGACATTAAGAAAAAAAGAAAACGCACCGTCGCCATTCGCGTCGTGCATGGCATTCCTCCCGCATTTCGCTCGGGTCCGGGAGAACCGGTCCATCGGAGGCAAAAAAACCATCATCAATGACACCAATACCGGCGGCAGCATTGCCATTATCAACATCAGTCTCAACCGGATCGAAGGGAGAAACATAGCCCGGATTAGGATTGGAAACTCCGAAGTCATAAACGTCAGACAAATTGGGGTTATTCGTGTTTCCAGCGCTGTGGATGTCGGAAATGACATCGTCTTCGAAAAAGGAAGGAGGAGCATGAGGGTGTTGGTCGGTGCTGGGAGAAAAAGTGGCTAAAGAGTCGAAGCTCTGGGAGGGGTGATGAGTGTCGTAACCGATGTAGCCATCGTCGTCAAAGGGCCGCGATGTGGGCGACTGTTGCTGTTGTTCTTGGTGTTCGTCGTTGCTGAAAGTATCATAGGAAGCCATTATCGTGAATTCTCTTCCTCTGGATCTCCGAGGTCGGATTGATTTCTGAGATTGTTGAGATTAGGGAGAAGGAGAACGGAGTTGTTCTTGCGGTGATGAACGCAGTGTTCGGATCAAGAAAGAGTAATCAGGAAAATCACATAATAAAGAGAGATATTAGTTGGACGTGATCTCAGTTCCATTAAAAAAAATTAATTAATTAATTAATTAAATTAAATTAAATTATATATATATATATATAATACCTATCACCCTTACCATATGTTTAAAAAGTTTCAATAATTCAATTTAAAAAAAAAAATATTAATATCCTTCGACTTTTAAAAATATTTAAAAATATAATTACCTAATTTAAAAAAATATCAATAAAATTTTAAAAGTATCATTAACATTATTTATCTTGATAAAAAATTTAAAGAAAAAAAAATTTACCGTCAATATATAGATGAAAAACCATTTATCGACAACATCCAATATTACTTTTACCGTCCAATATTATTTTTAATATAAATTTTAAGTAGGATGTGATAAACTCACCTACACATTGAAGTTGTGTGTTTGAAGACGTGATTTGTAAGCATAAATTAATTTCACATTAAGTTTAATTATTTTTTAAAAGCATAATATTTTAATATTTTCCCCATCAAATTCATTGTGTAAGTCACTGTGCCCAATAATTTATGTTATATAATGACCATAGGTCTTGATTTTTAAGTGTTTTTTTGCATCGAGTAAATAAACTTTCACACCGAAACCTAAAAAGTGACCGATTACTTTTAGACTTCAAGCTTCAATCACATGCTTCTAAACATTAATTGATTTGTTTTTTTTTTTTTTTCCATAAATTATATATTCTAAATTTGTAACAACTCAAGTTCACCGCTAGTCGATGGACTTACCCTTTCAGGCTATTGTTCGTGTATGGTAGAGATAGATTTTCACGCCCTTGTAAGAAATCATTCTTCATAAGGAGAGAGGGGAACGAAACATTTCTTATAAGGGTGTGAAAATCTCTCCGCAACAGACCGTTTTAAAACCGTGACGTTGACGGTGATTACATAGTGGGCTAAAACAGACGAATTTGCTAGTGGTGTGCTTGAACGGTTATAAAACTATCTTGTTATGCATGAACAGTTAGTCTAAAGTGAAGGTGGCTCAATCATAAGAACTCCAAAATTAAGCAAGTTTGGCATGAAGTAATTTTATGTTGAGTAATCTCCGAGTGATTTTTTGTTGGGTAATCTCCAGAACATTTTACTAAGAAGCTTGTGAATGAGTATACAAAGCATGTTGAAAAAACCTGTGCTAGTTTGTGGAGATAATCTCCACTCTTAAACACGAGAAGTAAATAACACTACGTCGCAGGGGATACAGGGATCAGTTGGGACACACAGGTGCCGAATTCAAATTCCAAATCTTTATCTAAATCACAAGTATACATGGAGTATTACAACGATACCGAGTTCATGCGCTTTACACGAGCCTACATGTGTGCAAGGAGACTTCCATGCACAGATTCACGTGCACTGAAGGTCGATATTCGCATCCATGGCACATTCAATCTATGTAATGGTATTCAATGAAATTATTTTAAAAAATTTACTCGGATAGTAAGTAGAGATCAAGGAAAGAACCTTTCTCATACAGCCAAATCTCCATCTGTTCTTCCCTGAAAAAAGCAATATTAGAGATGAGTTGTGGTGATCCTTGTGAGAGAGCCGCAGCTAGCCATGGTGGTGTGCAGGGGCCACTCGAGTTTCAAGCGTTTGCATGGTCGAGAAGGGAATGGTATTAGCTCATTTTTGTTCATTCTTATCAACAAGTTGCTCCACATCTCCAAGTTCCACTTCAGGTTCTCTCCAACCAATATCGTTTTGAAACAATGATTCTATTTGTTCCAAAGATTTCCCCTTGGTTTCTGGAACGAACTTGTAAACAAAGGCAACTGACAGAGCAGATATGAAGGAGAAGATGAAGAATGTTCCACCAACAGTGATTGCTCGAGAAACTGACAAGAAAGACATGGCCACAATCCCACTAGAAACCCTGTTGCCCACAGCTCCAAGCGCGGCTGCTTGGGCTCGCAGCTTCAATGGGAAGATTTCAGACGTCAAAACCCAACACACAGGGCCAATCCCCACTGAAAAGAAGGCCACATTCCCACACACCCAAAAAATGGCTAAGCCAACACCAACTGTCCCATTCCCAAGGAAAGTGAGCGTAAAGCCCAAGCAGAACAAGCAAACAGTCATTCCAATTGTGCTCAGATACAGCAATGGCTTTCTACCTAGCTTGTCAATAAGAACAATGGCAACCACTATGAAACCTGTCTTTGCAAGTCCGACTGCCACGGTTGCTGCAAGCAGCTTGGAGTTACCATGGATTCCAGCTTCTTTGAAGATTTCGGGGCTGTAATATACGGTTGCGTCGATGCCGGTGATCTGTTGGAAACATTGGATTCCAAAGCCAGTGATTAGCATTCGTTTAAGTGCAGGAGAAGGGTTCAAGAACTCTCTCCAAACAGCCTTTTCTTCATACTTTTCAGCACTGGAAATTCCAGCAGCTAGTTGGATTTCTGCCAATCTTTCTTCCACCTCCTTCTCATTGTCCATGGTTTTCAGAAGCACGGATCTCGCATCGTCGACTCGATTTTTCAGCACCAACCATCTGGGAGACTCAGGGATGATGAAGAGTGCAAATCCAATGAAGATTGAGGGAAGAATGCCCACAGCAAGCATGAGTCTCCAATTTGTGTGGGCAGGTAGACCAGAGAAAGCAAAATTGGAGACATAGCCAAGTAAAATGCCAAGGTTTATGAAGATCTCAGGGAAGGAAGTGAGTGAGCCTCTAGAAATGGTGGGGGAAATCTCTGCAATGTAAACAGGAGCAATCATAACGCCCAACCCAATTCCAACTCCAGCCAATATTCTGCCGATCAGCAACACTTGAAAGGTAGGTGCCAGTGTCATAATAGCTGCACCAATTTGGAAGACAAGAGCAGCCAAGGCCATTGTCCATTTTCTTCCAATGGCATCAGATGTTTTTCCACCGGCTAAGCTTCCCAGAAGGGAAAGAATGCTCAAAATCCCAACAAGAACTTCTTCCTGTACCTCAGTTATCTTTAGATCTTCCTGAATGAAGATAATCGCCCCACTCATCACACCCACGTCTGGATATCCAAACAAGATGTAAAGACATATGAAATTTAACTATTCTAGAATTTCCATTTCCAGTAAGCAAATAGAAAAATCAATAAGCTCGATTAAGCAGCAATACTCGTATGAAATGGCAATGAATCAGAACAAGAAGTTTATGATTCGAGGTATTTTTAACAAATCTAAACAAGTATCTAACTGAATCGACGCTATTATGTCTCAATCCAAGCAGCAAAAATCATGAAACTAATCGGAAAAATCGCGCACAAAGCTATTCAAAAGTCGAGAACGATTGGAGCGACCGACAGAAGAAGAAAACATACCGTATCCGAGAAGAACAGAGTTGAGAGAAGCGAAAACAGCACAGGCATATACATATTTCCTCGCACTGGAACTCGCATCGCCTTGATGATGATGGTCATCGAGATCCTCATTGAGCTCAGAATCCATTCTCTTGTACTTGTTCTTCGCGCCCAATGAAACGCCCGGGAATCCCAAATCTCCGGCCCCATTTTCTTGGACGCCGACCAATCCCATGAGTATGCGATCGGATCGGAAGCCGGCAGGGGATTTTAGATCTGAAAGAAAGGAGACAAGATTGAAAGAAACTCGAGAATTGGGTCGTCTGAATTTCTTAATCTGCAAATTGGTTGCTTAGTGCAGTATTCAATGGCATTGACCTTGGACTAATCCAAAGAACAGCTGCTGTAATTAGACTAATTAAACTGTTTCCTTTCCTTTTTTGTTCTTTTATTTCTTGTCTCAAAAAAAAAAAAAAAAAAAAAAAAAAAAAAAATATATATATATATATATATATATATATATATATATATATATATATATTTATTTATTTATTTGCTTTTTTACCGTATTTTCTATTAATGGGCCTCAAGTAGAAGCCCAGTTCAAGGTCCAATAAGTAATAAGTGGGCCTAAAGCCCATTTGTTACATATTTCATGGGCCGCGTTTGAGAGTCCACTTTCGCAGAATCGGGGGTTAAATATGAGTCTGCGTCGCTAAGTCGGTTTGATATTTGCTTACAACTTTTCCGATCGTCTTCCCTTCGTCAACTGATTCGTTCTGAAATCAGTCATGGTGTTCCTTTCGATCCCAAATCAAAAAACCCTATTCCTTAACGTAAACCCTTCGTCTACTTCCATTCTTAACCTGAAGCGGGCAATCGAGGAGGTTTCCCACATACCCGTTTCGCTTCAGCGATTGTTCTTGTCTCAAAGCTTTCAAGTTTCAGATTTGAATGATTCTACGCTGCTTTCCCATGTTCGAGTCCATCCGAATTCAACTATAACCCTTCACGTTCCCTTATACGGAGGTATGCAAGCTCCGGTTATACCGAAACCAAGATTGGATTTCTTGAACTCTAAACCTCCACCGAATTATGTTGCTGGGTTGGGACGTGGTGCGACTGGATTCACGACTAGGTCTGATATTGGTCCTGCTCGGGCTGCTCCGGACCTTCCTGATAGGTCGGCGACGACGATTGGTGGTGCTGCCGCTGCTCCGGCTGGTAGAGGGCGGGGGAAAGGCGGGGAGGAAGAGGAAGAAGATGAAGGAGAGGACAAGGGATATGATGAGAATCAGAAGTTTGATGAATTTGAAGGTAACGATGTAGGGTTGTTCGCATCGGCTGAATATGATGAGGACGATAAGGAGGCTGATGCAGTGTGGGAGGCAATCGATAAGCGGATGGATTCAAGAAGAAAGGATAGAAGAGAGGCGAGATTGAAGGAGGAGATCGAGAAGTATCGAGCTTCGAACCCGAAAATCACCGAGCAGTTTGCAGACCTAAAGCGGAAATTGTATACTCTATCGGCCCAAGAGTGGGAAAGCATTCCGGAAATTGGGGATTATTCATTGAGAAACAAGAAGAAGAGATTTGAGAGCTTTGTACCTGTGCCAGATACCTTGCTTGAGAAGGCTAGGCAAGAGCAAGAACATGTGACGGCGTTGGATCCTAAGAGCAGAGCTGCAGGCGGGACGGAGACGCCTTGGGCACAGACCCCAGTTACGGACTTGACTGCCGTCGGTGAGGGTAGAGGTACAGTGTTGTCGTTGAAATTGGATAGGTTATCTGATTCTGTTTCAGGATTGACGGTTGTAGACCCAAAAGGGTATCTCACTGATTTGAAGAGTATGAAGATAACTAGTGATGCAGAGATATCTGATATCAAAAAGGCAAGATTATTACTCAAGAGTGTTACCCAAACAAATCCAAAACATCCGCCTGGTTGGATTGCAGCTGCCAGGTTAGAGGAGGTGGCTGGAAAGATTCAGGCGGCGAGGCAATTAATTCAGAAAGGATGTGAAGAGTGTCCCAAGAACGAGGATGTGTGGTTGGAGGCTTGTAGGCTGGCTAGCCCAGATGAGGCGAAGGCTGTGATTGCTAGGGGGGCAAAGTCAATACCAAATTCAGTGAAATTATGGTTGCAGGCTGCAAAACTGGAGCATGATAATGCCAATAAGAGTAGGGTTTTGAGGAAAGGTTTGGAACATATTCCAGATTCTGTTAGGTTGTGGAAGGCAGTTGTGGAGCTAGCTAATGAAGAGGATGCCAGGCTTCTGCTTCATAGGGCTGTTGAGTGTTGTCCTTTGCATGTTGAATTGTGGCTTGCATTGGCGAGGCTGGAAACTTATGATCGTGCGAAAAAGGTTCTTAATAGTGCAAGGGAGAAGTTGCCCAAGGAGCCAGCTATATGGATAACAGCCGCCAAATTGGAAGAAGCTAATGGGAATACTGCCATGGTTGGAAAGATTATAGAAAAGGGTATTAGAGCTTTACAGAGAGTAGGCGTGGTGATTGATAGAGAGGCTTGGATGAAGGAGGCTGAGGCTGCAGAACGTGCAGGGTCGGTTGCTACCTGCCAAGCAATTATCCATAACACTATAGGAGTTGGGGTTGAGGAAGAAGATAGGAAGAGGACCTGGGTAGCTGATGCGGAAGAGTGTAAAAAGAGGGGTTCGATTGAAACAGCAAGAGCAATTTATGCACATGCACTTACTGTCTTCTTGACTAAAAAGAGTATATGGCTTAAAGCAGCACAGCTTGAAAAGAGCCATGGTACCAGGGAGTCTCTTGATGCTTTACTTCGTAAGGCTGTTACTTATAGGCCACAGGCTGAAGTGTTGTGGCTTATGGGTGCCAAAGAGAAGTGGCTTGCTGGGGATGTTCCTGCTGCTAGATCCATTCTTCAAGAAGCCTATGCAGCCATTCCCAATTCTGAGGAGATTTGGCTTGCAGCATTCAAGCTTGAATTTGAGAATCATGAACCTGAGAGAGCTAGAATGCTTCTTGCTAAAGCTCGGGAAAGAGGAGGCACGGAACGAGTGTGGATGAAATCTGCTATTGTTGAGAGAGAACTAGGCAACGCTGAGGAAGAGAGCAGGTTACTGAATGAAGGGCTTAAACGTTTTCCATCCTTCTTTAAATTGTGGTTAATGCTTGGGCAGTTGGAGGAACGTCTTGGGCACCTGGAGAAGGCCAAGGAAGCTTATGAGTCTGGTTTGAAGCACTGTCCTAGCTGCATACCGCTTTGGCTTTCTCTTGCTCACCTGGAAGAGAAAATGAATGGATTGAGCAAGGCTCGAGCAGTGTTGACCATGGCCAGGAAGAAGAATCCTCAAAACCCTGAACTTTGGCTTGCTGCAGTGCGAGCTGAATTGAGGCATGGCAATAAGAAAGAATCCGATATTTTGATGGCCAAGGCACTGCAAGAATGTCAAAATAGTGGCATATTGTGGGCAGCCTCAATAGAGATGGTACCTCGTCCACAACGTAAAACCAAGAGCATGGATGCACTTAAAAAATGCGATCACGATCCACACGTTATTGCTGCTGTGGCCAAGTTATTCTGGCATGACAGGAAGGTTGACAAAGCTAGAACATGGCTAAACAGGGCAGTAACTCTTGCTCCTGATATTGGTGATTTCTGGGTTTTGTACTACAAATTCGAACTACAGCATGGTACTGATGAGAATCAGAAGGACGTACTGAAGAGATGTATTGCTGCAGAACCCAAACATGGTGAGAAATGGCAAATGATTTCAAAGGCCGTGGAGAACTCCCATCAGCCAACTGAGGCAATCTTGAAAAAAGTAGTAGTTGCCCTAGGTAAGGAAGAGGGCGCTGCTGAAAATAGCAGAAATTAGCTTTAACATATCTCAGATTTTCGAGCCTCTTTGCTGGTTAAGGCATGTGTGATTTATAAGAACAGCCTGAGTTTTGTTGTTGATTTATTAATCAATGGCTGAAAATTTGTGGCATATTGAGATTGTCTTGTTATCTGGTTTGCTGTACACATGGTTAACCCTTCATAGACTGTCGATGATGGATCTGCTGTTGTAACTTCTTTTACTTATTTCACTATTCAATTAGTATATTCTAATGTTTGGATATTTGGATGCTTGGGTGCTTCGTATTCTGGGACCTTAATATTTGGATGTTATATGTTGAATTCTTTACTGTTACGTGCGCATACATATCTAGTGCCTCTCGCTTACAATTAATTCATTACGTTACAAACATAATTTCAGGGTAACTTGAACTATGCATCTTTGCACTTTCTCAAACGAAACTTTCAGGGTTACTTAATTGTGTACTTTTTTGGTGCTTTCTACCTTATATACTTGGAGACTGTTAGCTTTTTCTCTTACAGTAGCTGGTTTTGGAAAAAGGATGAGTTCTTCTTCTTCACTCATGCATGCTTTAGGGGGCACATTCCTGGCCAATGTATTTGTGTTTCCTGGAATTGAACTTACAATTTGTGATACTACATCTTGTTGTATATAGATCTTTAAGTGTGATTTCTGGGTCATGTTTAAGTTCTAGTAGTCCAAATAGATGTCGAGTTGAATGCGCTCAATTAGTACCTGTGATGGATCCCACAATTGTAACACGTTTGGATGGATAATCTGATTGCTCTACGTCATTAAGTAGCAACCGTGTGAGGATGAAGAGACCAAGATGATTAGTCCCAATAGTGGGTTCAAACCCTTCAGCGGTAAAAGTTGGCTCCTTTGCAGTCGGCAGGTAGACAGCAGCATTGCATTCAAGCAAATCAAGAGGCATACCCGAGCAGTGGAAGCTATCCACAAATTGCCTCACACTGTCAAAAGCGGGCAAAGTCTAGATGCACAACAGTATTGTTTACCTTAGCTATGCCTGCTGATTTTGCTGTCATTTGAGATTTAAGGAAGTTCCTGCATGCCATAATTATATGCCGCTTTCCTGTTTCGGCTAGAGCCTTGGCCGTGGCTAGACCCAGTCCTGGGAGAGCTCCTGTGATTTTGACATTTCCTATAACTTCACATGTACAGAAAGTGGAATTCCTGATGAAGGTCCATTGTCCTTCAGAACAACAGTACCAGGGGCGTACACTTCTTTGTGGATGGAATCGTGGGAGAAAAAGAGGCTGCTTGTGAGTCATGAGAAGCAAAGAGTAGAGGGGCTGAAAGAGTTGTGGAGAGCAGAGCGATTACGGAATGAAAGTAACTGAAAAATTGGTATCTGTTTCTTATGGAGGTAGAGAACGATCTTGCTCCTGTACTTGCCACGTTGACCTCCATCTAACCAGGTTCGTCACTGGAATTCTCTCTAGATATACTTTTTTGGTTGCATATTATACTTGTTGAAGGTCAGTCGTCTAAACTATTCTAATAATTATGGGCCATTTAGCTGGAGACCCAGATTGGTTAGGTTGGTTCAAATGGTCCAGTTTTGATATCAATGTCATGATCTGCAGAATGGAGACCTTGGGTTGCTTTTGGGTAAAGTCTAAACTTTTTCCAAAGATCTCTCGAACATCTGTAAGATCTTCCTTTGCCTTTGTAATCAAATGTGCTAAGAACACAAGAAAATGGAAAAACCTTACACTCTGTTGAATGAACAGACCTGTCAAAATTAAGCCCAATCACAAAACACTTGTCCCAATTGAGCTTAAGATCAGACGTCCTCTCAAAAGTATTGAGGTCCTGAACAAAATAGTCCTCCTTTACGTCAAATAAAAGGCACCACATACAAATTGGAGCGGTGGGACAAGTTGTGGGAATGGACCACTTCCTTATATACTCTAAAACCTTTAATGAAACTTTCATCAAACTTCCTTAAGTCAAGCATGTGGTTCCAATAACAAGCTTAATACAATTTGACTGCTACATAATCATGGTGATTTTTAAAACCCACCTATTTAAGATTTAATATCCTAGGAATGCCTTTGACAACCAAAAATAGAAGGGTTTGGTACATGTCTCATAACAATAGACGTATTTTATTCATTCATGATATATGGGGTGATCTATTGTCTCTTGGACGAACGACCATGAGTCGACCTAGGGACATTAGAGCATGTGGAAAAAGTAGAGGAATTTTGGGAGGATGAGTTCAAAGTCCTATATAACTACTCTTAAATGTTCATCTAGATAAGAACTTAATTTTCATCTCAAAGGAAAAACATCGTTTGAACGAAAAGAAAATAGATCTTCGTTATCCTCATCACACAATCACACACAAGAAATCATTCAAAAGGGATTGTTACAATATGGTGTTCGTCTTTGTAATTATCGAATGCGTAATAAATATTTTCTTTCCCTCTTATGCATCTAATAATTATAATCAAAACGGTGTTTACAATAAACTAACTCATTATTGGTGGATCATAATTAAAGGTTGGAAAAATAGGAAAGGGTGATGACTGTTTGCACAATGAGTAGGTGTAATTACATCGCTATTTATCCTTTAACATGAACATTTAACTTAACGTGTAAATCCCAAAATCAAAATGAGCTTGAACTTGACGTTGAAATTAATATTGAATTTGGTTAGAAGGTAATTAATTGCAGTTAGAAATGATGGACCTTAATAGTCTATGTTATATTTATATGATATGGTAACACTTTCGGTCCTTTATTTGGAGCTGCACACTACATTATTATGACTGCCAATGTCATGTTTTTGTAATCTATCTTGGCGTCACAGATAAGAAATGGATATCATCCCATAGGCCGGCTGCTGGGGTCCATTCTTTCTCAAAAAGCTTCTCATATTTTTTACTTTATCTTTGTTTCTTGTTAATTGGGAGTTTGTTATTAACCATGCTTTTTGTTCTTTCCTTGTTTTTGTCTTTGAACTTATTATTGGGATGGGAAAAGTAAAAAGGATACCGACTTGACACGCTCATACGTTTCAATTCAATATTGAAATTATATATACTTGAGAGTTGTTGATTATTGGTTTGATCTGGTTAGAACTGTCTCTCAAAGATGCAATGAAGGACAAGGGTCAGCTTGATAATGTTCTTCATTTGAATGTTGATCATAGAACTTGTTGAGTTTTTTTTAAGGATAATAAGTCGATGAAAACACATTTAAGTTGGACTTGACACAAAAGAGTTCACTTTTTTCTGCTACTGTTGTAGGTTATGCTACGAAGAAGGGAGGGATCTGGAATTGGAGGTTGCTAGTGTTCATGTGTTGGCTACAGGTATTGTTGCTTTTCATGCTTTTCATTTGGCGCCCACTGTGTCCATGCGTGCTAAAAGCTTGGGATTTTGAGCTCCGACTCAGTTTGGGAAATTGCTTTTCAAAAGATATTTTCTTTTGGCTTTTCTCATGGATGTTTTATTCTTTGAAGTTATTATGAGCTTATGTGTGAGATCCCACGTAGGTTGGAGAGGAGAACGAAATATTCTTTATAAGAGTATGGAAACCTTTGCCTAGTAGACACGTTTTAAAAACCTTAAGGGGAAGCCTGGAAAGGAAAGTCCAAAGAGGACAATATCTATTAGTGGTGGGCTTGGGCTGTTACAAATGGTATCAGAGCCACACACCGGCGATGTGCAGCGAGGAGGCTAAGTGCAAAGGGGGTGGACACGAGGCGGTATGCCAGCAAGGACGTTGAGCCCCGAAAGGAGGTGGATTGGGGGGTCCCACATCGATCGGAGAAGGGAACGAGTGTTAGGAGGACGTTGGGCCCCAAAGGAGGGTGGATTGTGAGAGAGAACAAATCATTTTTTATAAGGGTGTAGAAACCTCTCCCTAGCAGCCACGTTTTAAAAACCTTGAGGTGAAGTCCGAAAGGGAAAGTCCAAAGAGGACAATATATATATTGTTTATACATGGGTGGGTGTGAAAATAGTGAGTTCTGATAAAACAAAACAAAACTGAAAGTGATAAAACAAAAGGTATAGACTAAATCTAAAAGTTACCAAGCCTAATTTAGTTCAATATAGTATTGTTTCTATAAATATCCTTGGCTGTCATAGGCTCACAAAGGGTGTGTTTGGGAGCTCTAGAATAAACATTTCTAGCAAAAGTACTTTAAATGTAGCTACTTTTTCATTCCTAAGAAATCATTTTGATGTTTGATTCTATATCATTGAAAATGCTTTTGAAGGGCGTTTCGATCGAATACTTGACTCAAAAGCATTCTAAAAACACTTTTAACTGCTTTGGATTTTACATCATGATATTGAGGAATACGCAAAACCTTTTGCGAAACGAACTCGTAACCATAGCTGAAGTTATGGTAAGCTTTTTGCTCTACTTCTAGTCTTAGTTTAGTTTTAGTTGCTTTGGGAAAACCAGTGAAGCAACAGAACATATGTGGGACAGAAAGCTCATCATATCAGTTATTCATCAAGCGAAATCTTTGTAAATAGAGAGAGAATATGATATGTAATGATTAATATTATATTACAGTAAGGTGGGAAGCTAAAGTTGCTGTCAAATATGAGAATTAGAGTGTCTTGGCTGAAAAACAGAGCCCCTGATGGATGATGGACTCAATCAACGAACTGTGTCCTGCTAGGCTGGCCGGCGCTGAAACTGAACATAACGCATAACAAAAAGCAAAAAAGCCGAAGAAAAACTAAACCAGACGCATGCTTGACAGTGATAGTGATAGTCTCTAGAATCTTGTGCCTTTACTGACATATTGATCGACTGATACTAACAATAGAAAAGGCCCACGGGTGCACTGCCTAGATTTGATTTGATGGCATCCCCACAAGACTGGTAAATATCAGTGCTAAGTGGACTACTGAATTTACGTAAGAATGAAGCTTTAAATGTTTAATCTTCATCCTTGAGAAAGAATGGCTTCATGGAGCAGGATGAAGAAGGGGAAGTTGCTGTTAAGTTGAATTGCTGCATCTGAAGATCAGAGGTAAATGATTCTTGATGAATTGGGTTAGCAAAAGGAAGATGTGGCTGCAGGAGGAGGTTATTGGTGGTGTCCAAATCGTCCCACACAGGGCTACCAGGGCCCCAACCGGCTGGCATCACATTGAGCCAAGCCTCTGCCATTTCTCTCCAAACCATCTCCTGTGACTTTGAGACACCCTCCCCTGCATCCTCTGCTTCGTCTTCGTGTATATTATCCTCTGCCACGGTCTCGTTATTCGGCTCTAACTCGAAGTCATTGTCGAGATTGTTGTTATTGTTTAGTTCCTTTTGAGGAGGCAGCTCTCCACCGGAAGTCTGTGAGGCTTCTTCTTTATCTTTATTCAGAAATAGTTCAGGAAAATTAAGCCTTGCATTCTCTCCTCTCAATTTGAAAGCCTCACGATCGTAGGCCAAGGCAGCGTCTTCTGCAGTGTCGAACGTGCCAAGCCATAGTCGATTCCTGTTTCGAGGAAGACGAATCTCCGCTACCCATTTCCCCCAATGTCTCTGCCTCACTCCTCTGTACAGCTTCGTGGTGTTTAAAGGCCGCACTTGAGGCCTAAACCCTCCCCTTGAGTTTGAATCAAGAGACTCATTCCAAAACTGAAGAAATTGCTGATGTTGTTGTTGTTGTTGCTGCTGCTGCTGAAACGATGCGAACTCTCCCATGAAGTAGGGCGGGTAGCCGAATCCGTATGGGGTCGAAGCAGGTGGCACCAATTGGTGCTGATTATGCGTTGGAAGAAGAGATGGGCGATGAGGCATAGGCGCCACAGACTCTGTTTTGAATTGATGAGAAAATTGGGGAGTTTCCAGAGCAAAAGGCAATAAAGCTCTAGCAGAAGAAGGGGAAGCATGAGAAACAGAGGAGGCTGGATTCAAGAAAGGAAACGACTGCTGCGAAGTAGAATCCAATGGGTGAATTGGGTCATGGTTTTCAGGGTCACGGATCTTCTTAAAAGGCCGAGGCGAAACAGAGGTCTCATCCTGCACCGGCTTGCCTTGTCGGCGGCGAAAACTCGATTCGAGATCATTGTGATCAATCTGTTTATCCTCATCCATATGTTGTTCAGTTTGGGTGAGAGAAAAGTTGGAGCAGTCACTGGATTTGAAATGGGACATTATAAATGGAACAAAACAGAGGAGGGGAAGATGTCATGAAGAAGAAGAAGAAGAAGAAGAAGAGGAAGAAGAAGAAGAAGATGAAGAAGAAGAAGAAGATGAAGAAGAAGAAGAAGAAGAAGAAGAAGAAGAAGAAGAAGAGGGCACGTGGGAATTGAGAGAGGTGAAGAAGAATCAGAAGAGGGAATGCGTTTATAAATAGGAAGAAAAAGGAAGAGGATTGGACATGCTTGGACCCACGAATCCAACTCGCATCTTTCTCTCCCACTCTCTGTTATCTTAAGCCTTAAACCAATGGCAGCACACAACAAAAAGTACGAGCTAGTGAGTCAATAATAAACACTTCCTTCACTGTTTTTCTTTTATGTTTTGAAAACACTTGCTTAGTTACAGTTCGATTAGTTGTCCATTTTGATCCGTTACGTATTGCTGTCAGTTTTACATAAGTTTTCACACCCTTATAAGTAATGTTTTGATTTAGAATCTTACAACAAGTTTCCCATCTTGGTTTAGTTGCTAATTTGGTCTATAGTTTTAAATGTAGAATTTACGATAATTTATGATAATTTTATCAAATTATCAGACAATTATAAGCTTTAAAAAATATTTGGAATGTTATCCAAATTTATTTATTGAGTAATGTTTTTTTTAATTAAATGGTGTTAGTTAATTTATTTTTATTAGGTTAAATTATTAAAATATTTTAAATGAATTGATTTAATTTTCATTCCTTAATAAATAGATTTTCAGCCAATATAAGATAATTATTCTCAAATCATGAGAATTAAAAAAGAGAAAAAAACAATAATAAACATAAATAATCCAAAACCAATAATTTGGATGGAATTATTTGTATTTCAATATCTCTAACTCATTTATCATTCAATTTAATCTTTTTCTACCAATAAATAAATAAATAACAAAATTATGATTATTACGTATTGTTTAAACAAAATATGAAGCCGCTGGGGCTTTGCTTTCGGTGGAAGCGTTCAATCCTTCTCTTTAGAAGAAAGAACCAAAAAAAGAGAGGAAAAAAGAAATGTCGGCGATGTAACTGACACGTGTCGGTGTGGACAATCATTTTAGGTTCCCTTTTCCCATGCCCTTCAAACTCTGACTCGGTCAAAAAACATGCTGAAAGAGTTAGCCTTTTTTCCACACAAAAAAAAAAAAAAAAAGGAAAAATAATCTAAAATTCTAACCTAGAGCCAATTCTTGACTTATTTATTATTATGTATTCTCAAAAATAATCTCGGAGTCGACTTCTGGACCGGTTTTTCCTACATGTTCTTGTTAATACAGTTTCTCGTAGTTTTTGTTACCGAGATATTTTTGAAAGTTTTGGAGTAGTCCATTTCAATGAGATTTAACTGTTACAGAAATACGTTTGAATGAGGTGGGTTAGATTAGTTTCATTAAATCTTTATCGATATTGTGATTAATGGATTGTCGTGGAGTCAAGGGGTTGGTGCGTTTTGTGTGGGCACGTAGCCAACCACTCCTTGTTTTTGTTGGGTGCTTTTTTCAACCCAAATGACAAGGAACGATGCATGAGTTTTGACAAAGTTAAGAATGAAATAATTAGGCCTTGTCGTTCCTATAATTTCTTGCCATTTCTTTAGCTCTGCAATTCCAATTAGACAGAAAGTGTGTGAACAGTAATGAATGGTGTTTGTGGTTAGGAGTGCTCTAGATTTGGAAAATGGAAAATTTCATTGTCATTTCGTTTTCTTCTTCAATACTTGAAAATCAAATGTATTAAGAAATGGAGAATAAGAAAGCTTGAGATCGAACCCAAGAAGTTATTCGATAGAACAAGTTTTATTTGTTTTCGTTGCTATGGTCCGAGAGGTTGACGGCGACACGTAACGAGCCAAAGTTTCCTAGTGGTGAGCTTGAGCTGTTACAATTGATATCAAAGCTAGACATTGAGCAGTGTGCCAGCGAGAACTTTGGCCCTCAAGAAGGGTGGATTGTGAGATCCCATCTCAGTTGGAGAGGTGAATAAAACATTCCGAGTGTGGAAACTTCTCCCTAGTAGATGCGTTTTAAAATTGTGAGGTTGATGATGATATGTAATGAGCCAAAACGAACAATATCTACTCTGCCAGTAGTGGGCTTAGCCTGTTACAACTTTTAACTATGGTTCATCTTGATCTCACTACTTTTAGAAAATAGGCTAATGACAGACATAAGGAAGTATTAGTCTAGACCTAGAAAGAAGAGAGTGATGAGCATGAAAATGAGAGTTTGTCTCGAGCACGATATGCCTTCTCCGGTCGACAATCCTATTAGTTGGTGTCTCCTTAGGGTGAAACAAGACATTAAGATGCGAGCTGTCAGCAACAACTAGCTAGGGCATCTCGTATGAAGGCATAAGGCATAAAAGCTAATCCTAACGTAAGGAAAGGTAGTTTAAAAGGATGAGATAAGACAAGGCAGCTAGACTATGAGATCACATATCAGTTGGAGAGGAAAACGAAACATTCTTTATAGGGGTGTGGAAACCTCTCCCTAGCAAACATGTTTTAAAAACCATGAAGGACAAGGAGAACAATATCTGCTAGCGATGGGCTTGACCATTACATAGATCGAAGGTAAATCAATTTGGTCAGTTCAAAGAAAGCATATAGACCGAGATGAACTAAAGCAAAAAAGTATAAATTTTTTATTAGTTTAGAAAAGAAATCTTTAGTCTTGAAGCAAAAGCAAAATGTAGATGCTTTTAAATCATAAAGCCACAAAGCTAAGATTATGCATACTGTGTGATGATTAGAATCAAAACATAAGCAGAGAGGAACACATTAGCCTTTATCCATTAGCTTGTTATTGTCTCTTAGATAACATCAACAGCCACAAACCAAGCAAAGGATGTTCCTAAGCTGTTCATCTCAAACATGGAATGAGTGACACTAGAAGCTATGGAATTCATGCATATATATTGGATATAAGGATTGGTTTCAGACAAAAATAAAGGGTTGCAGGAAGCGTTTGCTACTGAACAGAGCACCTTAGGACAGTGAGTTCAATAGCCGAAAGTACCACTAGCTTGCACTTATGGCCTAAGTAGCACAAGAGGAGGCACATGAATAAGCAAAGACAACCTATGAGTATTTACCTTGTGAGGTGGTCTTTGCTTTTTTTTTTTTTTTTTTTTACTTGAGATCTGTGTTTAGGTGATCGATAATGAAGTGGTATTGCGAGGAAAATGTGAAAAGTATCTCCATTAGAGAGTAAAATAAAGCATGACATTATAAGTTTTCAAGCAACGGGAGGAGACAAGACTCTGTTGGCGTGATTTTTGAAGAATGAGTTAATAACTCATAGGTAGTGGCTCGGTTATATAAACCCACTAAAATTATCTCAAAAGCAAGTCTTTATGTACTCGAGGATTCAACGTGAACAATCCATAACTAGGTGAAACTAAATGTATGTCCGAACTGACTGATGTGCAATGGGCAGAGCACCAAGGCCCAAAACCCAAAACAAGCCTCACACTTGCCTAAAACAAGCCAGACCCATCTTGGCATACGCTTTAATGAATCAATTCCTTCAACTACACGAATGTACAGTTCAATTATCCTCATGTTTTTACATGATTTGCAGGGAAATTAACACCCTTTTGCTAGCTGAATCCAAAACTAAGATTTGAGGGTATTATTTTGAAGGTGTTGTCTTCTCAAAGCCATGAACTTTGCTGCAATATCATCATAATCTGGCAACTTTGGATGAACATGGGTAGGTTTCTTATCCGGGCATGAATTTGTACGACAAAAATTCACTTTCTGGCTCTCTTTTGGTCGTTCTGTTGGCATTGTCTCTGCCCTTAAATAAAGAGCCTCCCTTTTGTTCCTCAATGAACTTGAAAGCTTCATCTCTTCACAATTCTCCATGGCGTTTGATTTTGTATCATTTGCTGCAACTTTCTTGTTGCCATTATAAGTGAAGACATCATATGTTGTAGAACTCAGATCAGAGCTTGATGGCAGCTCACTTCTCTTTGTCCTCCTCCTTCCTGGTTTCTTGTAGAAACTTGCCCATTCCATTTCCTTATCTGTTGCTCCTTCTGATCCATTTTGAACGGTTGTAAAGTTTTTGCCTTTGATTTGGTGCTTTCCCTCAGTCCCCATTGATCCTTTGACAGAGATTTTTGAGCTGGAATTCTCTATGTCAGTACGAGATTCAGTTGGATCAGTGTCAGTTTGGTTGGAACTGTGTTGGGTAATATCTGTCTTTGGGAGAGTGGCGGCTGTCTTGAATTTGAAGAGTCTCTGATCTCCCTCTATGTTGGTTGAAGAACATAGCTCAACCACATCGTCAAGATAAACAATCCTTTCCTCTGGGAACTGAGGCAAACTGTCACAAGAACTGCTTGTTCCTGAATTAGCTTGGTTTATGTGTTGGTCTGGTTTTTCATCAGCTTTTGCAATCCTTGCCACTACCTGAGTTGTTCCACAATGACCAATAAACAAGAAAATGTTTTAAAATTTGAAATGTTTTCTGTAACGGCCTAGTTCACCACTAGCCGATATTGTCTTCTTAGGAATTTCCCTTATGAACTTTCCCTCAAAGTTTTAAAACGTGTCTACTGCGGGGAGAGGTTTCCACATTCTTATTAGGAATGCAGCTAGGAAGAGGTTTCCACACCCCTTATCAGGAATGCTTCGTTCCCCTCTTCAACCGACGTGGGATCTCACAATCCACTTTTTTTGGGAGCTTAACGTTCTCGTTGGCACACCGCTAGATGTCGGGCTCTGATACCATTTATAACCGTTTAAGTCCACCGCTAGCAAATATTGTCCGTTTTGACTCGTTATATATCGCTACTAGCCAAACATATTTTAAAACCGTGAGGCTGACGACGATACGTAACTGTTAAGAATAATAAAACATAAGTGGGATCGAAAGTCCCAGAAATAGAAGTGGGATCGATACCATTTCTTGTACTTTCGATCCCACTTATGTTTCATTATTATTAACATGGTATCAAGACATCATTCTTAACATGATATCAGAACGATATTTACTAGCTATAGACTTGGACGATTACGTTTTCTTATTGTCTTGTCCAAGAATTTCAAATGTTCTCTTAAGAAATATGAAAACTACGGTGAAACGGGTTCAACCGACCTGATTTTGGTGCCAATCTGAACGGTAATGTAGAGCTAAAAGCTGAGGTTGGAGGCAATCTCTAGCAATTTCATTCATCATTCTCTGCTTATCATCATCCGACACAGAATTTATTAAGAGCTTCTCTTTTATCTGTAAACAAAATTAGTTGGCTAATTAGCTAATCCTCAAACTAATCTGGGACCAAAACAGAGCATAATATGAACTTTACTGCACCTGGCAATTTACAAGGTTTCCTGGACCAAGCTGAACGGCAGAACTTTCAAACCTACGCCCATAACGCTCTCCAAACAGCTTCCTTATATGCTGCAGCTCCGGAAGATCCCCACATCTCGCTGCGGCAAACATGAGGCTTGAAACTGCTTCATTAACATCATTGGGACAGTCCCTAAACACGAAACCAAATCTTGGTAATAAGAAACAGTTCAAAAAGCTAATGAATTCATTCGAGAATCAAACTGTAAAAACTGTACTTGTGTTTGCGTATATAAGATAGATTTAGGAGTATGAATTCACAGAAATTGTCCAAAATTTCATACGCCACCACTCTGTTTTCATCTTTTACTATCTGCTCCACCTGAAACAGAGGATTTTAATTCATGGGTGTTCTTTGGAATCAAACAATTTGATCAAAGTTGGAAGCTTTTGAAACAATTTGGTTGGTTTTTGACGTACCCTGTTGAAGGCGGTTTGATCATACCCATTTTTAATGAGTTGCACGACATCTTCCTTCATTTGCTTCGTGATTATACCCTTTTTGTTCTTCAGCAGCTTGAGGCGGCATTGAACTTGTTTGATCAGCTTCTTACTGCAGCCAAGACAGGCAAATCAAAACGACATACCCATGTAACAAGAACAAGCTTGAAAGTCTGCAACATTTTCATTACCATTTGGAAGCTTTTCGCCATCCGAAGAAGATCCCAAACATGTTGGTGTGAAAGTTATGAGAATCTTTGAAGGAATTATGAGGGAATTAAGGAATGAAGTTGAGATTTATAGTGATTATATGGTTTAGTTCGAGGAGGATAAGGAAGAATGAAAGGACTGGTGGTGACAGTTGGGCTGATAGAAGAGGGGGAGTTGTATTTATGGAGAGTGGGTAGGAAATTGTAGAAAAGGAGAAAGGGTAGTGGGAGAGAATGAAGGAAAAAACGACAGTTTTTGTTCTAGTTGGAACCCCTTTTTAACACATGTCAAATCATAAGCTTAGCAGCTCCTCTGTCCCACTTTTTTGCTCACAACCACCTTAAAAACTTGTTAACTTTTATTGGTTCCACTCTTCGAATCTCAAAGTCCACTCTTCAACTTTGGAGCCTAATGTTTTTACTGGCATATACCGCTCGGTATCTGGTTCTGATACCATTTGTAACAACTCAAGTCCACCACTGGTAGACATTGTCCTCTTTGGCCCGTTACGTATCATCGTCAGCCTCACGGTTTTAAAACGCATCTACTAGAGAGAGGTTTCCACACCCTTGAAAGAAATTTTCATTCACCTCTCCAACTGATGTGGAATCTCACAATCCACCTCATCTAGGCTCAACGTCTTTGCTGTCACAGTGTCGTGTCTGGCTCTAATACTATTTATATCAGCCCAAGCTCACTGCTAGTAGATGTTGTCCGCTTTAGCCCGCACTGTCAACCTCACAGTTTTAAAACACGTCTACTAGGTAAAAGTTTACACACCCTTATAAGAAAATTTTCGTTCCCTCTCTAACCGATGTGAAATCTCACCCTTTTTGAAGTGCTTAATTGAGGTGTAACAACTTTTAAAATCAAGTTAATCGAGTTTTTATTATTTAAGAACTTCATCTATACTGGTTTAATTTTTCCGAAACAAGTCATCGCACTAAAAAAAAATGACAAAAAGTGAAGACAAAGAACAAAGATAACACACATAACCAGGAAGAACAACATGGTTTCCTACATTATATTAAACAAAAAGCTGATGAACAGAAGAGCATCCTCTGCTAAGATGCTTGTGATTGAAGTAAATGATGAAGATGGAGTATTGAAAAAGGTGACCTTTTTCATATGAAAAGGGTGCAAAAAGGAGGGAGAAAGCATGAGGGTCATAATGAATCCCACCCCTCCATAAATTATATGAACCTTTTTTGTGTGTGTAACAGTCCAAACACACCGCTAGTAGATATTGTCCTCTTTGGACTTTCCCTTTCGGGCTTCCCCTCAAAGCTTTAAAACGCGTCTGCTAGGGGAAGGTTTTCACACCCTTATAAAGGGTATTTTGTTATCCTCTCCAACCAATGTGGGACATCACAATCCACCCCTTACGAGGCCCAGCATCCTCGCTGACACTCGTTACTTTCTCCAATCGATGCGGGATCCCTACCAACTCTATCCCGTGAGGAAAAAAAAGAAGATTAAAGGAGAGAGAGAGAGAGAGAGTTTGGGTTAATAAAAAATAGGACTCTTAGTTGACTTGTTATGTCTTTATGGACAGAAATGAAGCTGAGGTAGATTAGGTGTGTCGCCCATAGTCATCTCCTAATGCAACAAAAAGCAAGTGTTTTTAAGTAAGGAATAGCTGAGAGGTCGTTATCTTCCACATGAAGAGCGACAGCCAATAGAGATGGATAATCGGTGTGGTGGCCTAACGTTGACAAGCAGTCATGCCCATATCCGCTCTTCTAGCTCGAGTAGAGATTTTTCTCTTAGCTAAACGTGGTTAAAAATAAGGATTATATTTTTGTCTCCTTCCTGTCCCATGTCACAATTACACTCTTTTCGGGATTGTGTGTCACTTGTTCTAGGCTAGAAAACAAGTTACTCATGTAAAAATTGTAATCCGTGGATAATTTGGACATATGGCCAACCCTCGAGTCACGTTTTGAGAGAAAATGTTTTAAAAAACAATTGCGAGGAAAATCGTTGAAAACAAGTTAAAATTGCGAAAGTCAATTACATTTGAAAACATGTAGGCGAAAGGGATTACAATACTTGGTCGGAGAAGGTTTGATGAGTACTTGGTCCTTCCTATAATATATTTTGATATGATTCAAGTCTGACATGAGTATATACGATTTAGCAGAGAGTCGTACCAAATGAAATAACAAAGTAATACAACACGAAAGTAAAAGGGATTTGACAAGTCATGTATAGATAACACGTCTTGTACAAGTATAACCGTGACACCCGTGTTTATAATCGGAATCCTAATGAATATTTATGTCAATATTCCCCTTTGTTGAAACAGTCACGACAATCATTCTTACATCCACAGCTCAATTTATTACAATTTACAACACAACCTTGAACGATGTGACAAAATTTAGAAGACCCCCACTCCATTAATGCCCACAGACACCCAAAGCCAAGAACTTGCACCCAATTTCACGTAAATGGAGCAGTTTTTGTGCACTCTTTCATCAACATCAACACAGTCTCATCCAACCACATGAAATTCGAGTTTCGCAATCAAACCCTAAACCCTTCTTCTTCTTCTTCTTCATGTGAGTCTCTAATGAACAAAACCCAGTTCCCACCATCTTTCCTGTGATTCGCTTCAATATGAGCTGCCCTTTATATGCCCTTTTGCTTCATCCTCTCAATTTCACCAATTTTCTAACCAAAATTGAAAGAAACAATGACACCCACAAAGGCTTCAATTCTGGTCGTCGCTGTTCTTCTCATTGTCATCCTTCAAGTTCCCACAGCCATGCCCGCCAGACACCTCCCGTCTCGTAAGAATCTAGCTCAAACCCAATACAAAGATCACATTCTTAAACAAACCCAGATGGTAAAAGTAGATTTATTTGGTGCCCATTATTGAAAAAAGTGTCAATTTTTTGGCTATGCAGATAATAGTCCAAAGCGAGTGAGGGGCGAGACGGTGGAAGTTGCAGGGTCGAGGTTACCAGATTGTTCTCACGCTTGTGGGTCGTGCGCGCCATGCAGGCTTGTGATGGTTAGATACTTTTGTTCTTCGGTTGAAGACTCGGAGACTTGTCCCTTGGCTTACAAGTGCATGTGCAGCCACAAGTCCTTCCCTGTTCCTTGATTGTATCAGATTTGTAGCTATCTTTGGGCTGTGTGTATCATATATAATAATGCCTTTTCTCTCTCTCATAGCTTCATTTTAGGATCGGTCTTGGGTTGTCTTCTTGTTATTATCAGCCATCTTGTAAGAGTTTTTTTAGTACTAGAAATGCATGTTTTCTTGGTTACATATGTAACATCAATTTATCTTTACATATAAGTGTTATCACCTACAACTTTTTAAAGATATGCGGTACATCAATTACTATCCACTTTGATAATGTTGAATTTGTGACACCCGAATAAAGGAATGGTCGTTCATCTTCCTTTTCGATGACCCATGTTGATTTGTATAGCTCAAACCCACCATAGATTGTCACGCGTCTACTAAAGAGAGGTTTCCTCTCCAACCAATCCACCCCTTGAGTGCTCAACATCCTTGGAGATGCATCTACTAGGGAGAGGTTTTCGTTCTACTCCCTCTTGAGGGCTCAGCGTCCTGGGGGACACGTCTATTAGGGAGAGGTTTTCACACCCTTATAAGGAATGATTCGTTCTCCTCCCCCTTGAAGGCTCAGCGTCCTCGAGGATGCGTCTACTGGGGAGAAGTTTTCACACCCTTACAAGGAATGATTCGTTCTCTTCTCTAATCAATCCACCCCCTTGGAGGCTTAGAGTCCTCGCTGGCTCCAATCGATGTAGAATCTCACAATCCACCCCTTTTGGGGGGCCAACATCCTCGCTAACACACCGCTCGATGTCTAGCTCTAGTACCATTTGTAACAACTCAAACCCACTTTTAACCGATATTGTACACTTTGGCCTATTATATATCGCCCTCAGCCTCATGGTTTTAAAATATGTCTACTAGGGAGGGAATTCTACACCTTTATAAAGAATGATTCGTTACTCTCTCCAATCGATGTGGAATCTCACAATATCATGAAAAAATGATAGGGTCATCCAATGTATTCCAAATTCTTATTTAAATCTTGGCATGCATTACATAATTTTTAAGGTAAGGTTGTTTATTAAGAGTAAAAACTAAAAAGAAAGTAAAGGAATGAACTTGAAACTTATCCTAAAATCTAAGAATAATCTCATCACAAAATATTGAGATTCATAATTAATAAGCCAATATGAACATTGTTATAGTTTAAGCAATGACCCAATTTTTGATGTATGCAACGTAACAAATAAGAGAATGAAATACCATAATAATTCATACACAATCTTCCAAAGGAGGGGGCGGCGAGAGACACGAAGAAGAAGAACAACCCCGAGTGCTACGGAATAGGCTGTTTGATAGGAGCTTGATTGGTTTCAATGCCTGAGGCAGACAAACACAGATCAAACCGAAGAAATGTCACTCATTTTCTTCCCCCAAATCCAATCTTCTTCCTCTTCTTCTCTGGTTCCTATTGTTTCCCCTTCAAACCCCTTCTTCCCGTGGTGCCCACCGCCCGAACCCACATACCAGGACGGTCAAGGTTACCACCACCGCCGCCGCCGCCTCTCTGCACCGCCCACTTGTTCCCTCAGATGCCATAGCGAGTACTGTTCTTTTTCCCCCCCATTGCTTTCTTTCTTGCTGCCTTTTGTCGGGTTTTCGTTTTTTTGTCTTGCTTTCTAATTCTAATAATGCTACTCATTGAAGAGACATCTAGTTCTACCTTTTCCCATTTTTTCAATGCTCATGATTTTCCTCTGCTTTTTTACATTATAAACTTATGCCTAAAGGATCCCTTTAATTGCGCTTGTAATCTTTTCATGTTCTTCTCTTTCAAATGTCTTACTCTTCTTAGCTTCTCCTCCTATGTT
The DNA here is from genome assembly GCF_057944985.1 of Cucurbita pepo subsp. pepo. NCBI lineage: Eukaryota > Viridiplantae > Streptophyta > Magnoliopsida > Cucurbitales > Cucurbitaceae > Cucurbita > Cucurbita pepo. The sequence continues at coordinate 18,313,481 of NC_141802.1, read as the reverse complement.
TATATTTATACATGGGTTTTGCTTTGTTCTTCATTTTGGGAGGAAAATTGGTTTCTTAATGAGATTCAGGAGGAGAAGACAATGCTTTCCATCTTGTTCTTCCCTCCATGAAGTAATCCACCCATCAATTTCTCTGTGTTCACCTCCCTTTATCATTTGTTTGTAGATTGAAACTAAAATTCAATGTATTGATCAATTCCCAATTTGCTGGACATGTCGTTTTCCTTGTCTGAAAACAGGAACTACTGTTTGAAGATCCGATGATTGTGTTCTTGTTTTTGACAGTCTTAGGCACTGATGTTTTTATGACAGTTAATTGTGGAAAATTATTGTAGGTTGATGAAGATGAAATATATTGGAGACAGAGAAGGGGTGACGAAGAGTTAGAATGGTCACATCGTTCCACCCCTGTAATTTTACAGCTAGCTCAATGTTTTAGTGAGAATAGAGCACTGTTTGAATGTTTTTTTTTTTTATGTTTTTGAGATGAACTTGTGGAATTCACACGTGCTTTTATATGCTCGACATGTCTCAGTGTCACCCTGTTGTTTACAAATTAGCTTGTGGTAAATGTAGCTAATGCTATGGTTGGACCACGAACATGGATTGGAGGACTTTTCAATCGCTCAGGCAACAGAAAGAATGATAAGTTTGTTCAGTACCCGTTGAATCCTCTTCAGGTAAAAATAGTGTTGGAAGGTCTACATCACTCGTAGAATGGGCTAAACGTTGGTTTGTAAGTGTGAGGGAAGCTTTACATCTTGAGTAGCTTTTGTGTTGGAAAGGCCATTGGTTTGTAATAGATGCTTGTGTTCCTGCCAACATGAGCATAGGTGAGTGATGAGAGCATCTTTACTCCCTCTAAGAGGTTATAGGCTTGAATCCCAACCCCCCATGGGTGATGCAATGTTCTTAAAAGGAAAAAAAGAACAATAGATCTTTGTGTTCCCGAGAATGTCCATATGTGTAACTGCCCAAGCCCACCGCTAGCAGATATTGTCCTCTTTGGGCTTTCCCTTTCGGGTATCCCCTTAAGGAGTGTCCTCTTTGGACTTTCCCTTTCGAGTATCCCCTTAAGGAGCAGAGGTTTCCACACCCTTGTAATGAATGTTTTGTTCTCCTCCCCATCTGATGTGGGATCTCACAATCCACCCCCCTTTGAGGCTCAACGTCCTCGCTGGCATTCGTTCCCTTCTCAAATCAATGTGGGTCCCAATCCGCCCCCTTCGGGGCCTAGCGTCCTTGCTGGCACACCGCCTCGTGTCCACCCCCGTTCAGGGCTCAGGCTCCTCGCTGGCACATCACCCGGTGCCTGACTCTGATACCATTTGTAACGGCCAAGCCCACCACTATCAGATATTGTCCTGTTTGGACTTTCCCTTTGGGGCTTTTCAGGCTTCCCCTCAAGGTTTTTAAAACGTGTCTGCTAGAGAGAGGTTTCCACACCCTTATAAAGAATGTTTCGTTCTCCTCCCCATCCGATGTGGGATCTCACAATCCACCCCCTTCGAGGGCCACCATCCTCGCTAGCACTCATTCCCTTCTCTAATTGATGTGCGACCCACAATCCACCCCCTTCAGGGCCTAGCGTCCTTGCTGGTACACCGTCTCGTATCCACCCTCCTTCAAGGCTCAGCCTCTTCACTGACACATCTCCGGTGCCTGGGTCTGATACCATTTGTAACAGCTCAAGCCCACCAGTAGCAGATATTTTCTTCTTTAAGCTTTCCCTCTCGAGCTTCCCCTCAAGGATTTTAAAACGCATCTACTAGAGAGATGTTTCCACACCCTTATAAAGAATGTTTCATTCTCCTCCCTAATCAACGTGAGATCTCACAAAATGGAGATCCCACAAAATGGACGGATGATTGGTTTCTGTATGTCCTCTGTTCATTAATTTAAAACTTGTGATCCCCTTTTTATTGGATGAGACCTTCTAAAAGCTAAAGTAAATGCAGTTTTATATTAAAACTATTCTTCTAATCGCTTGTTCTAACATGGGATTTATGCAAACAGGAGGAAAGGTTTCAAAGGCTACAAGATCGAATTCCCATACCTTTTGATGAGACACAACTTGAACATCAAGTATTTTTCTTGTTTTAACTTTCAACAGCTGTGAGATGAGTTCTTGTTAGTCTAGCTAATAATCGTTCATTGATGATAGGAAGCCCTGAAAGCATTGTGGGATGCTGCCTTTCCAAATATTGAGCTTAAAGGGATGGTATCTGAGCAATGGAAAGACATGGGTTGGCAAGGACCTAATCCATCCACTGACTTTAGGTACACTCCAAACCAACATCTCATATTAGTATGTTCATATGTTGTATCAATACTTTATTTTCATATTTAAAGTTAATTTTTTTCTCACAGTGAGCTGATTTCTTAGGGGTTGCGGTCTCATTTCGCTCGAAAATTTGCTGTTTTTCTCCAGGACGTTTCCGGTATGTCGTATACTGCTGTTTTTCTGTGTCTCATTTCCCTAAATGCCTGAATTATCACTAATCACATACAAATTCAAAAAATGAAGGCATCTTTTCGTAGGTTGTTATTGAAGGAAGGTGGTAATCGAGCAACTTGGGAATATCCGTTTGCTGTTGCTGGCATAAACATTTCATTTATGTTGATACAAATGTTGGATTTAAACTCAGGTGTGTGTCTGATGTTTTCTACTGAACTCTCCTATTTGTTTGGAGCTCTGCTTTTCTAGATGAAGCAATTAGAGGCTTAACTGGGAATTGATATGATGATGCTATCCTCCTCCCAAAAGAAAGCAATACAACATTCTTGACCCCTAATTAACATTGGGCCAATATGCGTACCCATATTGTTGTTCGTCTCACTTCGATTTGTCATCGAAGCAAGTTCAAATGCCTGAATAACATACGTATGCCTCGATAAACAATTTTTATGGGCTATAGGCCTTCCAAAAGGTAATGGAGATGTGTTAAGGTTTCGTTAGGCCAAATAGAGATGGGCTCTCGGGCGCAAATTCTTGATGGGGCATAGATCTTAGAAAATAGCCTGTGTAATCCCACATCGATTGGAGAGGAGAACGAAACATTCCTTATAAGGATGTGGAAACCTTTCCCTAGCAGATACGTTTTAGAACTATGAGGCTGACAGTGATACATAACAAGCTAAAACAGACAATATCTGCTAGCGGTGAGCTTTGGCTGTTACAAATGGTATCAGAGTTAAACACCAGACGGTGTGCCAGCGAGGACGTTGGGACTCCAAGAGAGTGGATTGTGAGATCTCACATCGGTTGGAGAGGGAAACGAAACATTCCTTATAAGGTTTCGATGATACGTAATGGGTTAAAGGAGACAATATCTGCTAGTGGTGAGCTTGGGCTGTTACAAACATACTCTCCCTTGTTCTCTAGCACAAATGGGTTAAAGCAGACAATATCTACTAGCGGTGTAGATATTTCGAAATTTGTTCTAATAACTGATAGAATCTTGTCATCTCATTACAGAAAGACCAAGGTGCCTTCCCGGACTCAATTTTGTGAGACTATTAGGAGGTACTGGGTTTGTTTCATATTGATTCGTACACATGTTTTCATTGCTAAACTTATCCTTCGTTTCGTTTCATCTCGTTTCGTTGGTCGTGACAGAAAACGAAGAAGCATTCGACATACTATATTGCGTAGCGTTCAAAATGATGGATGCTCAGTGGGTTGCCATGCATGCTTCGTATATGGAGTTCAATGTATGCTCCTCCTCTTTCACTCCTAAAACTTGAATCCATCAATAATTCGCTAAGTGTTGGAAGTTTTTGATTGTTGTAACTATCAGGAGGTGCTGCAAGGAACCAGAGCGCAGCTGGAAAGAGAGCTATCTCTGGATGATGTTCACACAATAGAAGATCTACCATCTTATAATCTCTTATATCTCTCTAACTTATCTTTTACGTCTCTCTCTACTAACGTTTCGTAGGGATTGTTATTATTCTTTTTTGAATCCATAAATACAAGCGTTAGGGTACGATGTTCTAAATGTTCCAACTAGACATATGATATAAGGCCAAAAAAATTTAACAAACATTACTTTTTCGTCTACAAAATTGAATAAGTTTGGTCATCAACCTCAATTTCATGAGTTACAAGCGGACTCGATTGAGAAATGATCATTTGGAGTGGAGCTGCACGCTTCATTTATAATTTTTTTAATAGACATTTGGCGTCATAACTTTTTGTAGCGGACATTCGAGAGTGAGAAGAACTTGTCAATAATCATGGCCACTGAATAGAATTTAGTGGGTATTGGAAGAGTTTGTTTTAGGGAAGACTATAAATACTCACGAATTAATACGTAAAAATCCGATTTTTTTTTTATGGATAAAATTGAGCTCTCGAGACTATCTTTGTCATTCCTAAGTTTTTAAGGAATTATTATAATAGATGGCATCTTATTGTCGTAGGTTGCATTTGAACCATTCAATCAAATTTTTATTTTGGTGAGTTAATTTATGATAAGATTTCAAATGTTGCTTTTAAATATTTAAGCTTACTAAAATACATTATATATTTGTGTATAACTATGAAAAGTGAAATGACATAAATACCCTTTGGTTATGGACAGAAAAAGGCAAGATAAGACGTTTGAAAAAGCAACCATAACAAATCATTATAAATATTGTCACCCTTTGTGAATGTCACCCCCATTACACCAACCCCATTTTATAATTCTCAACTATCTCTCTAAAACAAAATAAAACCAGAGAGATTGAATCGGAGAGACACAGAGAGATGGCAACCAAAGAAACAGAGGAAACAGAGGAGCTGCTTAAAGGCCAAGCAGAGATATGGAAATATATGCTCTGTTTTGCTGATTCAATGGCCTTAAAATGCGCCGTCGAGCTTCACTTAGCTGATATCATCAACTCTCATGGCTCTCCCATATCGCTATCTCAAATTGCTTCCTCCATTGTCGCCTCCGATCCCTTAGCCACCCCGGAGATCTCCTACCTCAGTCGAATCATGAGACTGTTGGTCCGTCGGAACATCTTCGCCGTTCATCACTCATCAGACGGCGGAGAGCCACTTTATGGACTGACCCACTCCTCCAAATGGCTCCTACGTGACGCCGAGCTCACCCTCGCTCCGATGGTGCTAGCGGAGCTTCACAAATGGTTGGTCGACCCATGGCTCTGTTTCTCCCAAGGCGTTAAAGAAGGCGGCGACCAATTCCAAAAAGCCAACGGCCTTGACATTTGGAGCTTCGGTTCCATAAACCCTCAATTCAACCAATTGTTCAACAACGCCATGGCTTCCACTTCCAAAGTCATCATGAAAGCGATTCTCTCCGTTTACCAAGATGGGCTCAGCTCGATTGAGTCACTAACCGACGTCGGCGGTGGAATCGGCGGAGTCATCTCAGAAATCGTCAAAGCATTCCCTCACATCAAGGGCATCAACTACGACCTGCCGCACGTAATCAGCACAGCTCCGCCGTATCAAGGAGTGACCCACATCGGAGGGGACATGTTCGAAGCCATTCCCAAGGCCGATGCCGTGTTTATGAAGGTGATTGATTTGATTGCTTCCTAAAGTTTGAATTTTTTTGGTGTAATTTGTGTTGAAATGGGTGATTACAGTGGATATTGCACGATTGGGATGACAAGGAGTGCGTGAGGATTCTTAAGAACTGCAAGAAAGCGATACCGGAGAAAACAGGGAAAGTGATTCTAGTAGAAGTGATTTTGAAGGCGGATGGAGCTGACCCATTTGACGATACTCGATTCTACTTTGATCTGTTAATGTTGGCGCATACCAATGGAAGAGAGAGGACAGAGAAGGAGTGGAAGAACATATTGGAAGAAGCTGGGTTTCCTCGATACAGAGTTGTTGCTCTTCCTGCTATAACTTCCATTATTGAAGCTTATCCATCCTGAATCTTGTTGTTTCCGGCTTATCCCACTAATAATAAGTTTGAACTTTCTGCAAATTTTGTTCAAATTTAGATGATTTCATATCATCACTCTGTTTCCTTTCATTTGGTTATGATTCAAGGTATCACATGTAAGTTCATCAATGATGTATTATTGTTTTTTCTTTTTTTTTTACTAAAAGGTAATCATTTTACATGTTAATTTTAAAATTTAACTTTTTGATATGGAAATCAATCCTACCGGAAGTATGGAACCGATTATCTTGATGATCAAGGTCAAAAGTAAAGAAAACTTGTTTTTAAACTCGTGATTCGAATTACTTCACAAGAGGTTTAATCAATACCGACGACGGTAGTTCTAAACCCAAGAATTTGTAAAAAAAAAAAAATTAGCTCTGGATAAGGCTAAAATGAAATTTTATTCTTAATTCTAAAATATGATGTCTCTCGCTAAAGAAAGGAATGCTAGCCTTTACAACCTAAAAAAAAATGAATGATTCATTAAATGCAACTTGCATTTAATTCATCTCTTTCTCGAAGCTCAACTTTGCACAATATATAAGGGAGGTCTCTAATGTCTTCTAAAATTTCTTTCTGATGGGCTCATCATAACTTGAATATAAGTGTATACGGTTTGTTGTAGCTTCTTGGCTCTCGTCCTTATAATTGAACTTTGAGGTATGGAAATTTCTTGGTCGTGGTTCATATCACTTTTGATCTCTACTTTTTTTTATTTTGTTTCGGACGAATATAATATATATTCATACATAAAGAGAAATTGAAATAGGAGGGGCACTTCATCTCCATCTCTATGGTCATCTCAACTCACGATAAGTTCAACCTATCAAATTAATATAAACTAAATGGATAAAAAAAAAAAAAAATTATTAATACAAAAAGATTATATAAATTAAGGATAATATAAAAATAACTAGCTGTCTAATAATATAAAAAAAATATATATAAAAGAAAATAAATATTCATATATAAAATCCCCTTTATGAACCAACCAATTAAAAAATTTGACTTTTGGCTGCTCACCGATAGTGATACCTGATTGGGGTAGTTGTCACTTCCCAATTTGTGATAATCTCCAATTCTATTTTTTTTTTATATAAAATTATATCTTTGAATTTTAAAATTGGTTCCGTTCAAGATTCAAACGATGATTTGAAATCTAAGTATGGAACTTGTTAGCATTGACATTTCTCTACGACATGACCATAACGAATACGGTCTTTTCAAGATGATTTACTCTAAGCTAAGCACGTTAATTCCTGAACTTTTATGAAACCAAACTATTTTTAAGTTTCACTCTCGTTCGAATATAGTACCTTTCTTTTACTTGAGCGTCACACTTCAACGTTTAAATTCTTCAAAAAAAAAATATTTTTTTACAAGAATAAATAATCAAATTTAACTGTCTAAAAATTCTCTAATAATATTTTATAAACATATGAAAATAATATTTTGAATTTATTATTTATTTTATTAAAATCAGTTTGTGATAAAAGTAGGTTTGTTTGGTATAAGCTTTGTTGTTTTTTTCAATTTCAACTACCCAAGTTTCTAGAAGTTGTTTTAAAAGCATTTTAATTACAATATTCTGTCAATAAATAAATAAATAAGAAGTTAAATTACAACAATATCCTTTGAATTTTATTTTAAATTTTATAAGATAATGATGGCCACTAATCTAATTTACAAAAATAATTAAATTTTATAATCTATTAAAATAATTATTAAATATGCTTGTGAAACATTTGGTGCATAAAATTATTTATTTTATCATATGAAAGAAAATTAAATTTATAACTATTAAAATAAAATAAGATATACGTTTTCGGTTAAAATCTTCTTAATTGTCACAACGATCAAGAGCATAATTTAATGAATAAAATTATTTATGAGTTAGATTCAGTTGAGATTTTTTTTTTAATACCTAATTCAATTGTTGGGACGTACATTTTTTTAACTGAAATAACTTTTATTAGATAATAAACTTAATTCAATCCAACCATAATTTTTTTTTACACAATTGAGATTATTAAGGTTATTTATTCAAAAAAAATAATGCTATCAAATATTTAATTAAAATTTACAACTCATTTTAAATATATATTTTAAAAAATTATTCTTTAAATATTTAAAATTTGTAGAATAAATTTAAAAAAAAAATTATAAAATTAAATAAAAATAAAACAAATATATGTAGGTATATATTTTAATTTTAGAAATAAATTTAGGTTGATCATATTAGAGAACTTAACGTGTCATGAAATTTGTTTTTTTTTTTTTTATTAAAAACATTCCTTTGAAGAAAACTAAATTATATTATTTATTATTATTATTTTGTAAGTTATAATAATATTGGTTGAGATAATAACATATAATTAACTTGTTATACAGAAAAGAGGATACAAAAAAATAGGTTTTGATTTAACTTACTATAGTTTTTGAGTTATAATTGATTTAAACGTATTGTCATCTCTTATTTTCTTAGTTGGGTGGTCGAAGCTTCAAAATTACAATACGCAAGTGAATAAAAATGAAAAAGTATTTTCAATCGATTTTATAACACAAATGGAAATAAAATACGAAAAACATCTTCCAAATTTGAAGTTGTAAATTGGTAGGTTCTCAAGTTTATTTTCATGGTGGACCAGAACGATGTGACAAATGCAAACTTACTTAACACGAGAGTCGTTAAAGTAATGCCAAACACATTTATTCATTTTCCAAGACTAATGTCTAAGTTCGTAGTAGGATGCTTAAGTTTTATGAATTTAACCCATTTTTTCAACCAAAAAAAAAAAAACAACGGTCACATTGACTATGTTAATGAAACTTAGAAGTAGTATGTAACGATCTGAAATTTTCTACTTAATTTAAAGTCGCTACTGTATACGTAGTTGAATGTAGAAATACTTCATTTAAATTTTCATAAAACATAACTTTGATCTTAAAACACAGTCATTAACTTATGCTTCGAAGAATTTTTAGAACGACACCACAAATGACTAAATAAAATAAATGAACGATTAAATTAAAAACACCCTATTTTAACCTAAGTCTAAGTAAAATAAATGCGACTATCCTATGCATGTGTCACAGTCTTGACTTGCGATAAAGTTATGTATAGAAAACGTTATTGTTATGATAGTGTGATAAAACGATACAATAAGGTTATGTATAGAAAGAATTCGTGGAGACTTCTTTTTAAAGTTTGGCTTTTAAGGACGTTGACTACTCGACACCAAAGGCACATGACGAGAGATTTGTTCGTATTTTTCAATACCCTATAATATAAACATCGTGACGATGAAGGGACAACATTTTCAATTGGTAGCAATGTTATTGTTTAAAAGTTAGCAACATTAATATTTCAACTGCTGTCACATCCCAACTCAATTATATTCACACCAAAGTTCAAAAGTCCCATTATTTTGTGCATTAAAATATATAAACATATGGTCAGAATAAAATAATGTGCATCAGAAAATTGGAAAAGTGCTCATAATCATAGCTATCTTGAGAAAGTTGGGTTCATTTTCCTTTAGCTTCTATCATTTCATGCTTAATTGCTACTACCTTCAAGGACACAAAATATGGTCCAATAAATTTTTTCGGAGGTCGCCCAACATAAAATTTGACAGTTCACACAAGATTTTTTAGCATGTTTTTCTATCCGAGTTCTTAGTATGTTCACTTACCTGCATCCTAAGAAAATTTTTAAGAGATCACCCAATATAGAATTTGTAACAGTAGATATTATACTCTTTAAGCTTTCCCTTTCGGCCTTCCGATATTATCGTCTTTGGGCTGGCCTTCTGATGTTGTTCTCTTTGTGTTTTCCCTGCTGGGCTTCCCCTCGAGGTTTTAAAAATAATTCTTAAGAGGTCACCCAAAATAGAATTTGTAATAGCTCAAGCTCACAGCCAGTACATATTGTCCTCTTTGTACTTTCCCTTTTGAGCTTTCCATCAAAGTTTTAAAACGCGGAAAAGTTTTCACACCCTTATAAAGAATACTTCATTCCCCTCTCCAACCAATGTTAGATCTCACGGAACTGCTCAAATAAATCATATTTAACCATGAATTTTCTATGATTGAGCCACCAAAAAGGAAAGTGTCAGGTATTTTATGTGTTTCTTAGTTATCCTGCTTTCATAATCGCTCTCATTCGGATGTGGTATCGATTCATTCATGTACCTCTCGTTTACCGTATGAAGTCTTAGATTGATGGTGTTAAAATGGATATCATTGGCTATTTTTTTTCTTTTTTTCTTTCTTTTTTTTTTTTTTCTTTGGCATTTTTAAAACGGATATAATTTAAATTAGCCATTATCCCAAATTTAATTTTTCTATTTTTCGGAGTTTGGGCCGTAAGCTTTGGCAGATCTGCAAGCTTGAATTTGTAAGGCCCATTTAGTTATGCATCTATTTCTGCAGTTTATTTTTATTTATAATTTCTTATTTTCTCATTTTCAAGAAAGAAAAAAATAAAAATACTTTTAAACTTTCAAAAATATTCTAAAATTTTCGATAATACCTTTAAATTTTTTTAAAAAATCTAAAAATTACCTTTTAACTTAATAAAAAGTTTAAAACCGTTAAGATATTTTTTATTTTTTTATTTTTTTTAAGTTGAGCGATGTTATTGAAACTTTCAAAAGTTCATGTATATTTTTTTTAGACCAAGTATAAAATTTATGGATATTTTTATTAATTTGGAAAGTGTAATATTAAAAAAAAATATTTTTTAGGATTTTTATAAAAATTATTATTATTATTTGTAAACAAAATTGAGAGACCCATGTGTTGGAAGTAGTGATGTTTGTGGGTATTGGAACACCTAAGTCATTAAATAATTATGGGTTTCCTTTTGTTATAGGACTCTTTAAATGTTTCATTTTTTTTTTTCTACGTTCATACTTATAAAGTGGACATGTTCGGGTTCGTGTTAAAGTCATGTGTTATGCTCACTTTCTTAATCATCAGTCAGGTAACATTTCAAAAACGGAAAATTTAAAAACATGGGGATCCGAAATATTACTATTCCTATGGATTAGAATGAGATGTCATAACCATATCCATTATTTACACTTTAAAGAGACTAAATAAATTAATCGTTTTTATTATTCAACTAGACCTATTAATTAATAATTCTTATATAATCACTCTTATCCCACATATTCAAAATGGATTTTTCACTTTCACTTTTTAATTTCTTAATAAAATATGTTTCCGTCTTTGCATTATTAAAAAAAAAATCTTTAATATGCACGTGATCTATACTTGTACTACATCAACTTTGAGACAGCTTTAAGATAAGTTATATTAGAAATGTTCATTTAGGGCATAAAATGAGAAGGGAATTGGGAGAGATTTCTCTCCATTAAAAAAATGGGGTCCGAGATAGAGAGTAAAGAGAGATTCTCTCATTTAAATAAATGGGGCTCGAGACAGAGATTTATATTCACCGTCCTCTACTCCTACCCTACTTAATATAAAATATATATAAATAGACTTACTAATTCTTTTATTAAGATTTTTACACATTAATTATATTGATAAACGAAAATTAACATTTAAAAGTTTTGCTATTTTAAAAGAAAATAGTAAATGAAAAAAAAAATCCATGTAGAACCCGACCCCCACAAATTCTCTATGGGTAATCTCATCCCAATCTTCACAAAAATAAATAGATAATTTAGCATAGATGAGAAACTAGAGGGACTTGAGAACGGGGGACTCAACCATCTTCCGACAATGGATGTCGCTATGTTGAAATCTCACTTGCAAACATATTTGGGCGGGATTAAATATATGACGTTGTTACCAGATATTGTAATAATCGTGGGCTCTTCAAGAAAGTATCACGTTGGGAATTCCAACTAATGATGATGCTATAACTCAAATCAATCTGCAAAATGAAACACAAGTGCGAAGCCAATCCACGAGAGCGTTGAAATATCTTTTAAAGACTTAGCATAACCAGGCAGCCTCCACATGTGCTATTACTTTGGACATGTTCTTAATATCCAATCTTATCAAATTGAAGGCCACGTTGTTCCAAGCCATCATCAATGAATTTGAGTAGCTAAGCTACCATTCTTGGCTCCATCATGTCGGTGTCTCATTCTTTTGACAACACAGATAGAGAAGAACTAGAACAGAGAATAACAGAGCCACTAAAATTACTACAACAAAGCCAGTAGGGGGCTAAATGTTTTATCATTTCATTATGGGGGAAATGGATCATCACAGTTCACAGAATCATAACATTCTCTACGCTCTCTCTCTCTCTCTCTCTGGCCCCTCTCTCTCTCTCTCTCTCTCTCTCTCTCTCTCTCTCTCTGCGCTTTCCTCTCCCTTTGAACAAGCCTGGTGAGTAGTCAGTAAGTAGTTTTCTATGCACAACCACCCCATCACTAAGCCAAACAAAAAAACAAAAACAAAAAAAAAACAAAAAAAAAAAAAAAAAGCAAGAAAAGAACAGCCAATTACAGAGTCATACACAAACATGAAAAACTCAGGCATGCCTGCGCCTGATAATCAAGATGAACACGTTAGAAGAAGTAAAAAAAAATGCAGAACTTTCTCCATGGGAACTGCACAAAAGCAGAGAAACCAACTAAAACCAGGATTTTTTTTGTTTTTGTTTTTTTGTTTTGTGTTTTTGTTTTGTGTTTTGTGTTTTTGTTTTTGTTTTTGGAGGTCAATCAATCAATCAAATCCATCCATGGGGGATTTGGATTTGGATTTGGATTTGGATGTTCTTTTTTTTTTTTTTTTTTTGGTTCAAAACCCCTTTCTGGTTTAGCCACGACGGATCATCCCCGTAAAGTAGTTGAAGTCATGGTGCTGGACCCTGAGTTGCTTTAGCCAAGAATCCGCCACGCTCAAAAGAGACACCACTCGCTCTTGGTCCCGCCCATAATTACCAGATATCCACACGCTTCCTTGCATCTTGTATGTCGCTAGCCCAAATGCACGCAGCGCCATCTCTTCCCCTTCTTTCCTCTTCCTTTCTCCGCTCTCAAACTCATCTTCTACGTCCATATCTACAAACAAACATCAATCCACTTTCAATTTCAAACCCCATTTTACTTCAAAACCATCCATTTTCATACCTTGAAATGAAGATGAAAGCGTATGGTAAGACAGAAAACATGTCGATAAATCCTTTATGGTTCTCCCCATTGGAATATGGTAAATTGGGTACCTGAAAATCGCACCCATTCAGCCCATTAATACACACAAACACTCTAATTTAGACACACACACACACACACACACAGAGACAAACACAGACCAGGCAACAGCCATCCAACTAGCAGGAGAAAGATCCACGCTTCTCAATGTCATCAGGCCAGGGTATCTTCGAGCCAATTCATTGATCTGAAACCCCATGAAACAAATAGAATCAGAATCAGAACACAGATTAGAGGGTCAAAAAGAGTTTGATTCCAGAGCATCCAAAAAGCAGCAGCAGCACCACCACCACCATTTTCTTTTCTTCTAATGATAATATAATACAAAGATGAAGAACAGGAACAATTGAGAGAAGTGAAAGAAGGAAGGGGAATTTTCATACCTTATCCATTAGTGGGACTCTTCCGTATGGAGTTGATCTCTCGAAATACTGAAAGTAAAGGTATCCCAATCTGTCACTGAGAGATAGAGGGCTGTCTTGTTCTAATAATCCACCTCCCTCTTCCGATGAGCTTCCATCCCATCTCCATAGTTTTTCACTTTCACTCTCATCGCTGCATGAATCACTGAACGAATCCCTTGTTTCACTGTCACCACACTCATCTCTACACACAAAGGGGGAAATTCCTCATTTGGGGTTTTCAAAAACAATGGAATGGATCTTGAAAATTTGATAACAGAATCGAATTAGGGTTGGATCAGAATGAAAAGAAAAGGGTAGTACCTGAAACCATTGATGGTGGAGTTGCTGGTGAAGATTTGGATTGCAGAGAGATAAGGAACGTAGTATTGAACAAGGGTCTCGCCGTTGTTGACGGCGATGGGAACGCCAGCGCCGTAGGCGCTCCATTCGTCGTAACAATTCCAGAGATCGGCGAGGGTGAAATATTCAACCCTCTCTCTCTCCCATGGATGCCACAGACGATTCAGATTCCTAATCTCACTCTAAGAAAAAGAAGCAAAGATTGGATCAATAAATCATGAATTGGGAAATGAAGGAAGGAAAGAAAGAAAGCAAGAACAGCGACAAACCTTGGGCAAGAATTGGGAATTGACAAGGGGCGTGGTGCCATGAAGAAAGCAACCCAAATTGGATTGCAGTGCTGACCCTTTGTCAAGAATCATAATCTTGGAAGAGAGGGAGAGAGATGAAATATTCAGAGCCTTCCCCCCAACCCTGCAAAGCAGAGAGGCTTCCCGGAAAGCAAAGCGAAGAACAGAGCGCCGGGAAAGAGTAGAGAGACAAAGGGAAGAGGAAGAGGAAGAGGAATAATCGGAGTCTTTTTTTTTCCTTTCAAAAGGCTTTTCCGATTGGGGAAGAAAATAGGAACCAAAATGGAGATAAACCCACAAACGTGTGAAAGAATTTCTAAGATTAGAAACGGAAACCACCAAATTTCACGGGAAAGTTAGAATCTCTACTCTCTCTGTTTGAGAGTCTTGGCTGTCAATGGCGTCAAAATGCAAAGCCGTTCTGGTTCCCGTCGAGCGAACAGAGAATCGAAACAACTCCCGCAAGTAAAGTGCAGGGTTCTCCCTCCTCTGCTTTTAACTAACCCTAAACAAAACACGCCCACTCTTCCCCCAACACTTCAATCAAGATCACCTCAGATTTCCCCACAAACACCACGAACAACACACACACACACACAAAGCAGAGGAGAAGAAGAAGATATAAATAAAGGCATCACAAATTCCAGATTTTCATTTATGGGATTTAATGGGATTTAATTGGATTTCCAGAATGCGTATCCGGAAATCAGCATCCAATTAACAAACCCCTTTTCCTTTTTTTTTCTTTTTTTTTTTTTTTTTTTAAATTATTTTATTATTTTTATCTTTACCTCTTTTGTAAAGTTTAATGGGTCTTTGGTCAGTTTCTTCAACAAAAAGGTGCATATGGTCTTTGAATTTTTCATACCCATTTGAAAATTAAATAAATATATATATATAATTTAATTTTGGGTAGTTTCAATTTAAAATACTCATATTTATCTTCTACGATTAAGTAAAATAAAATATATATTATATAACAATTTGGATTCCGTTTGGAAAATCTTATTGAATTTTTAATTCAAACTTACAATTCCAGAAGGAAATGAAATTGAATTTAAATTATATTCAGATTTACACCTTTACCATTCAACCAAATTTTTTTATATTCTCAATCAAAAGATTTTTTTTTCAATTATTAATTTAAAAATTATTATTTTTGGATTATACAGTTTTTTTTTATTATTATTATTGGGATGAAGAGATTAATTTTTTTTATTTGTCTTGAACTAAAAAAAATGTCGCTAAAGTGTTAAGAATGAGCATTCTTAGCTGATCTAGTTCTTGGAATTATTACTATATAAATAAAAGTTTCCGTGGATTGAGTTGGGTCGGGTTGAAACATTGTTTAGACTCCACCCAATTGTTTCTGTTGTAAAATTTTCGATTCAAATGACTCTTATTAACTAATGAATTTAACCCAACTCAACTCAACCATAAAATTTTTTTATAGTTGAGTTGAGTTGTTCGGAGTCATTTATTCAAATTTTTTATAAAAATAAAATTTATTATTTATTTTTAAATATTTAGTTAAAATTCATTTATTATTTGTTATTATATTGAATTGATAGATGTTTTTCTTTAATTATTAAAAATTTAAGATTTTAAATATTCTTTGATCCTTGCATTTATTATTTATTTTGATCCATATATTTTCAAAAATAACATTTTAATCCTTATTTATAAATTTTACACACAATTCACTTGAACAATAAATAAGTAACATTAAAAGCAAGCTCCATTAATATTTTTGAATGAGAATAATAAATAATATTGATTTTAAGAAGCTTGGTAAGAATATGCTTAATTTAATTGGAATGTCCTTACGTAGACATAAAGTCTTTCTATTCACATAAACAAATTAAACTTTATATTATTTTATCTTTATAAATTTATAAACTTTTTTATATTATATAATAAAAATAAAAATTATTTGTTTTATAAATAAAATTGTAAGTATGGCAATCCCATTAATTGAGGAAAAGTAAATTAAGGCAGGACGAAAAATTACCATTTTGATTTTAAATTAAAAATATATTAATTTGTTTTTTGAGATATTTTTGTCGGTGCGTAGGAAAAATATTTATTAAATTATTATGATAAATATATACAAAAAGTCAAAACATTTATTTTCTTTTTGTTTCTTTTAAGGGGCACCTGCTTAATTGCGAAACAAGGCGACAATAATCCAATTATTTAACCTAAAACTGTTACGTTGAATTTTAAATAAAAAGACTTTTTCAAATAAAAATATTATATTAAATAAAAAAATTTGTATGATCCGTCACCAAAACCATGTCTACACGCGTTAGGGTTAAAATGCCCCAAAATGTATTATATGGAATGTGATTAGTTGTCAATTATTCATGTTGCTTATTTGTTTTTCGTGCATTTTTTTGCTCACGTTTTTCAATACGTTGTTCACAAGTCCAACTTTCATAGGACTAACTTGTTAACTGGGTTAGAACAAGCGTTGCACAATAGATGTCCCACTGCCACAAGAGTGCAATTGTAACCTTAGTCATTTTCGACTAATCTCGTTGATCCTTCAAAGTTCAGGGTTTACTGACCGAGTGTATTCGTAGTTAGAAGGAGCGGTCCTTTTACAATAGGGTTAATAAATTTGAATTTAGTAGGGGTTTATTAATTTAGTAATGAAATTGATGAGGGTGTTAATGTAAATGAAAAGAAGTTGGATAGGATACAATACATGTGGTTTTAATTAGGTACCCACTCCAAAACATCTAATCCAATCACAAATGCATTTGGTCTACATTTCCACTTTATGGTAAAACAAATTTTGGTTACATTAATTAATTAAAAATAATATATGCTTATAAGTTAGGCTAATTAACCCCCTTCCTGTCCCTCCCACTACCTAAGTTGTCTCTTTCATAATTATACACATATCCCATTCATTAATTTCATTACTTAATTTAATATTGTACGGAAAATATTTATCCACCAATATTCTATTATTATATTATATCTAATCCAAATAATAATGTGGGGGTTGAGTAAATTTGAGTTAAGTTGAATTTTTTTAAAATTGAAAATTTGGTTCACTCTCGAAATTGAAACCGTTTTGCTTGCGTCAATCCGACAAACCTAAGAATCTGCGAGACCTCATATCGGTTGGAGGGGGCAACAAAACATTCTTTATAGATATGTGAAAGCCTCTTCCCAGCAGATGCATTTTAAAATCGTGAGGCTGACGACGATACGTAATGAGCTAAAACGGACAATATCTGCTAGCGGTAGGGTTGAACTGTTACAAATGGTATTAAAGTCAAACATCGAGCGATGTGCCAAGGAGGACATTGGACACCAAGGAAGGTGGATTGTGAGGTCTCATCTCAGTTGGAAAGGGGAATGAAACATTTCTTATAAAGGTGTGGAAATCTCTCCTTAGTAGACGTGTTTTAAAACCGTGTGGCTAACGACGATACGTAACAGGCCAAAACGAACAATATCTACTAGTAGTGAGCATGGACTGTTACAAATGGTATTAGAGGTATACACTGGGCGATGTGCCTGTGAGACACGAGGCCACAAGGAAGTGAATTGTGAGAACAAAACATTTGTTATAAAGGTGTAGAAACCTCTCCCTAGTAGACACGTTTTAAAACCGTGTGTGTGGCTGATGTCGACGTAACAGGCCAAAGCAGACAATATCTACTCATAGTGGGCTTAGACTCTTACATCTACCTTATTTTAAAGTTGTTATTAAGATTACCAATATTTTGACATTAATGTGATTAATAAGTATTTGATATTTGATTTTGATAAGATCTTAATTATTCATGTATAAGATTTCTTTAAAATAATAATAAGAACAATGAAACGGTCTAACCCAACTTGAAAATAGAATGTTAGGTTAAATTCTCGAAATTTTAAATTTTTAATAACAATTATTCTAATTAATTATTTTTATCATGAGTTAAACATGTTTCATTTGATAAATGAAAAAGGAATTACATAGCTTTTTGTTTTTATTCAAATCTTATTAATTATTAATAAATGAAATAACGTGAGTTTTATTTTTTATTAATATAATATTTTTTTAAAAAAATCTTTTCCCCGCATTCAAAGGCGTCTTGTGAATAAATAAATAAAGAGGAAGGCGGCATAAGATAATTTCCATGCATAAAACAAAAACATTATCCCCTAATATTACGGTATTTATGTTTCGTGTTAAACATAAATTCTTTTGTTACTTTAAACCCCGACCTTAAAAGAACATGAAATTTGTATTATTAATGATCATAATGTTTTGTAAAATTAATTTCTGTATTTAGCGTCTTGAACGTGTTGAAAAAAATAAAAGAATTAATATATTTATCAGAGATATAATTAAAATTTATGTCAATTTTAAAAAATAAATATTTATTAAACATTTTTAAAATTTTTAATTCAATAAATATTTTAAAGGATAAAACTTAGTTAATTTTGTGTATGCCTGCGTTCCATTTTGTCAACCGAATTATCATCCATTATCTTTTTTTTTTTTCTTTTACTTTTTCTTCACGCAAGAAAAAACAATTCCAATTTCCAATCCAAAAATTTCCTTTTCATCATATCATCAAAGTTAATATTTTTTAATTTTTAAATGTATTTTTTTAATTTATAAAATTTTACTAGTCGTAAAATAAAAATAACTTTTTTACCATGGTAACAATTTTAACTTTTAAAATAATGTTGAATTGTTATCTCTAAAACAAAATTGATATAAAGACTTTAGATTTGACTGATTAAAAAAACTAGGAGTTATTTGTTTTGATATATTTAAGGTTTTAATTAATTACAACCATTTTGAAATAATTCAAGTCAAATTAAAAATTTTGAAAATATAATCCACCGTTACATAATTGTTTCTGTATTTTTTTTAATTAAAAAATCAACATTTTAATTAGGACATTTTAATTAGGTACTGGATTAACTTTTTTTTCGTATTGAAAATTTGGGATGATTCGTAGGTTGACATTTTTTTGGTCAGGTCAACTCGATCAATTCGAAAATAGGGTTACAGCTCAACTCTACCTTAACTTACTTTTAAGATTATTATGAAGATAGAAGATATTTGATGTTTATAACCGATGTTAGTGATTCGTTATGACTTGTGAATGTTTCGTATTTGAAATTTATGAAGTTTTAGTTACTGATGTAACATGTATTGTATTATGGATAAGTACGATATAACCCTACCCAACTTGAAAATAGACGGTTGGGTTGGATTTGAACTCTACTCGAGTTGTTTGGGTCACTAACTCAATCAACCCGAACTTTTGGATTTGTTCAAAAAATTTATCTAATCTAACTCAACACAGCTCGTGTAACATTCTAATTTTAACGGATTCCATTATATTTGAAGACCATAGAGAAGGGGGAGGATTAGGAAAAGAAGAAACAAGGCTGAGCTTTCCAAATGTTATGATATTTAGATGAAAGTGAAGGTGGAAATTATGGAGAAAGTCAAATATGGATTGTGCCTAACAAAGTGGTCCTGGTCAATTATTAGACTATATTCTATAATTATTTTATTTCTTTAATTTTTGTTTATTTAAAAAAAAATATTTAACCTAGTTCTAAAAATAAAATGAAATTATATTTTCAATTTTTAAAACATTTCTTAATCGTACAAAATGATATATTAGAGGAGTGTGATATGTCTTTTAATTTAAATATTTTTATAAAAAAAAATCTTTGTGTCCAATTTGTTTGATTATTTATTTAAATTTATAATATAAACCAATTTGTGTTGATATTTTATTTTTATATTTTTATATATAAAAGAAGAGGGCACGGCACATTTTAATTCTGCTGGTCGTAATTTTAAATGTCTGAATTAAAAATTGAGCATACCTTTGTATTTTCTGTCTTTTTGTTATATAAATATTTTATGAAATTCAATGTGGTTAATACATTATTAAAATTAGACACGGTTTGTATAATGTAAAGAATCTGTGACTCGTGTATTAAGACTTCAGGTAATTAACAAAACACCAAACAATGGGCTTGCATGAAAATATGGGCCCAATCTCAATATTTCGAGCACCTCAACAAGATAAGATCCTAACATTTAATCATTTAAAACTTTTTCATCTTTTATTTTTTATTTTTATAACATTTCCAGTTTGGATAAAACTATGGGTGTTTCTCAATTGGATTGAGTTGGGTCGAGCTATATTCAAAATCGAACAGTTATTTTTTCAATTAAAATAATGATGAATCCGAACCGTAAAAATAAAATATTTAGTTATTTTCAAACATTAAGTTAAGGTTTGCCATCAACTTCAATATATACTTTAATAATTACATTTTTAAAAATTAAAAAATATATTTTTTAAAAAGCAGTAGGAGATTAAATAATAAAAAAACTTATTATAGAAATAAATAATATATTTATATATATATCCTGAGCAAAAATACATATATCAAGTATAGAGACCATGGAAATATAAGAAAAAATAAATTGAGGTCGTTTGAATATTTTTATCTTATAAATTAATTAAATAGCTATCATTTAGAGACTGACTATTACTGAAAGGCCGATGACAATATGGATGGAAGAATGGGCTTACCTTGTTAATACGGCCCAATAAAACTGATCAGGTTTAAACTGATGGGCTTCTCTTGTTAATACAGCCCAGTAAAACTAATGGGCTGACAGAGACATGCTTATACAAATGGGCTAATCTTTTTAGTACGGCCCAAAAAACTAATGGGCTGACAAGAAACAGGCTTAAACTAATGGGCTGAAAAGAAACAAACTTAAACTAATAAGCTGACAAAAAACAGGCTTAACTAATGGGTTGACAAGAAACAGGCTTAAACTAATGGGCTGACATCGTGAATAGGGCCTAATAAAACTAATGGGGCTGACAAGAAACGGGCTTGAACTAATGGGCCGACATTGTTAATAGGGCTAATAAAACTAATGGGCTGACAAGTAACGGGCTTCAACTAATGGGCCGACTTTATTAATAGGCCTAATAAAACTAATGGGCTAACAAGAAACGGGCTTGAACTAATGGAATGACATTGTTAATAGGCCTAATAAAACTAATGGGCTGACAAGAAACGGGCTTCAACTAATGGGCTGACATTGTTAATAGGCCGAATAAAACTAATGGGCTGACAAGAAACGGGCTTCAACTAATGGGCTGACATTGTTAACAGGCCTAATAAAACTAATGGGCTGACAAGAAACGGGCTTCAACTAATGGGCTGACATTGTTAATAGGCCGAATATAACTAATGGGCTGACAATAAACGGGCTTGAAAAAATGGGCCGAGATTGTAAATAGGCCCAACAAAACTAATGGGCTGACAAGAAACGGGCTTCAACTAATGGGCCGACATTGTTAATAGGGCTAATAAAACTAATGGGCTGACAAGTAACGGGCTTCAACTAATGGGCTGACATTGTTAATAAGCCGAATAAAACTAATGGGCTGACAATAAACGGGCTTGAAAAAATGGGCCGATATTGTATATAGGCCGAATAAAACTAATGGGCTGACAAGAAACGGGCTTCAACTAATGGGCCGACATTGTTAATAGGCCGAATAAAACTAATGGGCTGACCATAAACGGGCCGAAAAAATGGGCCCAGATTGTAAATAGGCCGAATAAAACTAATGGGCTGACAAGAAACGGGCTTCAACTAATGGGCCGACATTGTTAATAGGCCGAATAAAACTAATGGGCTGACAATAAACGGGCTTGAAAAAATGGGCCGAGATTGTAAATAGGCCGAATAAAACTAATGGGCTGACAAGAAACGGGCTTCAACTAATGGGCCGACATTGTTAATAGGCCGAATAAAACTAATGGGCTGACAATAAACGGGCTTGAAAAAATGGGCCGAGATTGTAAATAGGCCCAATAAAACTAATGGGCTGACAAGAAACGGGCTTCAACTAATGTGCCGACATTGTTAATAGGGCTAATAAAACTAATGGGCTGACAAGTAACGGGCTTCAACTAATGGGCTGACATTGTTAATAAGCCGAATAAAACTAATGGGCTGACAATAAACGGGCTTGAAAAATGGGCTGATATTGTATATAGGCCCAATAGAACTAATGGGCTGACAAGAAACGGGCTTCAACTAATGGGCCGAGATTGTTAATAGGCCGAATAAAACTAATGGGCTGACAATAAACGGGCTTGAAAAAATGGGCCGAGATTGTTAACAGGCCTAATAAAACTAATGGGCTGAGAAAAAACAGGCTTAAACTAATTAGCATGAGACGAGAAAAAAAAAACCTTTTTTTTTTTTTTTTTAATTCAAACTTAAAAATACTATTTGGTTTTGAAGTACTCATAAAGTTCTGAAATCAAATAGAGAGCTACATAGTCTTCTTAATTGGAAAAGAAACATAGGGAAGTAAAGGACAAAAAGGGAAAGGGTGGACATTATATTAAAATTTTAATATTTAAAAGAATGATTTGAGTCATTAAAGAGAACAAATGGAAGATAAAAAGGAAAACATAAAGGGATAAGTCCACTATGTAGTGATGTTGAGGGAGAGAGAGAGAGAGGCATATATGGTGCGTAAAATGTTGAAATTTGGAGCTCTGTTGAATAAAGATAAAGGGTAAAAGGCCAAACCACAACATTTGTAGAGGGTATCAATACAATCTGTCCATACATCGAGAATATGACCACACGTTTGAGTTAGGTTTTGTGTTGGGGTGGCTATTCTCGTCTCAAATCGATATTATACTCTCTCATTTTTCTTCAACAATCATCGAGAGAGCTAAATAGGGTTTTTGGTAGCTTATCTCTAAGCCGATGACTAAAGAAACTTATAAGGAGGATACTTACACTAGATACGATGTTGTTGCCCGACACCTTCTATTGTTTAGTCAACGTTGAATGATGTTAATCTGAGTAAAAATGGTATGGTGTACCCTTTTAGTGAGATGGGTCATCCTTTCTTTTTATCAATTTCACCTAGAAGAAAAACATTATTATACCCCAAAATACATTTTTCAAATTCAAGACCTTTATTTGTTTTTTCAAGGAGAGGAAAAAGAAAAAGAAAAAGAAAAAGAAAAAAAAAAAAAAAAAAGCAATCTTTTTAATCACGAAGAAGACGGTGAGAGCTTTTAATGCCCCATCTCTCTCTCTTTTCTACTTTATGCTCAGCTTTTGAATTAATGCACCATCTGCCCACCTTCTCCATAAACCAAAATAACCAAAAAAATCTTAACAAAATTAACAAACCCTTCTGCTTTCACTCCTCTTCCATTTGTTCCGTCCCATTGCTCACAGCTTCCCTCCCTCTCCTCTCCTCTCCAGGTACTTCTTTCCCTTTGTCTTTTAGATTTCAACCCATTTCGCATCGTACTCATTACTCAATTCCATTTCTTTCTTTTACTTTTCTGGGTATGCTTTGTGTCTTAGTTCTCCTTCATTTTGTTTCTTCCCTTATTTGTTGATTGTTCTTATGATCTGCTCCACCGCTTTAATGCATTTTCAATTTCCCCCCTCTTCTCTTTCAATTTTGAGCTTTGTTGACTAAGAAATGGAGCCTGCTATTTATTGCCTTTGTTTGGTCCTTCCATTTTGAAACTTCACTTTTTTCTTGCTTTACGTTCTTCAATTCATCATACCCACTTCTTATTTTTCACTTTTTTCCCCCTTTTACTTTGCTAATTGATATGCTTTCATTGTATAAGCTTCGCTAATTCTGTGTATTGTTCTATCTTTTGAGGCTAAGAATTGGTAGTTCAATTATAATAATCCATTGGCAGAAGGACAGGAGTTTTGGCTCTTGGACATGTTCTGAGTTTGTATATGTTTTCTTGTATATGTGTTTGTGAACGTGTACCGAGATCTATCCATTATTTTAAGACAAAATTCTCTTGCCCATATCGTTTCTGTCAACGTGAATCTCTGATCAACGACAAAATTATGAAGCCAGCTCCCTTTTTAGTATATTATGTTTCTACTCCACATGCTTTTTCTTTAACTAGCTCTCTTCCTCTGTTCTCAGTATCCACTGAGCTTAACTTCAAATGTTTTAACATTTGAGTCTCTGATTAACCTGAGTTCTTGACCCTTCTGCTTCACTGATTATTCTTGAGTAAATCAGAAACTTGATACCAATCTGATATGTTTGAGGTTGTCAATCAGATGTCTTCTTAATTTGTGGAGCTGAGTAAATGGGGATCTGTTTGTCTACTGGCAATCAGTGTAGCTGCAATGGGGGAGCCAATGGAGAGAGGATTTCTGGATCCTGTTTGGGGATTAGAGTTTCTGGCCGGATTGAAAGAAAAAGAACATTTTCAGATCATACTTTTTCTATTCAGCATTTGAATTCTATACCGAATAGGCTTGTTTATAACGGGAAGACTCGAAATTCTTGCATTTTCACTCAGCAGGGTCGGAAGGGGATAAATCAGGATGCCATGGTTGTGTGGGAAGTAAGTTCTTCTATCTGTTCTTGTTGGATTGTTCAGTTTGGTAACGTATGTGTGTGGCTATTTAGTTAGATCAATGTATCGGCTTCGATATTCTGTTGTTTTACATGTTTTCTTATGAGGGGTTCGATTTCTCTAGGACTTCATATCAGATGGTGCAATTTTTTGTGGGGTATTTGATGGTCACGGCCCTCATGGTCATGTCGTTGCACGAAAGGTTAGAGATGTTCTTCCAAGAAAGCTGGAGTCATCCTGGGAGTCATCTCAGTTAAAGCATAATAGATCAGATCGAACTTCTTGTTTCCGGTGGAGTCAGAAGAATTCAGCAGATGGTGAACGACACGACATGGATGGTTCGCAGGAGGATAAATCAAGTTCTTTATGGAGAAAAGCTTTTCTCAAATCATATAAAGCCATGGATAAGGAGCTCAAATCTCATCCCAAAGTGGACTGTTTCTGCAGTGGTTGTACTGCAGTCACTTTGGTTAAGCAGGTACACGTAAATCCTAACCAATTCGCAGCTTTGTTTTCGGATTTGCTCGCTGTTTCTTTCAGTAATTTTGATTTACCTACAGGGTTCCGATCTATTCGTGGGAAGTATCGGGGATTCTCGAGCAATTCTTGGATCGAAAGATAGCAGTGATTCGCCTGTAGCAACCCAGTTGACAGTAGATCTAAAGCCTGATTTACCCAGTACGTCCAGTCCATTACGTTACTTTTACGAACTAATACGTGATTGTAATTTGCTTGTTTGTTCATCTTCTAGGAGAAGCTGAAAGGATAAAGAAGTGTAAAGGAAGGGTGTTTGCATTGCAAGATGAGCCAGAAGTGCCAAGAGTGTGGCTGCCATTCGACAATGCACCTGGCTTAGCCATGGCTCGAGCGTTTGGCGACTTCTGTTTGAAGGACTATGGAGTTATCTCTATTCCCGAATTTTCGCACCGCGTGCTTACAGATAACGATCTGTTTGTTGTCCTTGCTTCCGATGGGGTAACTTCCCTAATTCTCTAATTCTGCAGGCAAGCAGAAGCAAGCCTGTGTTTGAATTTCATTTCAATTGTCAATCTCCAGAATTCAAGACAGTTCCTTTGCAGGTTTGGGACGTATTGAGCAACCAAGAGGTGGTTGAGATAGTTCATTCTGCCCCAACTCGCTCATCGGCAGCTCGGATGGTGGTAGACTCGGCTGCTCGTGAATGGAAGCTCAAGTACCCTACTTCAAAAATGGACGACTGTGCAGTCGTTTGCTTATTCTTGGACGGGAAAATGGATTCAAATTCAGAAAATGAAGAACAATCTCTTGCAACTCTTCAAACCGATGAAATGGATAACACGGAAAATTCAGATGAAGAGCAGAGGTTGGAGCCAAGTTTACAGAGGAACAATACGGTCCGATCATCGGAAGAAAAAGAGCAAATCGGAGGGCGATCTTCACAAAGCGAAGAGAATGGAGAATCAATCTGTGCTAAAGATGAGAATTGGTTAGGATTGGAGGGTGTAACGAGAGTAAACTCCCTGATTCAACTTCCTAGATTTTCTTGTACTAAGAACATAGTTGAAGAAGGTTGTAATGGCGGATGAACAACTCAATTCCGGCCATCACTTTGTATCACTACAATGCACAAAAACTTGGTTTGAGCTTCCATGGAAGAATTCAATTCATAACTTCAACTCCCTATGAACAGGGAGCATTTGATCCATTTTCAATCTAATCATAAAGATGTTTGGTGTAGATGGTTTAATCATTAGCTATAGATGTGAAAGTCGAACACTACCCGACACTTACAAGATTGATATGAGTGCTATACTTCATAAATATCCGTTTATTCTTGATAGACATCGTTATGTAGAGGCTTATCTATGCTGTCTAAGTCATGGCATGCTTGTCACATGAGTTTTTTTAGAAAGCAATGAAACTAAAGTGTGTATGCAATATTCAAGAAAAACAATGAGTGACTAAGATTAAAAACAATCAAGTTGGTACTCAAAAGAGAAAGAATATACAAAAAAATTTACCTTTTGAGTTCAACAAAACTTTTGTTTATTCAACCAAAGCGAGTGTGACAACAGAGACATAATGGTAGTACCTTGTTTCACATGGCTAAAGCACACTCCCCCACGCTCACTCCTCACCCAATTCATCATGATAGTTGCAGACTTCAGTGGTCACAGCATACCCACGAGACATTCCAGTCTAGATAGCTTCCCAATTGAGAGATTAAAACCACCCACCAACATTTCCTGCTGCCATTGTCTCTCTACTTGTGATTTATGGTAAATATACCCGTTCAAGTCCACCGTTAGCTAGTAGATATTGTCTTCTTTGAACTTTCTTTTTCGGGTTTTCTCTTCAGGTTTTAAAACGTATCTGCTGGGAAGAGGTTTCCATGTTTTCCTCTCCAGATGACATGGGGATCCACAATCCACCCCCGTTCGAAGCTCAACGTTGCACTCGTTCCTCTCTCTAATTGATGTAAGATCTCACAATCCAACTCCAATCCCTTCGGTTGGAGAGTGGAACGAAGCACTCCTCTAGAGAAAGGTTTCCACGTTCCCCTCTCCAACCGATGTAGGAACCCACAATCCACCCCCTTTGGAGCTCAACATTGCACTCGTTCCTCCCTTCAATCGATGTGTGATTTCACAATCCAACTTTGATCTCTTAAGTTGGAGAGTGGAACGAAACACTTCTTATAAGAGTATGTAAATCTTTCCTTAGTAGATACGTTCTATAGGTTTCTTCATACATCTATCCATAACATGGGCAAAGGCACATGACATATGACATAGGTTTCTTCACACTGTCACCACATGACAAAGGCAGCTCTGGAGAAGGGCAGGCAGGCTCATATGGCACTAACCCAGCTCCAAGACGTCAATATATTCCTGGTGGGGATGATAATTTCATTCCAAATCCTGGATTTGAGGTACCAATCCCAGCCAAGATTAGTGGTGTTAAAGAAACACCCTACCCTTGAGTCCGTCCATCTAGCAGTAATCATCAGAATAAGTCTGCAATGTTCATCAGCCAGTTGCAAGGTTTCCAGTTTGATTTTAATGAAGTATGAATATCAGTCTCGAAGAAAATAGTGATGATGTTTGTACTAGTTCCTCTGCAAATGTGTGGAAACTCGGTTTATGATCTAGATCAAGATATTTGTTCAATGATTATCTCATGCATAGTGTAATAGCTCAAGTCTACCACTAGTAGATATTGTCTGCTTTTGCCTATTACGTATTGCCGTTAGCCTCATGATTCTAAAACGCGTCTACCAATAAGAGGTTTTCACACTCTTATAAGAAATGTTTCGTGCCCCTCTCCATAGTAAACGTGTTTTAAAACTGTGAAATTGATGGCGATACGTAACGGGCCAAGATGAACAATATTTGTTTGCAGTGGGCTTGGATTGTTATAAATGGTATCCAAGCTAGACATTAAGTGGTGTGTCAACGAGAATGTAGAGGCTCAAGAAGGTGAATTATAAGATCCTACTCTGATTGGAGAGGAGAACGAAACATTTTTTTTATAAGAGCGTGGAAACTTCTTCCTAGTAGAAGTATTTTAAAATCGTGAAGCCTGAGCCAAATCAACTTAGGGGTTGACCAAAGACCCTTGAGAAATCAACCAAAAGGGTCGGGTATGATGAGTTGATTTGGCCTTCTACGATCTCGTCACGACTAATCGCCCCTTATGATAACCCACTCTCATTGTGCCACTTACATTCAACCTTATGGTTAAATTCTACCTCTAACAATACCATATATGTCTCAATGATTTTTAGTCATGAAATTGAGAATTTAGGATAAAACAATATAACATAAAATAATATCACAAATTTAAGGAAAAAATTTACCGTATTTTTTTTAAAAAAACTAAAAAGGAAAAATTATGGTAGCGAAGAACGACGTCGTATTACAGGGAAGGAAGTTGGCGCATAAATGGAAAAGCTTCAAAAACCTCAGGTATGGGCTGTTTCTCCAGAGTCCACTAGGGTTTAAGAAACCAGCTCTCCGCCTTCAAATCCGCCACCGCTATTTACAGTTCTGCCGCTGCCCGTCTTTTTCTTCTTCTTAAAGCTATGTTTACGCTTCTTCTCTCTCAATCAAGTCCCAATTTTGTAGCTCTGCAATGGTAGAGCTTTCATCCAACTCCACCACTGCGTCTGCGCCTGACGGCCTCCTTCACGCTTCTTCTAAGCTTAAGAACTCGGAGCCGCTTCCGCTTGACTCTTTTGATTCTAAGCCCGTCGATTACTCCTTTGCCGATTCCTTCCTTGATTACGATTCCTTAAACGACTGGATTGACGAATTTACATCTCCTGTTATGGCTGATGCACAAACGATTCTTCCTGAAGTGGAATCCCATGTGAATCAACTAGTCAAAAAGTCTGTTCCAATTGTTGGTGAAATTCAGCCGATTGCGCAGGCGGAAGGTGAGGCTTGTGGTAAGTCTACGGATTTGAATTGCATCATTGAGGAAGGGATGTCGAAGGTTAGTTTGGTTATTGATGGAGGAAGCACTGGAAACATTGAGTCGGATTCTCGAGAGGATGATGATGACAGTGACGTTGAGTCCGAGGGCACAAGTTCAGCTTCAACGTCTAGTGATAGTAGTAGCTCTAGCGGAAGCAGCGATGATGAAAAAGATGAGGAAGAAAGTTCATCGTCTTCAAGTAGCGGCGACAGCAGCTGCGATGATGATGTAGAGACGGAGGAGAACTCTGTAAAAGCGGATGTACACACAGAAATCGGTGAACTTGAAGAAGGTGAGATAAGTGACGCTGATAATGAAGACAAGGAGGCCTCTGCAGATGACATGGTTGCGTGGGATGGTGATGGTGAGGAACTAGACGAAGAAGAAGAGGCTGGACCTGAGGGAGGTCCGATTAGTTCTAAAAACGAGCTTAAGGTCAGTTTTCTTTGTTCATCCTTAAGCTTGCAAATAGTTTTGGAGACACATGGCTGATGTTGCTTGGGGTAATTGATCAATAATAGGTTCATTATTTCTTATTGGCTTCCTTGTAGGTTCTTCCTCCAGTTCCTCAGGTGCATGCAACGCTGCAGCCACACCACCAGATGGTTCCTGTTGGAGTTGTTTTGTCGGTAAGTTCCTTAATTTGAATAGAATTATACATCAAAGAGTACTCCCATTCTATCAACGTCTGCCCATTACATGGTTTCCCTGCTTGTGAAACTAAATTATCCATAAGAAGCTTGTGAATTGTGATGAACTTGATGTTCTATTTCTACGTTTCAGATAATTGGCAGTCAAGTCATTGTAGAGGGTGTTGAGAAGCACAATCCTCTAAACGAAGGCTCTATCCTGTGGCTAACTGTAGCTAGATCCCCATTGGGGTTGGTAGATGAGATCTTTGGACCAGTAAAAAATCCTTATTATTCAGTAAGATACAATTCTGAAAGTGAAGTCCCTACTGGAATAAGTAGTGGCACTCACGTCTCCTTTGTTCTGGAGTTTGCCGATTATGTGCTCAACAACAAAGACCTGTACAAGAAGGGGTATGATGCATCTGGAGCGAATGATGAAGAGGTGTCCGACAACGAGTTTTCAGATGATGAGAAAGAGCTTGAGTTCAAGAAGATGCAAAAGCTGGCTAAGAGGGGTATGAATGACAACCAACAGATTAATGAAAACAGAAATAATGCTAGGAAGAAGAAAAACAATGCTAAAGCCAGGAAATTTGGTCAGCGTACATTTGAGACACCGCAGGAACATGACAAGTCCAGGAATTACGGCCAGGCCATACCCCAGCAAGCAACAGTTCCTGAAGGCAGCAAGTTTGATCAGCCAGCCCCTCAACAAGTAAAGATGGATATGGCTCAGTCATTCTCCAATCAGAATCAGCACACTGGCCCTCCTTTGGCGCCGTTTGTATATCACGGTGGTTATCCAAACCCTGCAGCTTCTGAACAACGTTTTATCAATGGACCTGGTGTTATGCCATCATTTCCTCCAGCGTTCAACCCCTGCTTTCCCCCAGCAATGAATGGAATTAGGCCAGCAGAAATGCCATTTCAGTTTCAGCAGCAGCAGCAGCAGCAGAATCCATTATTTCCCAACGGTCTTCCAATGACTGGCATGCCCTGGCTATTACAGAATCCGGTACAGCAGGTGCCTCAGCCTCAAATGCCTATGATGAATACATTTGCTGGAGCTCCATATCCGCCGGGGTTTGTAGGTACATCATCCGCCCTACCTAATCCCCTCACAGCCGTTGGGGCACAAGGAATCCATTCCGGTGGAGTACAGTTTGGACAGAATCAAAACATGCACCCTCCAACACAGCAATTCAATCGTCCAAACCCGCACCCACCTGTACCATTCCAAGGAAATGTAGCACCACAGCAATTCAACCAAGGCTCATCTTCGAACCGGGGAAGGAAATCGTATGGTCGAGGTGGACCTCATTTTAGAGGTAGAAGAGGAGGTGGGCGTCAACCAAGATGAACCTTCAGTTGTTTCATATAGGTTGCATCACATCTGCAAGTACTACATTTTGATTTACTCTATCTTGTAAAACCCTCCACCGTTCCAGGTTGGATGAGAATTATGAAGTATGTATTTCAATCGCTTTTAAAGAGGTTTCTTTCTGTTCTTAATCACTTCCTGGCTCCATTTCTGCATATTACTTGAACAAAGATACTGCAAGAAATTACAGAAACGATTTTCCTTAAAGCTACGTAGTTCTGCAAATGATTGGACTGACAATTTTGGAATCAATAATAGGTAAATCCGTTGAATGCCAGACATAATTCTGGGCGGTATTCAAAGTTTAAATAAATCCTAGGGAACATCCAGGATAGGAAAAGAAAATGTGAGTGAGAAAAGCCTCAAGCTTTTGCATTTCTTGTGAAGTCAATGCAGGTCTGGCAGCTGCAATCTGAGAAACGGCATGTCTCACACCCGAAGCACACACACGAAGTGCACCCCTTACAAGTCGGCGAACGAGTGCAGCCTCTATAAACCTTGCGACTTGCTCGTTCTTCGTCGTCATCACATGTTATTCTAAGCAACAGAACAGTATAGTTAGTGTATATGTATACAGCTATAACATCAAATCTTAAACAAAAACCACAAATTGTGTGCAACAAGTTCATATATTCATGCAACAGGATAGCTGTTTTGATTTGCAGTAAAGTCCATTCATTCTGGAATAAGCATATGCAAGAAACATATCTTCTTAAGTGAGTATCGACCAGTAACAGAAGAGGGAAGTGGCAGCTGAATACTGCCCAACTCAAAACTCGGAAAAGATAAGCTAGTCTAATATATTCATCTGCACATAAAATACAAACCGACAGTACTTTGTTATTCCAAGCCCATCACCAGCATATATTGTCCTTTCTGAACTTTACCTTCAAGGCTTCCCTCAAGGTTTTAAAATCCATCTACGAGGGAGAGATCTCCACGCAACACTCTTATGAAAAATGTTTCGTTCCCCTCTCCAACCGATGTGGGATCTCACGGTCCCACATTGATTGGAGAGGAGAATGAGTGCCAGCAAGGACGCTGAGCCCCGAAGGGGGGTGGATTGTGATATCTCACATCGGTTGGAGAGGGGACGAAACATTCTTTATAAGAGTGTGGAAACCTCTCCCTCGCAAACGTGTTTTAAACCCTTGAGGGGAAACTTAGAAGGAAAAGTCCAAAAAAGACAATATCTGCTAGCGGTGGGTTTGGGCTGTTACAACTAATGTCGCTAAATAACCCGCAATTAAGACATAACAGCAACATCATAGTGGCTAAAACAATCGTTCTCAGTTTTGCTCCCTAGGACCATACGTAGTTAAGAAATTCCTACTTTGCTGCAGCTACGCCTTTCGATTCGTATCTGATACGTCACCTTTCATTAGAAGGCAGACCTCTCATTTTAAAGTGAAAGAATTAAGGATCAAAGCTCATCACTTGTATGGTCCTAAACTACGTCAAGCTTCCAAGTCCAAAGGAATGCTATCATTATGAGAACAGTTTTGATAACTCGACTCGAACCAAACGTACACGAACATGAAACATAAAACATCAGCAGAATCAGAAAATATCTAACAGTAGAGCCATCACTAAACAATGAGACGTGTATGAATTAAGTCTTTTCTCCTAGCTCAAATACTTAACACGAACATGAAAGATCGTATCCTCATACAAATTTTCAGCAGCATAAATTTCTGAGTTTAAACCTCTAACAATGTTAATCAATATCATTACGATGGCTAGCAGAGCTAATATAGGAAACGTACTATCTCTTCTTTAAACATGAATTAAATAATATCAAGAGTTTAGAACAAAGATATACTTATCATAAGGCCAATCTGAACACTTCCAATCCATGTCTGCTAAGGCATCATGGTAAGCCCGACATTCTTCCTTCAGCCGAAGACGGAATCTACGTTCCTTGCTGCACCTACTACAGCGAAAAAATTCATCACGATGAACGACTCGTCCATTTTGGGATCTACTTGACCCATTACCAGTCTTCGATGACTGGTTGTAGTATTTGAGTAACACCGTCTTATAAAGCGGAACCTTTTCCCCATTAACTATGACCCAGACATTGTTCTTCCATTTTCTAGCTGTCTCTCTTCCAGAATGCTTTTCAAATGCAGCTGGTGTCAGCTTCCCTAGTGTTCAAATCACCAAAACCATGGTAAACAAACAAATAAAAGAGCTTAAATGTTGTTTTAGAACACATGGAAACAGCATCATATGAGTATATAAACACGACAGAATCCTCCTCGTTATGTAAAGCAGAGTTTAAGGTCAAACAGCTGCTGTCGTTTAAGGAATTACGCCCAAAAGAACCAAGCACTCAGACATAAAAATGAAACAAACAATCTGACATTAATCTCACAGAATTGAACATCATGTCGGTTGAGGATTGTTGGGAGGAAGTCCCACGTTGGCTAATTTAGAGGATGATCATGGGTTTATAAGTAAGGAATACATCTCCATGGGAGGCCTAAGCAAAGCCACATGCTCAAAGTGTACAATATCATACAAATGCGGAGCTTCGTGATTACTAACAATATCCTCAACGACCAAGCTTATGAATAGCTAGACATCAGCAGTAGGATTCACTTGGGAAAGCAACATCACTACTACAACTCCATATATTTAGCATGGATTGTATTCTAATTGGAAAGTTAAGAACACCTGATATACTGATATAAGACTAAGTCCAAAAGCTGTAATAAAGTATCCTCACGAGCATGAAGTCAAGAACGATGGAAGCAAGAAGGCTAGAAGTCACACAACATCTTACTCTGCCAAACACAAGGAACAGATGCTGAAATCAAATGAAGAACACAGTAACCAAGCAAAACAATGCGTGAGCTAAAGAGAAAAGCACCCAAAACCAAAACCAAAACCAAAAGCAGCCGCAGCGCCATGTTTGAGTAGCGAGCTACTTCATTGGGTCAGACAAAACAACGTACATTCAAGCTGTGTAACGTAGAAAAAAGGGAAGAGTGTGCAGAGAAACGGTACAAATGGAAGCAATTGATACTCAAGGCCATCAACCCAAAACCCCATTTGAACAAAAACTCAGACAAATAATACTACTACACAAACCCAACATGCAATAAAAATCCAAAACCATATTGTCTCGAAAAGAGAAAAGATTCGCCTGAAACTCTAATATACGCGCATTTAACATGCAAAAGAGAAAACATCCATTCCAAGGAAGAGCGAGGAGAGACAGAGAACTAGGAATAGAAGGAGAGAGAGAGAGAGAGAGAAAGACCTTCCTGACAACCAGGGGTGCACTCGCAGGTGATTTCAAGGTCACCATTAAGAAAAACCCTAAGCCTCCCTACAGCATCACCATATCTGTGGCTCGTACATCCGCAGGTAACCTCTATATGGTCTCCACTTCGTTTAATCCCACTCATTTCACTCAGCTCCTCATCGCTAAAAATGCTCAACCCCACTTCTCTTTCTACTCCATTCGCCATTTTCGCTAAAGAAAACGCTTCTTTCAATGCAAACTCAGAAAACCCAGATGGAATATTGAAGCGAAATCAAAGAAAACCCCAAAAGAATTTGAGAATGAGAGGGTTTGCACTCGCTATGAAATGGGTTATTGGGGAAACAAGTTTGAAGGGTAAAAAATAAAGAGAAAATTTCAGAAACCCACGGAGAGTTTCAATAAGCACGCATCTCCATGGATCACTCCGAGAGATCTGGTGGAGAAAAGGGTTGGAAAAAGAAAAAGAGAGAGAGAAAGAATGAGCTGGCTATCAGAAAAACAAATGTCGTGGGGCGAAACAGTGGGGGGCGGTTAAAGGGTTTAGAGAGGCTATTTGCATGATATGACATTAGAGAACAGAAATAGAAGAGGGCCTTTCACTCACTCACTCACTCGCTTCATTTCAATTTTAGGCACTCGCTTATTATCAGTTCTTCTTCCCCTTCCCCCTTTTGATTTGTTGTCGTCTTTTTATTGAATTTGTTCCCGAGACGCACTGTTTTCAGGAAATGTACTTTAGCAACTGATACTCTTTTCGATAAGTTGAAAGCAAGTTTGACAGTACACAAACGAGTACTTATTTGAATCAAACTTATCAATTCTATTAATCTTGCGGATACAGACCACAAACTCACGCAACCCACGCAACCCACCATGCCATTTGCCTTAAACTTTAAGCATTTAGCTTCACTTTCTAGCTAATAGGGTCTTCAAAATCCCACCATTTTTAAGACCCAGAAACTGAAAATATGAGTTTTGAGGTCTTCAAGGCAGTTGAAAATGAATTTTTGTTGCAAGTAAATGGTAAAGGTTGAGTTCAATGCATGGAGTGGTGCATGATGGACACCCACAGCCGCATACCTCAAATCTTGTCAACCATAATCACATTGGTTATCCACACCGCATTGCATTTTCTATTAGTGATGTCTCCTCGGATGAGCTCACTCTTGTTCCTCTACAGAACAAAAAAGGTACCTTTGTCTTCAACAATGCACTTGGGTTTGTTTCCATGCAGTTACGGTGTGGCCCTGTCTTGGGCTGCGCGCGATTGATCGCTGCATGATGCCCTGTGCCCTGTTTGCACATCGAGCAATGCGCAACTCTTTCACCCTGATTAGCTTCTTGTATCTGATGTGAAACCAATCATTATGGTTAAAACTGATTGATTATGGAATCTTGGTCGTCGCCGCCGCCGTTGATACTGTTTCCTGGCCAGAATTGGAGTGTTCATCATTTTGGTTGATATCAATCAGGGCCATCGAAGGGGGCAGAAAACAGGCGAAATGGGCTTCTGGGTTAGTAACAGTAGCAGGATTGATTGAAGTTGAAGAGGATTAGGACCAAAATTTCAATGCCACCGGTTTTGTTGAATGATTTTTCTTTTGTATTATGCTGGCAGAAAGTACAGAAAGGAGCAGACTTTACAATGTTTGATATGAAGCAGACAGTTGCTAATGGGTTGGGCTCAAAAGAAAAACAATAGCTTTTGTGTTCACTCCTTTCTTCACCACTCCTTAAAGGAGCAGACTTTTTTTTTTTTTTTTTTTTTTTTTTTTTTTTTTTTCTTCTATCTGCCCAAATTCATCTTACATGTTTGGAAGTAATTTTGAGACGATTGAAATCATTAGGAATGGTATTGTCCGGCTAAACCCACATTTAGTCTCGTCGCAGTTTTGGGCTCACCGTTGATAGATATTGTCTTTTGGCTCGTTATGTATAGTCATCAATCTCACGGTTTTAAAACGCGTCTACTACAGAGAGGTTTCCACACGTTTATACGGAATGATTCGTTATACTCTCCAACCAACATGCCTGATATCAATAGTATTAATTTAGTTATAAATGGAGTCGGTTTTGACGTGATCAATTCAAACAAAAACATTATAAATTTATAGGGAAGAATTTCTTTGTAAATAAATTTTGTTTTTTCTTTTTTTTTTTTTAAAAAAAAAAAAAGAGGATTAAATAAATTTCTAAAATTAAAAAAAAAAAAAAAGTAAAATGTTTTTTTTTTTAATTTACATATTTTCTATATTCTCCTTTGAAAAAAAAAATAATATAATTGAAAGGTGAATAAAAAAATAGATAGGAAGAAAAATAATTTAATATGAAAATGTAAATGGATAAAATTTAAATAAAAGTTGCCTTCATTAACAAGTTTATGATATTTTATTATTAAAAAAAGAGGGAAATGACGGTTGCCAGATGGGGTGGAATAATTTTTTAAATTATAATAAAAAAAAAACGTTTCCTTTAGCTTAAATACATTTTAAAAATAGATCTCTTTAATAAAATATCATTTTTATAATGTACGCGTGGTTCATATTTATTTTTTTATTTAAAAATATTAAATTACAAATTTAATAGAAATTTAAATTTTTATTATCTAATTAAATTATAAACATGATATTAAAACGTGTAAAATCGTAAAGACTAAATTTCAAATTTTTATGGATCAAATTTTTATTTTAAGCAATTTGTAACGTCAAATTTTAATAACCTTTTCAGAAACATTCACAATTATTTATAAAATGGTGCCATTTTTTTTTAGAGAATATCTTTTAAAGATTTTATTTGTATTTTAAAATTGAAAAAATCTCCTGATTTTATTTTCGAGATTCGAATCGAAATTTGGATATAATGTTATTTTTATAAATTAGTATTTTTTTTTTGTGAACAAAAAAGCCATATGGAGATATCTTTAAATTTTTTAAGACGTTCTTTTTTGAGATCGAGAGCTTAGACTTAATAGAGTTTTGAATAATAGTTCCCTAGAAACGGAGGAAAAGAGTCGAGGGAGTCGAGTTGTGTAAAATTTCATGGACCAAGACGTGCACTCATTGATAACAGATGTAGGTGTAGACCGAACTAGGTTATTGATTCTTGTTTCGTTTAATTTCCACCGTTTATTATGGGAATTGGTATAGCATAATTTGAGTATATAATTTAATTTTAAATTCCATAGTACGTGTGGACAAAAGATTTCATGTGTTACATAATTTTAGCCACAAAAAAAGAATAGAGTGCATAAATTGTGAATGGAGGGGAAATATTTGGGTGCGGTCAGGAGCAGGGTAAGTTGATGGGCCCTAGTTTATTCATTTCAATCTGTAACCTCTGAATTTTCTGACCCTCCCTCTCATTTCCTCGCCATTTTCTATCTTCCATTTAACTTTTACCTCTCAAATTTTACCATTACCCTTTGGAGAGATTTATTTTCTATATAGTAAAAAATAATGAGAGAATAAAGAGAGATTTTTGGGAATTTTGAGGATTTTTGTCTCCACTCAATTTTTGTCTCCCTCTGTCATCATTGTTCCCGCTCAATTTTCCGTCTCATTCTACTTTGTCATATTCGTCCCTGTTCAATTTTCGTCTTGCTCTACCCCATTATATATATACTATTTCAAAAGAAGTCGCCTAAGACACTCGTCTCTAAACGCTCGCGCTCACTGTCCCACAAACTAGCTCATTTATGCCAAATGATAGCTCTAATACCGATTGTTACAGTGTACTTTTTCAACCGTGTGGCATTGTGATATTGACAAGCTCACGGCCAAACTCAAGCCCTATATCCATTTTTTGCCCAATTTTGTAGTTTCTTGAACTTTACGCGAAGTTTATCTTCATCAACCGAATATCATATATTATAGTTTCCATTTGAATAAGAACATTGTATTTTTTAAAGTGGAATATTATGTTTTTATATTAAAATTTAAAATTTAAAAAATTATGTTCATAGAATAAATTAAAAAAAAAAATGTTTTAAGAGGAATC
Source organism: Cucurbita pepo subsp. pepo (assembly GCF_057944985.1). Taxonomy (NCBI): domain Eukaryota; kingdom Viridiplantae; phylum Streptophyta; class Magnoliopsida; order Cucurbitales; family Cucurbitaceae; genus Cucurbita; species Cucurbita pepo. The sequence goes on along the minus strand of NC_141802.1, from coordinate 18,275,126 downwards.
CTTTTCATTCGTCATGATCAAATGTTTTAATAAATTCTTATGAATTTGAAGTATTTTAAAATTAATTAATTAGAATTCTAAAATTTTCCATTAAAAAATAATATACAATAATTACTTTTTTTTGTGTATTGAATTAACCGTTCTAATTTAGATTTTTTAGGATTTGTTTTTTCAATACACTTGTTTTCTTCTACTTGATGACATGGAAAAAGACAAAAAAGAATAAACAAAAAAAAAAAATATATTAACTAATTTCAAGTATTATACCGATACTACCGACAATAATTTAATTATTTTAAAAAATAATTTAAATTATTTTCAACATAGAGAAACACGACTCACAAGAACAGAGTTTTAAGATAATTTTAAATAGTCTTTATCAATAAACCCAAAAAATACGTTTCCAATAAAATTAATTCCATAAAAGAAAAAATAAAAAAGGGACTATTTCCCAAATGGTCTTTTTATAATTAAATGAGAAATTAAATAATAATAATAATTTATCATTTTATTTTTTCGAACTTGTTTAAATAATTCAAGATAAATTATTGACTTTTATTTTCTATTTTTACATTAACATTTAAAAAAAAAAACAGATTATTGTAGAGCTTCAATTATTCTGTATTTTTACAATTTCCATTTCCATTTTATTACGAAATCCGAATCTCCATTACAGAAATCATTGGTAATCAGTGATCTCCGGCGATCAAATTCAAGTATTTCTCGACAACCATCTCCGGCGAGTAATCGGTGAAATAACCATTCTCAACTTCCAACCCAAATTGGGCGGCAAGAACCTCCACCCGTCTCTGGACCCGATCGGCTCCGATCTGGTTGGGTTCCAGCAAAACGCAGGCAATCTCCGTCGTCTCATCGTCGTGAAGAAGCCCTATGGTTTGCACCGTCGGCAGCCCTCCTCCTCTAGCACTCACCATCCGCGCTATTCTCCGAGTAGCTGCCACATCAGTCGACAATATCGGAACATTGTACATCGCCGTCCACGGACGCGCACCGATCATTGTAATTCCCCTCTCTCGAGATACAGAATTTGGACCTTCATCAGGCTTTTCCGGCAAAGTTTCCGGCATCGACCACCCAGCCCATTGATTCCCCTTGTAATTCGGCCGGAAATACCCAAGCTCCCGTCTCAAATCGTCCGGCGCCTTCCCGCTTGGATGAGCCGCAGAGTACAGAAATACAGGCACTGCACAAAATCACAAACGATTTTAACACTAACACGAAATTCCCATTAAAAAGTTTTGATTTTGAATCATGTAGAGACCTTGAAACATAGTGGCCATGTCCTTAGCGACCGCCTTAGCGAGCCAAGCGGCTTCGTGAAGTGACGCCCGAGCCAGGGGATGGAAAACGATGTCGTCGACGACTCCAAGACGAGGGTGAGCGCCAGAATGGGACTCGAGGTTGATGTTAGCGAAAGCAACCTCAGTCATGGCCAGAACTGTTTGGTGCAATGGGCTGTAAATGGCGTTTCCTTTAGCGTCGTGGACGACGTAGGAGACGATGGTGTATCGGGTCCTGTTGTAAGCTCTGTCTTCGAATTTGTTGACGATTACAGAATCTGGGTCTTGGCTTACAGCTCTCTCGATGGCTTCCAGTACAGAGCGATTGCGGGATTCAGAAACGTAGTATTTGCAGCACAGAAGTTCCTTTTGCTCCAAGCTTATTCTCTTGTCCTGAAATGAACAGAAGATCAGAAAAGAAAACAGAGGTTGGGGTAGAGAAACAGAGTGTTTACCTTGGCGGTGAGATTGAAAGCCATTTGTAGGTGTGAATCTGATAGCGTGGTTGTTTGTTGCAGATTAGGGGGAAGGGGGTGAGATTTTAAAAGGGGGATTTTGGGGGTCGGGGGAGATGGGAACCCGTGAGTTCTAACAACTTTAAAGTCACCCAAATGGAGTGCTGCGATTGTGTCCTAAGTGACTATGTCTGCAGCGGCTACCAGTCTTATTCGGCGTCCTCGTCTGCTAAAAAAACAGAGGACTTTTCCTTCATTTTTCTAATCCACCCACGTGCTCAATGCTTCATTTTGTTCAACACATATTCATAATAATTAGAGGTTTCTCCACTCTTATAAATAACGTTTCGTTCTCCTTCCTAACTGATGGTGGAATTTCACAATCCATTTCCTTTTAGGGTCCAGTGTCCTCGCAGGCACTCCGCCGGTGAAGAATGCTTCGTTCTCCTCCCCAACCGATGTGGAACCTCACAATCCACCCCCTTCAAGGCCTAGCGTACTGTTTGACTTTGATACTATTTGTAACCGACCAATCTCACCACTAGCCGATATTGTCCTTTTTTAGCATACCCATCAATTAGAGAGATGTTTCCATATCTTTTTCACATCCTTTTCCATTCCATATCTTTTTCACATCCTTTTCCAATCGATGTGAAATCTTGTGCAAGGATAGACAGTTGTGTTAGGTTTAGGCCACAAAATTCAATAAATCCCCCAATTTTGTAAAATAATGTAGAATATGTCGAGATCTATCATACACAAAATTAAAAAAATTCGAGAATTTATTTAAGATATGAAAATTAAAAACCTAAACTTGAAAGTTACATTAAATAATGAACAGTCATCTGTGTGTGGATGGCGATGTGGATAACAGCGAATCATACATACATTGGACATTCAACAGCAATAGATAAGATTATGCTTTATGTTCCCGATGTCGTGTCCTTCAATTTCAACCTCTTGTTCATCTTATGCTTCACATTTAGATTCATAGATTGTCCATATTTCTCTAAAAAAAAATCATTGTAATAAGACCATTCAAAAAAATCATTGTAATAAGACAATTCAATGAACACTGTTTGCTTATTAACAGAACTTATAATTACTGTTATAAATCTGATAAAAGGCTGTTTTAATTTGGTAAGTACAGCTTACATTTTATTTTATTTTTTTTGGTCTGATGTAACCGCCTAAGCTCACCGTTACTAGATATGTTTGCTTTAAAACACATTTTCTAAGGAGAGGTTTCCACACCCTTATAAAAGATGTTTCGTTCTCCTCTTCAATCAATGTGGAATCTCACAAATCCACTCCCTTAGGGTCCAAAGTCTTCATTCCTCTCTCCAACCAATGTGAGATCTAACAATCCACCTCTCCTAGGGGCCCAATGTCCTCATTGGCACACTGCCCGGTGTCTTGCTCTAATACCATTTGTGTATCAGCTCAAACACACCGCTAGCAGATATTGTCCTCTTTAAGCTTTCTCTTTCGGACTTTCCCTCAAAAAAATTTAAAACACATCTGTTAGGGGAAGGTTTCACAACTTTACTGGTGGGCTTGTATTTTGTACTCAAAAGATCAAAACATTCAGCTCGATATCAAGATCTCGTATAAGATCCAAAGCATAAGATACACAGAATATAAGAGGTAAGCAAAAATCTGAAGTTACTTCAAGATTACATAGTAGAAAGAAGTTTGAGGTACCTTTCTATCATAGCCTCTTGCGAGGGGCTTGTGAAGTAACCTTTCCCCACACCTAATCCCTCACTTTCTGCAAGCCGTTCAACCTCCTGCTGAACCATTTTTCCTCCCACTTTACTTGGTTGTTGCAAATTACAAGCCACCTCAATCACACCTTCATCAAGAGCAAGGGCCATTGCTTGAACTGAAGGAAGCCCACCTCCTCTCTCACTGACTTGTTTTGCAATGTTACGAACAGCGGCGATATCGGTAGAGAAGATCGGGATGTTGTAGTTATCAACCCACTCTGTTGCTCCTATCACGACGATGCCTTTTGCTTTACTTGCTTCAGCTGGACCCTCATCTGGCTTTAGTGGCAATGAATCTGATTTCATCCCTCCAGCCCATAAGCCATCAGAATTTGGCTTGAAATAACCCAGCTCTCTTCGGATCGTTGCTAGCTTCCTTCCCTCTTCATGAGCCGCTCCATATAGAAATGTTGGGACTGCAGGCTATAGTTTAGATCACCAGCACCTCAGAATATAATTGACAGAAGGATAACACAAGGCAATTGATAGCATGGAACTCTTGGAAAAACCTAACTCTCAGATCACAAATAATAGTCGTAACGCAACGATATTTGGTTTTTTGACAAAGTCTAGCTTCTAAAGTGTAATAGCCCAAGTCTAACGCTAGCAGATATTGTCTTTTTTGAGTTTTACTTTTCAAACTTCCCCTCAAGGTTTTAAAACACATCCACTAGGGAGAGATTTCCACACCCTTACACCCTTACAAGCTATGCTTTGTTCCCCTCTCTAACCGATGTGGGATTTCACGATCCACCCCCCTTGGGAGCCCAGTATTCTCACTAGCACACTGCCACTGTCTGACTCTGATACCATTTGTAACAGCCTCTCCCTAGTAGACACATTTTAAAACCTTTTATACAAAACACGTCCACTAGGTCGGTTGGAAAGGGAAACGAAACATTTCTTATAAAGATGTGGAAACCTCTCCCTAGTGGACACATTTTAAAACCTTGAGGGAAAGTTCAGAAGGAAAAGCCCAAAGAAGACAATATCTGCTAGCGGTGGGCGTGAGCTGTTACATAAAGTTTGAAAGCACAGCATTGACGCTCTACCTTAATTCAATACATTAATCTTAGGAGTCATAGAATCGAATGCATTCTTTGAAAAAAGGCAAGGAACAAGATCATATCTAACATGTGAACACTGCCTTAAAGAAGCGCATGAAAAAAGTTGAGAGAAATACAGAGCAGAAGTTTATGTCACTGTTTTATCAGCTGATCATATGAATGGAAATGCCACTGAAGTTAGCATTCCTCTCATTTCCACAGCCTAAAATTTAACATTGTAGTATGGTGTGTAAAGTACAAACCTTGCAGACCACATCCAACATCAGCAGCCAAAGATTTTGCAATTGCAGCTGCATCGTGCAAGGAAGCAAAGGCCAAAGGATATAAGCATGTATGATCTACAACTCCGAGTCGTGGGTGGCTGCCACAATGCGAGTCCAAGTCGATTGCCGAAAATGCAGCCTTAACCATGTTCAGGACTGCACTTCTCAGAGAACATGGCTTTATAGATGGCTTTGATGGGAGCTTGGAAACAAGGGTATACCCAACTCTATTGTAAACCTCATTCGTGAACTTGTTGATAATGGGTGCTTCAGGGACGAGCTTGGCAGCTTGTTCAATTGACTCCAGCGCAGCCTTGTTTCTGCTTTCAGATATGTAAACCTTGCAGCAAGCAAGAGCCAATTTTGACATTACTTTCTCCTTACTGCAGGTCACTAGCTGCACAAAATTGTATGAACATGTAACAACTAGTAGCTGAAAGATGCAACTCTGTGCCTATAATTTATCTTTGAATAAAAAAAACTCATTTATCCAGCCAATCCAACATTATTTGAACAGTCAAGCAATGCTGCACGTGAGTTCATCTAGGCAAGAAATGAAAAATGCTTACCATATCTAACAGCCCAAGCCTACCGCTTACGTATATTGTCTGCTTTGGTCTATTACGTATCGCTGTCAACCTCATGATTTTAATACGCGTCTACTAGGGAGAGGTTTCCACATTCTTGTAAGGAATGCTTCGTTCTCCTCTCCAACCGATGCGGTCTCTCACAATCCACTCCTTGAGGGACCATCATACTCAATGGTACACCTCTCGATGACTCGGGGTAATAAAACATTCTTGATAATGATTGGAAACATCTCCCTAGTAGATGCATTTTAAAACCGTGAGGCTGAGGAACATAACAGATCAAAGTGCACAATATCGGCGGTGAAAATATAATAAGTGTGAATGTCATATCAGTTATGATAAACTTGAAACTTCCAAGAAATATTTTTCACTGTCGAATGATCTTTCCAATTTCCTATTTTCAAATTATAACAGAAACAAAATGTAAGAATACAAACAACACAGCCCGCCTTTACACCACAACCAAAAGATGTCTCCACAAAAGCTGAAACAGAGAGTTCTTATTTAAGTGTAAGAAGAGAGTAAACAATCATCTAAAACTCCCAAATTTCACCAATCGTTTCATCACCAACTGTGAAGTCTCCTAAAAGATCTCTTTTCCATCTGAAGCCGATTTAGGATGGCCACTATACTCTAATTTGACACCCAGAGTGGCGCAAATCGTTCTGAACTTGAGCCTCAATCCTTCCATCAGCTCCTGAACTTGCTCATTCTCAGGGTCCTGAAGCGGGTATTGTTCTACCAACTCCTCCATCTGCTTCACACTCTTCTGAACCCGACTCGAAAACCGTTCTGGGTCGATCAGAATAACAGATTTCCAGACGTCCACACACCCTCTGAAGAACCCAATTTCCTCGCCGACCTCGAAACCAACTTTAAGGCCTACTTGTTTTGCCTCTTCTTTGCCAGCGACTAGGCCGTCTTTGTAGCCCTCGGCGTAGCCTTCCTTCAAATGGGTCTCTTCAAGATTGAGGGAGGAATCGAAGATGTCGTCCATGGAAACTAATTTATCGAGAAAAGGAAAAGGAAAACTTGTTTATTTGTAAATTTTACCTGTTGGGGCTGCTGGGGTAGCTTCAATTTAGACAAAGAGGGGGTCTTGTCCACGAGGGCGGTTCTCTTCCGCCAAAATCAAGAGAGCTCAATCCTCTCTAGGCATTGGGATATCCGCGCAGTCTCCAAATTGGGGTGCTTTTGGCGGGATTTGACGGTAGTCTAGCCCGAGGGTTTTCAGAGACAGCCCACTCATCTTTTTTTTTTTTTTTTTTTTGAGAATCAATTCCAATTTTTTTAAGCTTTTAGTTTCATCCAATAGATTGTTAATATCTATTCTTTTAGTGTAAGAATTGTCGAATAAATTTAATTTAATATGGAATTCCGTAATTAATTAAAAAATAGATTTTTCTTCAAAAGAAAGAAATAGAAAAGTCAAAAAAGCTAGAGGTATTGCTTTCAGCAAAAGCATAAAAATAGCTATTTATCTTTTGGAGTATTAAGATCATTCAGTTCATATATAGAAATAACGTATAGATGCATTATATTGATGCCTTTCTACATTACATCACAATATACTTTGTTAAACTAAAAAATCCAATAATTATAAATGCAAATACCAACAAAAGTAGCTTTTCAAGAACCCGAAACAAATCTTAAAAGAACACAATGTGTTAACTATAAATATGGTGTTGAAAATAGGCTAATTATATATCACCGTTCAATTCAAATTAAGAAAAATAATGTTTTCTTGCGAATTCAAAACATTTGTGATTTGGTGTGAATAAATCGAATTACTTTTGGGTGTGTTTTGTTTGGTGTTCTTGCTTTTGAGACACATTTGACATGTTATAGTCGACATTGATTCATCATTTTGAACGTTTTTAGTTCAAAATGACCTTGTTTGATCGGGAAGAAAGAAGAATAAAAATGGGATTAAGATGGAAAGATTAGAAAAAGAAAGGAGCAAAGAGAAATATAGCATCCAAAATCAGCGGTTTGGGCGCAGTGCCCATGCTCCCTCTACCTTGTCAACTCCGCTGCCTTGCATACGAGACAGAGTAGTCTTTTTACATGACAAGCAAAGCAACCTCCATTTTCCATATAAATTAATAACCCATTTCTCCTTCTTCAAGAACACCCCCAAATTCCCAAACTTTCGCTTCTTCTTCTTCTTCTAAAATGGGTGTGGTTGCAGGGGTTCACAGCAAACTCAGCAACAGCAGAGGAAGGCCTTACGCTCTGATGCTGCTGATTGCATTTGGGGCAGCCTTGCTTGGAGTCATGCTCCTTCATAAGTTCAGAGAAAGGCGCATATGCAACCTTCTCCTCAAGCGCACAGACGAAGATCTCCATTCCTTTCAACTCCTCTTCCAGGTCAACTCTTTATGTCTGTCTCGTTCATGCATGTGTTATCTCTGTGTCTATGAATGCGACGCTGGTGTAGTACTTTCATTTCTTAACTTTTCTTGTGTTGAATGAACAGAAGGAAAGAGATCGAAGTAAGGAATTGGAGAAGAACAATGAAGACATAAAAGAATCGATGTTTTTGCTCCGAACCCAGAAAATGGAACTTGATAGGAGGCTGCTGGAGTTGCAATCGACCATCGACTCGCTCAGAGACGAGCAGAAGATCATAAAAGTTGCACTCCAAGAGAAGCAGAGTGAGATCAAGATGTTGAGGGAGAAAGAGACTGAAAATGGGAATGAAAATTCTCAAGTGGTTGTTCTAACTCAACGCCTCAAGCAAAAGGAAGATGAGTTGGAGGATTTGAGACGTCGACTTGAGTCTCGTGGAGCTGTGGCTGCTAATGATCCATCAGACCCACATGAAGATTCAACAAAGACTGAAGAACAAAGCGAGATATTGCTAGAATCAACGAAGAATAACAGAGGAGAGAGTAAACCAGACTTCAGCGAGGGAAGCACTTCAAAAAGAGATGAAACTGAAACTGAAACTGAAACTCAAAAGTCAGAGGAAACCCCTGAAAGAAGGGAGAAAGAGGCTGCGAAAGTGCAGAAGCAAGTGAGCTCTGAAGACGATGGCGAGGAATCTAAGATCACCAACGATCACAAGGGGGAAGAAGGTCATGATTCTGAAGCAATTGAAAATCAGAGAGCTGATAAGATCCTGAATGATGGGATGAAGATGAAAACAGAAACAGGCAAATATGGGCATACGAGAAAGATGAGAGGAAAAAGATGGAGATACATCGCCAAGAAAAGGTCGGGGGATAACGGATGGAGACTGATTTCGAAGAAAAGGAAGCAGGAAAACAACAGACATTTGGAAGACAGTGTGGCAACTAGCACGACCAATAGGAAGTTCATTAAGGGAGGGACTTTCAATGAGGAGAAAATGAAAGAGTACCCAGAGGAAGCTAGAGATGAGGAAAACAAAAGGTTAAAAGAAGAAGAATTGAATAGGGAATCCAATTCTGATGTGGGAGATGATAGCATTAAGCAAAACCCAGATGAAGAGAATGAGCTAAAAGTGAAGAAAAGTGAAGAAAAACAGGAACAAGAACAGGAGGACGATGGTCATTTCAATAGGGAATCCAATTCTGATGTGGGAGACGACGTTAAAGAAGAAACAAACAAGGAAGAGACAGAGGACGAGTTCTAAATCAAATGCCCAAGTGTTGTTTATTTTTTGATAATTTGAGTAGGCAAATGGGTGTTGTGTTAGTTGTGTTGTAGTGCATAGAGCTTGCTCGATCATGTTACTAAATTATGAGTAATCAAACCAAGTAGACTTTCTACTCGACAACTTTCATATTAAATGTGAAATTGAAGAAACAAAAAGCAACTCACATCGTTACGTTCGTTACCTGTCATCCCAAATAAAGCAATCAACTGAGTTTTTCTCACTAAAAAATGCCTTGTTCAATCACAAGCTCCGGAGCACAAATTCCCTCCATTCGAACTCTATGAATGAGGTGTTGGGGCAAATTGTATTATTAGATATAGGACTTTCGTGCATGAAACAACTAAAATGTCAAGAGAAAAAAACTACGAGATAGGATCATATACGAGAAACAATTCAAGAGTGAAATGAAATCCGCAGACAGCAAGAGGTCTAAGGTATACATTATTTCAGGGAGAACTCCAGAACAGCCGGAAAATGTCCATAGATCAGCTCGTTATGATGTTGCCACAGGTTTCTGAAAGCAAAGGGCAAAAAATTAGGAGAGAAGCAAAAGCTTGTGAAAAACTTCATGTGTAAAGTTACATAATGATACATCTAGGTTGTACTACGCCACCTTCATACTGTTACAAGTTACGAATACTCAATGTCTAATGATCCAAATGATTCATAAAGTAGACGTACTTGCAAACGATATAATCCTGTAACGTTATTAAAGGAGAGAAATCGGGTAAATGTTTTTCATTTTCCAGCCAACAAAACCATTGTACTACTCCTTTTATTGCATATTACTCTCCGCCAAGACCTTGCCAAGAACCAGACAACAGGAGCCTAACCATTGTAGTCTAATGTTGCTTGACAAACATAAATTCTAGACCTTGTATTATACTTTCAAATATTCCAGAATACTCCAGGCGGGTTTAACATTTCCTATTTCTAACATTTCACGTTACATCTGACATGGAAATTAGAAAATTACTCAGCTAGAACGAAGGTAAAACCAAGAAAAGCGCTAGGGCAGCACTTTTAAGGCGACTCCGTCAGAAATATGAGACATAAACAACAATCAATGATCATTAAATAATATTCAGTTAACAGCACCTGTAATACTTCCAAGAGGGTTTAAGTATTAAGAGCGCATAGATAATAAGTGCAGAAGTACCTCATCCTTCTTTCCCTTGCCCCCGGTAAAGAACTTGTACCCTCCATAGAAAAGTAGACCCCATCCAGATAGAGAGACAATCACAAACTGCAAAAGTCCACAATCCCGTCAGAACAAGTTCAATTTGCTCATTAGCTAAATACGGCACAGGTATGATATTCACGTCATTTATTTATTCTCCACGACAGGAAGACTTAAGGAGAAGAGTGCATAACTGCATAAAACTCATAAGTTTCAGTGTAAATATTGACTTAAAGGAATTATAACTTTCAACTTCAAATCCTATGCAGAGCGAAGAGAACAAGTAATACATGAGACAAACAGCTGCATTTAGCCCTAATTCGATCCCATAAATTCCGAATTATAGCTAAACAAATAAAGACTGGTCTATAATACTGACACTACAAACTGTGCCCTTGCGTCCTATCTCTTGAGCAATAAAATCAAGTATTTTGTTGAGTTGATAACAGATTAAAAAGAGAGCCTGGTTAGAAAACCTAAGAATGTTAATATTTTTGTTAGTTTCATTATTAAATCCTAGTACTTGTAAAGATAAAAATAGGAAGTCAAAAAAGAAAAAGACAGAAAAACAAAAGAACGAAAAGAAAAAGAAGCTACTAATTTCATATAGAACAATAAGTCTCACATGCTCTTCCTTCCATTTAGATGGGCTCATAGGATCTTGCCAACAGTTAACCTTCGGCGGTCCATGGTGGTCTGCAGATATCAACAAAGAGAGTCAAACTTACGAGAAAAAGGATTATTCTTTCATCTTTTGATGTTTCCCTTTTTTCTTTTAATGTTTGACTATTGGTTCATCTTCCTTCCAACACAATATAAACACTACAAAAGGAACTACAAGAGGAGCTCAAATGCATGTGTAGAGTGCATTCTTGTAAACAAAACCTGAAAGTATAATTTTAAAGCAAACTATGGGCATGTTCTTAAAACCACTCTCAACCATTCCCTACATAGCATGAGAGATTTATTGTAATCATCTCCCTTTGAGGTTTCTCCCTTCTTTGGTAATTTCATGCCTAAATGGAATTGTTTCTTTCCCCAGAAAAAAGTACTTATATGCCTTCATTATATTTCACTTTACCTGTTCTATTCTTCACCATAAGGGCGATAGCAAAGCGACAGTCCCCAATGGAACCAAACGATAAGGTAACCATGTGCGAGAAAAATACAAGTTTTAGGCCCGTTTGAAAACCATTTCTTTATGGTGGGTTTTACCTTTCTTAAATAAATGTTTGAATTCTTAGTCAAATTGTAGAAGGAAAAAACAAGCTTTCAAAATAAAATAAAAAAAAATGCAAAAAGTATAATTCTCATAGGTAGACGCTTAATTTACAAAAATGAAATGGTTATTAAAGGGATCTTAAATTTCATATCAAAGTTTCCAATGCATAATTGAGTTAAATTATATGTAGCACACACTTTTCAATTCTAGACAACGAACCCTCGTTATCGAAGAATAAGAGTGAAATCTACGCTAACAAAATCGGGTTCTCAAATTAGGAAAACGCATTCCAACAACTAAATTAATTCGCATATCCATTTCATATTTTCAAGATCCTTATATCAATGCTAGCCAAACCTAAAACAGAACTCGGGGAGAGGAGTATATGACCACGATTACCATTTCGAAACGAAACACCAAAAATTCGTCACAAAAAAAATGAACAAATCCGAAAATGGGATTGGTATAAGCAGATGATCTAAATGCGTAAAAATGTGAGCGAGAGATGAAACCTACCGGCAGCGCCAGCGAGACCGCGCCTTTGAATAAGGGTGGCGGTTGACTGAGGAGAGGAAACTCGAGTTAGGGCTCTGGCTTGACGAACTGCTGCAGCCGCTAAGGTAGCCATGGATTCAGATTTTCTTCCCTACACTGAGAAAGAGAGATCAAGGACGCTGATACAGCGAAACGGAGCAAAGAAATAGAGACCCGAGCGCTTCAAAACAATCACAAGCAACTGCAGACGACGTCGCATTAACCCTCCTCACTTGTTTGTTTATTTATTTTCCTATAAAAAAAAAACTAAATTAAGAAAAGTACCCATAAAAAAATATTTAAATATTTAAAAAGTCTAAAAATATATATTATCGTTAGTTTTGGTCTCACCTCATGCTCGTCTAGTAAACATTGTCGTGTTACATAAGTTGATGGACATAAAAAATCAAATAGTTGTTGAAGTCGACTTTAAAATGTTGCTTTTGTTTAGAATTTGACTAAAAAAATGTAAATGTTTTCTAGATAAGGTGAAAATTGTGAGATCCGATTAAGCATTTCTTATAAATGGATAAAAACGGATACATTTTACAATGAGGGGAGCCATTGAAGGAAAAAAGTTCTGAGAAAACAATATCTTCTAACGACAAGCTTGACCATTACAATTGGTATCAGAGCCAGACACTAGGGGGGAGATCCCACGTACAGTGTAAAAATCTCTCCCCATTTTAAAACCTTGAGTAGACAGACCTTTCAAGAAGAAGTTCAAAGAGAACAATATCTTCTAACGACAAGCTTGGACCATTACAAATGGTATTAGAGCCGGACACTAGGGGTGTGCGAGGTGGATTGTGAGATCCCATGTAGAGTAGATGTAAAAATCTCTCCCCATTTTAAAACCTTGAGTAGACCTTTGAAGATAAAGTCGAGGAGAAGAGATCCTTGAGTAGACCTTTGAAGATAAAGTCGAGGAGAAGAGATCCTTGAGTAGACCTTTGAAGATAAAGTCGAGGACAATATCTCTTCTGCAAGATCATCTTTAAGAGAGAAATAGCCAAATTTCTGAAAGGGAATGAAGAACGCATTCCATCAATACATAAATAACAGGGAGTGCTGCAAACTTCCGTAGAACTAGACATCCAAATTCAAATAAGTTAGGATGCCTATCCCTGGGGAGCATGACTGCTACTGATACAAATATAGAATCAACTGCTGTTAGTGGCACAACAGAAATGGTCTAATGTTGTTCGCTCTAACCTACGAGGACAGGAATTGACTTCGAAACATCAGGCTATCTATATTCAAGGATTCATGTCACAGCAACCTGTCATGCTTGAATTCGTGATAAAATGGCACGTCGATGCACCATGTCCCCAGATCTTTTGATATTCATAAACAACAATCTTGGCTGGGGAAAACAAATTTCTATGTTCAATCAATGGAAATTGCAGCTTTGCAATAGAGGATGAGTATAGTCAACGTACTTCTCCCAAAGGGGCTTGTACTTTTCTATCCCAATCTTAAGCCATGGCTTCGAGTTGCCATTAAAGTGAAGCACAGCGCCCTTCTCGATCAACCGAGGATCGACGTTTGTGTAGCCCAATCCTAACACATGCCAGGAGGGATCCAATGGTTCTGTCAACCCATAGAATGTAAGAAGTCCAGGCGGGAGTGTACCGAGTTTCCATAGTGTTCGATCGACATTATTTTCCTGCCAGTAATGGTAAATGCCAGTAACATTTCTCTTCCTCCACTCTACCAAATCAAAAACATTCATCCCGAACGCCCATCCACAAGCATCGGGATCAAAATGCTCCCTGATAAGGGGGTGGGAGTAGTTTAAGTACTTGTGATATCTGTGGAAGGTCTCCATGCATGTCTCGACCGCACCATTTACGTTACCGTTCAAATTAATACTGAAAAGACCAGAAATATCTCTCTGGACAACAATATCATCATCAAGAAACACAACCTTTTTAAGGGCAGGAAAAACTTCTGGTATATAGAACCTGAGATGGTTCAGCATTGAAAGATATTTGGGATTTCGAAACTTGATCGGAGTGTGACCATCACCACCACTGCCAGAAAAATAATAGTTCTGAGTATCCGAGTCTTGGAGTTGCTTGAGTACTGGGACATACGAAGCATTTAACCAGCTAAAATCCTCAAACTTCTGAACATCAACAGTCACCCTTCTAAAACTGTTCATTGAGAACCAGGCCTTCATTGCTGCATAATTGACCTCATCAGTTACGAGATGGAAAACAACCCTATCGGGATTTTTCGAATTCAAAGCAGTCGAGTTGACAACAACAGAAGTGGCCAGGATGTTGTCAGAGAATACACAGAAATGGTAGAGATCGTTATCGTTAAGTTTCGCATCTATTTGCTTCTTTTCATTAAGCTTCCTCTGTAAGTTTAAGTTTCTGAACCGTTCTGTGGTCAGGCGAACGCCAAGGCAGTACAGACTTTTGGGAACTTCTTCAGCAGCAATCTGTCCATATTTCGAACTCTTGTCACTGATTGAGCTCATTTTTTCATCCAGAGTCTGGATTTTAGCTTTCAACTTCAGGATCATCGTTGCACTATCATAATGAAGTTGCTGGGCTTGGTACAACAACAGTGCCATGTCACGGATTGCAGTTTCTGCTTCTGTAATCCTCAGAGGAGCTCTCCTTGTTGCAGCATTTGAGAGGAGGATTTGTGAATTCCGAATCTGAGCACTTAATTCCCAAGCAAACTGAAGATTGCTGCTCTCTTTTGCAATCACAACAAATGCTTTTGCTAGAGAAATTTGGTCATTGAGTTGCCGGACTATAGAGCTGGGGTTCAACATTTCTTCAGTAACATTGAGGCCTTCCACAATTCTTTCATTTCTATATGACATCTACATAACAGTGCAGAAAAATATCAAAATTTAGCAAACGGTTGTTGCTGTAGCAGTAGCAATTCAAAGAACCTAAGACACACAAGATCCTCAGATTACTTGAACTTCTAGTTGATCGTAATTCTTTCATGGAAATATCAATTTCTTGAAGTTTCTTCAATTGGTTCATGTCACAAATTAACCCAGACAAACTAGCTTCAAAGCCAGACAATCAGAGGCATGAGATCACATATGAAGATATACTTAAAAACAGATCATAGATGGCATTTCCACTTGTCAGATTAGCACGACATAAATCAACAAAACTCATGAGCTACACAGGGTAGCTGAGAAGAATAAACCGAATTTCATAACACTTTGATGCGTATTTCAGTAGTATATTGAACAATTCATAGCCAATTGTTGGAACTAACAAAACCGGTAATCGACATTCTAATCGAATCTAATCGCACATCCAAAATTGGGGAGAAAGCTGAAAAAAGAGAAGAGATCGTTACCCTAGTTAAGACAGGCCTGGACTCAATCCGACTCCCTTTGCACAGAACAAAAACGAAGAGCAAAACCGAAACGAAACACAGAGTCCACCAAAACGCGTTGGATAGTCTTCTCCTCGCAGGCCTTCGGAAATCCGGGGGCCTCCGCCTCATCCTCTTGCAGGAGTACCGATCGCCACCAGAATACAGTTTTCACTTGAATGAGGCGAAAATGCCGAAGCAAAGAACTGAATCTGATCAGCAGCGGAGTTGAATTTTGGAAGTGGGTGTTTACAGATCCCGAAGAGTGAAGCCGGTGAGGTAGGATGAAGGGAGAGATGGGGTTTATCTTTGTGGCAGAAATCCTTTGCCGCGATCTTTAATCGGCACGAAATTTGTTCTCCGACGGCGAATCTGCCCCGGTATTTCTCGCAGTTATTCTCCCAAAAATGTGGGACAATTTAAATATGGAATTTTGAAAATAATGATTGAATTAAAATAGACTTCTATTTATATATGTATTGGAATGGATTTATAAATTGTATTATTATAAATGAACATATATTTTATTCTAAATATTGGATTATTATTCTTTTATATTTTCATGTAATTATAAGATATTAAAAATATTTTAAAGTAAAAATTAATGATTATACTATTTTGACTACATTTTAAAATTTTAATTTCAAAAGGTTATTTTCGTCATTTCTACTATATGCATTATATGTTTCGAAAACAATTTGAAAACGTGGTTGTCAAACTCGTATTCACTTAAATATATATATATATATATATATATTACCTATCAATTAGATTCTAAACTCGTTATAAATTTTCGTTATAAATTTTCTTTCAAAAAACATGTGAGATTTGATAATATTTTGAGTACGTTAATATGTTATATTTTTTAGTACAACAAATATGAAATTTCGATAATAAGTTAACAACTTGAGTCCACCCCTAACGTATATTGTCTTTTTTACTTTATGTTTAAGGGCTTTCCTCAAGTTTTTGAAACATGTCTGTTAGGAGAGATTTTCAAATTCTTATAAATAATTATTTTCCTCTCCCACGATATGAGATCTCTCCATACAAGTCATAGAGGCTTACCAAATTTAAAATATATTTATATTTAAAAAGAAAACAAATTGATTTCTTAGTTACAATTACAATTGCAACTTGAAGGTGATGCTTTTCATTTCAATAGTAATAAATAAAAAATAAAAATAAAGTTGTTGTAAAAATAATATTGAAATAAAAAATAATTGTTTTCTTCCATTAAAAATAAAATTATTTTTTAGAATATTAGAAAAAAAATCGTTTTTTTGGAATAAAAAAAATATGGTTTGTAAAACTATATTTTTCTTTTAAAAAAATCAAACTGTATTTTAAGAATATATTTAATTTAACGCATTAAAATTAAAGCTAAATAAAAGAAAAGAAAAGGCATGGATACATGGGCCATATCGTTATTATGGGCCACGGCCCAATTAAACATTGGAGGCATCCAGAAGCAAGAAGCCGCCAGCTTTTCTAGGGTTTTAGTCTATATAAGCCACGCAAGGTATCCATATTCCTTCATCCAGTATGCGTCCAGGGCGAGGTTGATCTAGGGTTCGTCGGCTGAGCGGGCGATCTCCTTTATCCTTGAGGTTTAGCGCTTCTTGAAATTTTTTACTTGCTTAATTAACATTTGCACGACGCACCCCGGGCTACTCTGATTATCTCCATGACGGCGATAGCCCCATTGCTCGTGCTAGAGTGCTGCCGTTTAGTGTTGCAGGTTTGCCTTGCCTCCACGGCTTATCTGTGTCAAAATAACGGCAAGATTCCTTTATCATGGATATAGAGCCATCTTAAAATCTTGAATTTGTTTTTGTTTAATTTATTGGATTATTGGGGGCCTCACTACACCTTTAGCTTGTTTTCTGCAGATAAAGCATATGAAAATGAAGCTAGTCATAGAGGCCGAGATCTAATCTTCGGCGGTGTTCACGTGGGGGCCTATCTTTTCAATGTTTGTGCCTCTAAAAACTTCCGCTATATCTATCTTTTTATCCCAATTTGAATCGACTTTCTGGTTTGTAGCTCTGTTTCTTATTTCAAAGTTTCGTTATTTGGGTGATAGATAAGAGTTGTTGGCTATGATTACACATTATCCGCGCTTCCGAGGTTAAACGATGAAGCAAACATAAAAACTAATGGTTGAATTTCTTAATATGAGCCACATTTCTTCTATCATTATTTTTTTTTCGCTAATTTAGTTACTTTTTTCAAATCTGGCCGTGATGATCGAACTTCAGCTTATATGCCAGTTCTGCTTCAGAATTTGATGATTGATAAAGCTGTTACATATTATCTGAGCCTTAAATTTTACTATCAATTTTTTTACTATCGTCCACTTATAGGTTATAGTTTATGTATTAATCCATTTGTGAATATAATTTTTCCAATGATGATATAATCCGTTTGTCGGAGACATTGTGGATCCAAGACCCTGTTTCAGGGAGAACCTACTTGGTGAAACCTTGTTAAGATGATATTAATGGATTTAACTGAGGGTTCACCACAATTTTAGATAATATAGTTTAATGCACATTTTTTTTACCCATTTCGTGTTGAAATCATTTGATATTAGAGTTTTTTTATTTGATTTTAGCCTTTGATGATACAATCCAACTTTCTGAGATGTTGTGAAGCCAAGACCCTGTTTCAGGGAGAACCTACTTGGTGGAATAACATTTGTACGAGTTATATGGATTTCGCTGAGGCTTATTTTTAGTCATATGTAATTTTAATATTGATTCAAATTTTTGTTTATTTTACCATTTTTATTACTTGAATACTCACTTTGTTTAGCATGTTTCCTTGATTTGAGTTTAACTATACACATCCCTTTTATAATGTGGGAATGTAGTCTGAAAAACTCGGAAATTGTGTGTTGTCATCAGCTTCTTCTCGCCAAATTAGGAGGTCGGAGTTAAATAACAGCACTAAATTCACCAAACCATTGTATTCGATTTTTCATTTGTTTGTAGGCTTAATGTGTTCTCGTTATTGTCTTTGTTTTGTTTGTTTGTCTTTGTGTTCTTCTGCAGATTCAGTTCAATGCGTGGCAGTTATGGGATGTTGGAAGTCGCAAAAAAGAAATCGCCTGTTGTATCGTATTCGAATTTGTATTTGTAGTTCATGTTTCTTTGTAGTCTTTCTCGACAGTAATTTCAACTCCAAATTGCTAATTGGCCCATGTTTCTTTATCCCAGATGTCACAGTGATATTGATATTGTATTTTTGTTAATACTAAGATTAAATTTGTTCTCTACCGATCTATAGAAAATATACATCAATGCATCAAGTGAATTGTAAAATTCCTTCAATTCATAACTATGCTTAAGTTCGTTCAGTTCATAAACAAGCTTAAGTTCGTTCAGTTCATAAACAAGCTTAAGTTCGTTCAGTTCATAAACAAGCTTAAGTTCGTTCAGTTCATAAACAAGCTTAAGTTCGTTCAGTTCATAAACAAGCTTAAGTTCGTTCAGTTCATAAACAAGCTTAAGTTCGTTCAGTTCATAAACAAGCTTAAGTTCGTTCAGTTCATAAACAAGGTGAAAGGAATAAATTCAGTATTATTACTCAATATATGTTTTAATAATTACAAATGGACTCGATAATCAATTTTCTATTAGCACTTGTATGAATTATGAATGTATTATAATATATTGAAAATTTTATGTACTTTGAATTATTTATATATTCACATATTTTAATAATTACACTTTCTATTATTTAAGACATTAATTCCTAAATCCGTAAATTTTTACAAGGAATTTTTAAAATTTTAATAAAATCAAATCTTTATTGTTAGAAAAGATAAAATTTATTTATTTTTTGTTGAAATCTCTTAATAACTTCTTTAAAATGAGAATCTCCTAATATGAATTTTGTGAATTCCATCTTTTATATTTTGTTGTAAATTAATAAATTTATATTTGTTAACGAATAAATTAATAATAATTAAAAAAAATTATGCTTTTGTTAACACATTATCAACCAACCTCATTTTGATTAATTATCTTTTTGTAACATAGTTTTAAACACCAACTCTGTTATTCAATCTATTTTTTTTTTTTTTTTTTTAATTTCAGCCAAAATACGAGATCGAATCAATTTTTTGAAATTTAATGGTTTGAAGAATAATCCACAGATTACCTAACCCTGGACGCATACTGGATGAAGGAATATGGATATATTTTTGGATTGAATATATTTTTGGGAGAAGTGATATTATTAGCTTGTAAATTGATCCCATGGAGATTTTAATTCCTAATTCAATGGTCGGGAGATTTTCATTAGCGTACATTTCCAAGAAACTCGGAAATAAATGAAATATATATGGAAGATGAAATCCCACGTGTTTAGTTTCCTAATTCGTTGGAGATTTCTGTGTCAGTCAATCCCACCTGTCCTTCTTTCCCACTTTATTGGATATCAAAATCAACGGTGAATCGTTTTTTTTCTACACAAAAAACTTGGAAGTTACTCCTTCGTCGTCGCTCTTCTGTATAAAGAAAACTTCCCCTCCCTTTTTCCTGCAAGAGAAGAAGCTACTCAGGGCTGTCACAATGGCATGGAATTCCTTCTACAACAGAGCCTCTAAGGCTTATCACGACCATCCCAACATCTCCAAGCTCCTCCTCGTCTTGGCCGCCAGGTTCTTGACCGACCCTTTTTCTTTCCTCTCTTGTTTTCTTGTTTTGAATTCAATTATATTTCATCTTATGATCTTCATTGTTATGATCTGCAGTGGAGGTGGGCTGGTGGCAAGTACTAATGGCAAATCTCTGTACCCTTCTGCATTTGCTGATGCAGTCCACCAAGATGATGATTGGAGGAAGAAGAAGAAGAAGAAGGTGGTCGTGCTTGGAACAGGATGGGCCGGCACCAGCTTCTTGAAGAATCTCAAGAGCTCCTCTTATGATGTTCATGTCATATCCCCTCATAATTACTTCGCTTTCACCCCTTTGCTTCCTAGTGTCACTTGTGGCACCGTCGAGGCACGCAGCATTGTCGAACCAATTCGTAGCATCACCAAGAAGGTACTGAAATTCGTAGCGACTCTGTTCTTCTTGACAGTGTTTTGCCAAGATTAAGGTAACCCATTTGATGTTTTACGTTGCAGAAAGGATTGAGCATTGAATTTAGGGAAGCTGAGTGTTATAAGATAGATGCAGAGAACAAGAAGGTGTTCTGTCGATCAACTCAAGACACGAACTTGGGTGGCAAGGAAGAGTTTTCAGTGGACTACGACTATCTGATAGTAGCCATGGGAGCTAAATCCAACACTTTCAACACACCAGGAGTAGAGGAAAATGCTCATTTCTTGAAGGGAGTGGAAGATGCTCAGCGGATTCGACAGTCGGTAATCGATTGTTTCGAGCGAGCCAGCCTTCCAAATCTAAGTGAAGAAGAGAAGAAGAGAACCCTTCACTTTGTTATAGTTGGAGGAGGTCCAACAGGAGTGGAATTTGCAGCAGAACTTCATGACTTTGCTGCAGAGGATTTAGCAGAGTTGTATCCTTCATTGAAAGAATACGTGAAAATCACCCTCTTAGAGGCAGGCGATCATATTTTGAACATGTAAGCGAGTTCTTACTGCTATTTTTTGGCTTCTTTGGAGCATCAAATTCAGGACACTTTGTTTTTATAGGTTTGACAAGAGGATTACAGCCTTTGCTGAAGACAAGTTTCAAAGAGATGGGATTAACTTAAAAACTGGTTCCATGGTTGTGAAAGTAACTGATAAGGAAATCTCCACAAAAGAAAGGGCAACCGGTGAGTTTGTGTCTGTTCCTTATGGAATGGTTGTCTGGTCCACCGGCATCGGTCCTCGGCCTCAAGTCGTCGACTTCATGAAGCAGATTGGTCAGACTAACAGACGAGCTTTGGCTACTGATGAATGGCTAAGGGTTGAAGGATGTGATGGTGTCTATGCTTTTGGTGATTGTGCCACAATAAACCAAAGAAAAGTCATGGTAATTTCAGAGTTCATTTCATTCCATTCCCTTTGCTTTGCTTTTGTGATACCCCACGGGGAGGAGAACGAAACACCCTTTATAAGAGAAACCTTTCCCTAAACGCGTTTTAAAGCTTTGAGGGAAAGTCCAAAGAAGACAATATCTGCTAGCGGTGGGTGGCTTTGGGCGGTTATTGCTTTCTTCTTGATTGATACTCTTTTACTTGCAGGAAGATATTGCTGTGATATTCAGCAAGGCGGACACAGACAATTCAGGAAGTTTAGCCCTGCAAGAGTTTCAAGAAGCAGTAAAGGATATTTGTGAGAGATACCCTCAAGTAGAGATCTATCTGAAGAAGAATAAGATGAAGAACTTTGCAGCCTTGTTGAAGAAGTCGCAATCGGACACGCAGAACCAGTCGACCGAGCTCGATATCGAAAGCTTTACGTCCTTACTTTCCGAAGTCGATGCTCAGATGAAAAATCTGCCTGCTACTGCTCAAGTGAGCTCATACATCCTAATCTTTATTCTCATCCTAATCTTTAATTTGTTGTTGTTTTCAAATTCTTGTAGGTTGCTGCTCAACAAGGTGAGTATCTTGCAACCTGCTTCAACAAGATGGAACAATGTGAGAAGTACCCGGAAGGCCCTCTCCGATATAGAGGGACGGGGCGACATCGGTTTCGTCCCTTTAGGTAAAAACCATAAACAGTGGATCAAATGGGTGTGTTTTTGGTATTTTCAGACTGAAAGTTTGGTTGTTTTTGTGTTTAGGTACAAGCATTTTGGGCAGTTTGCTCCCCTTGGTGGAGAACAAACTGCAGCTCAACTACCTGGAGATTGGATCTCAATAGGTCATAGCAGCCAGTGGCTTTGGTACTCTGTGTATACAAGGTAAAACCCACAAACCCCAAACGTCATTTGGTACTCTCCCTAGACACGTTGTGTGAACCTCTCCTTAGCAACACGTAACGGATCAAAATAGATAATATCTACTAACAGTGGGTTTGGAGTGTTACACTAATGTTTTGTTTACGAATGTATCTTTACAGCAAGCTAGTAAGCTGGCGCACGAGGGTTCTGGTCCTATCAGACTGGGGTAGAAGATTCATATTTGGCAGGGATTCAAGCAGAATCTGATATCATCTTCATAGCAGCCTAACTCTACAAATTCAACTATAGGAGTTATAACCAACCTTACATTCATTCAAATCCCAGTTTTGTTTTACTTTCATTGCATTTGATTTTAAATTTTGGTACTCATGTAGTAGAAGTCTTGAATATCTTAGACAAAACTTATTGAAAACAAAAGCTTGATCCCTTTATATGCTTCATCTGGTTATACAATAACAACAGATCCACCAGTTTATAGCCCACCAAACTCGCTTATCTCTTCATCCTCTGCAAAATTTAACTTCTGACAGATCGATGCTTCCATCTCAGTATCAGCAAAGAAATTTGTGTTACTCTCAATCAATTCAGCCACCCTCTTGGCCGGTCCAGAGTCCCTTGGAGTTGTGTTCGAACAACGAGTCGTTCTGATCCTTGGAAGCATATCGCCCAGCTTGGAAACTGGAGATTCGCAGCATCCCTCTTCCATTTCTTGTTGGAGTATCATTATTTCACTTGGAATTTCCCACCGCTTCTTCACTCTGCTTTGCGGCGCCTTGCTCCGGCATAGCTCTGATGAAGAACGACTGCTTCCGTCGTCTTTGCAATTCCCCGGCAGAGATGTCTTGCGATTCTCTGTGGCTACTTGGGCGCTTTCGCTTGTCTGATTGTAACGGCTCGCTACAATCCTACCAGTCCTCAATGGCTTTTTGGTGCTGGTGGGTGGGGCTGATTTTTCAACGTCTTTAAAGAGCTTCTTTGGCTGAATTAATTCGACAACCCCAACCCCATCTTTTTTCGCCGGCCTTTTCGATACGATGGTGGTGGCTGGTTGCCGCACAGTTTGCGCCTTGATCAATGTCCTCCGCGATTTGGGGCTAAGGCTCATACCGTTTCTTCCTCTGTTCTTCGTCTTAGCTTCGTCAATATCTGGCAATTTCGGAAGGCAGGATTGTCGACGGCTTTTCATCTGCTGAATTGGTGTTAGTTCCGTCTTTCCCTGCCGCCGAAACCCAACTCCGGCGTAGATTTCCGACGGCCCCAAACTTTTCCCTCTGAGACCAATTTTCCGTTCAACTGAAGCGTCTTCAAACATTTTAACCCCATCTGAATTTTGGATACCCATTTTCGGCACAATTGATTTGGTGGGCACGAATCTTCCACCCCTCTGGACTGTTGTTCTTGCAGCGTTCTGATCAGCCTTCTCAATTTGAAGCGCTTTAAGTTTCATCGACAATCGATTGATTTCCCTCTCTGTTTCCTCGATTTCTTCATCGATATTTCTCTCCTTACAAATTACCTCCTCCTCTTCCTCCTTTCCCTTGATTCCATAGCTTTTGGCGGGCGTTTTAAATGGCTTTCCTTGTGAATTTTCAATGGCGCCATTGTTATTGAGCGGATCCACAGAAACAGAGTACTTGACAGAAGCAGGGCATAAATTCTCTTTACCGCAATCAATCTGGAACGATTCGGAACAAGGATTCTTGTACAAATCTTGCATAATCGACCAAGAAAGTGTTCTAACACCGGATTCTCCTTTGTCAAAAGCAGCATTGTTCCAGACCTGAATGTTTGGGGCGTCGATGTCATCAGGGTGATCAAGAACACTCATGTTTCGTGTCTGGGTAGGCGAATTTTGATGAAAATTTGAACTTTTACAGCAAAAAGAAGAAAAGAACGGGCAAATTTTGAACAACACAAACACAATAAACTGCAGATTTTGAGATCGGGAGGGATTGTGAAATTCTCTATATTTTTGAGTTTTTGACCGTTGGTGAAATATAGACGTTGGAAGAATGCGCTCTTCTTCTTTGCATGGATTCCTGGCCGTTGGATTAGATTAGGAGAGTATCACGCTCCGATTCATCGATAAGATGGGGCCCCGAACCAGGCGCCCGAACAGGACCATCATTCTAACCTAATTAAGAAAGATATTCAAAATATTTCTTGTGCAAATTATCAATAATCAAATCTAAAAGGATTTCAACAACTTCAATGAATTAAAAATTTAAAAATTTCCCTTCAAAATATTGAAATTCTTCAAAAATTTCATATAAATAGATACTCATTATAGTGTTCTATCTCAAATTTGTCTAAACCCGAAACTGGAAATTTCGGGTCACCACTTTTTGATCGATTCATCAGTCAAGAATGAGTTCAGCAATTTTAATTATGAATTCCAGATCGATTGGATCAATGAATTCCCTCACCAGAAAGGATCACAGAAATGGATCATAAACAAGGTTGATGATTATTGAAAAAAAAAAAAATCACCGAAATCGTGAACAGTTTGATTTCGTTTATACATTTAGTTTTAATTACACGCAAGGCAACAACGAATCCTCGTTTCCGATCAATCGCTTCCCGGTTCCAGTAATTTACAATCAAGGATGAGATCGTTCTGTAAAAAAAGGTCAACAATCACAGAGCCGATCCTCGTTTCCGATCAGAAAAAAAAAAAAAAAGCCCTAAACAAGGGCAAAAACTCTCGATCGCTCATGTCCTTGCCGTCGTTCTCAAATCTCAGCCTTGGCCCCAGCAATTGAAGTACATAACTCGGCGGAGAGACTCATCGGCTTGCCTCTTCTCGTCTCCATCGCGATTCGAGTGACTCGTCGCTGTTGAAAATTGGCGGAGATCTACGGCTACGGCGGTTGTTTCTGCATTTCGGTGCAGAGTTAAGATTCCTTCAGCCGATCCGTGGCGGCCGTCCGATTGGCCGCCGTGGACTACGGCTACACTCGCCGCCATCCATACCCGACCTAGATAACTCATTTTCAAATAACTTCCGGTATGAGGGGAAAAGAAATCGTTCCGGCTTCGGCGGAGCGACGGCAAAGCTTACTTTATATAGTTTGCGAGTGCCTCGATAGAATTTATTTTTAATTATTCTTTAAAATTTTAAAAATTTAAGCGACGTGGCATTGCGTGGCTAATCCAGCATGGACTAATTCCAGCCATGTCACCAAATTTATAATAAAGAAAGAAAATAATAATAATAAAAAAGAGTGCAATGATTCGAATGGTAGTATTAAAATTGTCGTGTTGTGATGACAAGGCATTGATGGATACACGTGGTTGCGTTAGGGATTATAGTCCAGATACAGTGTTACATAGAAATACACAACCACGTGGCAGGCAATGGGTCTCACGTGGGGGTGCAGTATGGTATTGGAAGTATCTTAAATACTTATTTATTTATTTTTCTTCTACGTCTGACAAAGAAAAAGGACAATGTTTTAAAATTTGTGGCATTTCCAACTCAGCTTGGCGTCAGCATGGGCTCATTGTGCAATTCGACAGGTCAGCCTATGATTAATCTTCAGGGATTATTTGTATTTTTATATTTGAAGTGTCTAATTAATGACTTTGGGATGAATCAAATATAAATGACGAGAGTTTATATTCAAAGTAGATAATATATACAATCGTGGAGATATATAAAAGGTTGTTGTGAGATCCCACATCAAGTAGAGAGGGGAAAGAAACATTCATTGGAAAGATGTGAAAACCTCTATCTAGTAGACGCATTTTAAAACTGTGAGGTTGACGTGCAGTGTGATAGTGAAGACACTAGCCTCCAAAGGTGTGGACTGTGAGATCCCACATCAGTTGGAGAAACCGTGAAGAAGACGACGATACGTAACGGGTCAAAGAGGAAAATATCTACTAGCAGTGGGCTTGAGTTGTTACAAATGGCATCAGAGCTAGACATTGGGCAGTATGCCAACAAAGACCCTAGGCTCCAAGGGGGTGGATTATAAGATCCTACATCAATTGAAGAAACCGTGAGACTGACAGTGATACATAATGGACTAAAGCGGACAATATCTACTAGCGGTGGGCTTGAGCTGTTACAATCATGATGCCCAAAAAGGGGTATTAAAGTCATGTCTCTGACTTAATCATATCTATAGAATCATCGAGGGTTCGTTGTGAAACTTCAGTTTTGTTCGAAAAGAACATCTTTAATTTGCTTATATCTTTAATATCTTATCCAACTCATAACATGGTGGAAATATGTGATAATTGCCTTTCCAAATCCCTTTTGGGACAAAATCATCCTTTCTCTATCATTGCATTACATCAACCTCATTTTACTATTCAATTACGTGTTTTTCTTGCTCGTTGTCTGATTTTGATATTATTTGTAACTGCCTAACCCCATCGCTAGCAAATATTGTCGGTTTCAACTCGTTATATATCGCCGTCAGCTTCACAATTTTAAAATATGTCTACTAGAGAAAGGTTTCTATACCCTTATAAGAAAACGCTTCGTTCTCCTTTCCAACTAACGTAGGATCTCACACAAAGTATAAAAGTATTTTGAATAAAAATGAAATGTTCAAAAGAGTAAAACATAGTTAGTATTTTGATCATAATGCGACCGCCCGATTCACTGGAATATATTCATAAGATGTGGAATAGCTCTAATATGCAGTCATTTTTGTGCCTTTGTCTGATAGGAAAGCACTAAGGGAAAGATTTCAAAGAAAGGGAGATATAAACCAAGCAGATACCATTCCACACAGCAAGTGGGCTCACAAATGATGCCTCTCAACAGGACATGCTATTTTGAAGACTTGATTCTTTGGCTCATTTGCCCCAAACTTTATCACAAACAGCAACACTTTTCAAGAACAACACCCACTATTTACCTCAAAACCTTCAAACTCCAACAGAAACAGCAACCCAATCAATCAAACAAACACAAGATCATGAAACGCCATCACAAATCAAGTCGTTAAGCCATTCGCTTTTGATTGCTAATGTCGATGTCGATGACTGCTCTTCGACGACGAATGCCTCAAAGAAAGGTTCACACATGAATGTGATTCCAACTTTCATAACACGACCAGCTCGATTTCACACCAAATCCACACCTCCAACCTGTTGCTTAGCTAGGTATCTTTCCCTTCTTTCTTTCTACAAATGAAGAACAACCATAGCATGTCAGAGAATGCAAAGCTTAATAAGGTTTGAAGAAGATGTTGAGAACAGTTTCGTTGTCTCACCCATTCGTCGATGACGAGTCCTTCACCAACGACTTTCGGGTCTGTTTCTTCTGCTGGCTTTTGACGCACCTCAGTTGCAGCCTCGGCCACAGCTAGTTGTCGGAAGAGTTTCTCCAAAGCCTGAAAAAGGAGAAGAATCCAAACCAATAAGGAGATTGATAGTCTTGACCATACTTGATAGTGTGTTTCTCTCCTCTTACTACTAATACTTACAGGATTAGAATGCTGCGGGTCAAGAAAAACAACTTGCAGTATTTGCTCAACTGCTACATGATCTCTTTGTTCATCAAACTGTGAAATGCCATTATTTAAAATTACCATCAGAAACTTCTTAGCATGAATTATAATTGGTCTTTCACTTGAAGAAGTGCATTATGGCTTGTTAACGTGAGATCCCACATTGGTTGGAGAGAGGAACGAAGCATTCCTTACAAGGGTGTAAAAACTTCTCCTTAGCAGACCGTTTTAAAACCTTGAGAGGAAGCCCAAAAGAGGACAATATCTACTGGGCGGTGTGTCAGTGAAGACACTGACCCCCAAGGGGGTGGATTGTGAGATCCCACATTGGTTGGAGAGGGTCTACCCCTACTCTGACCAGTGTTTCGTACCGTCCAGTGATTGACTTTGATACCATTTGTAACATCCCAAGCCTACTACTCGCAGATATTGTTCTTTGGGCTTTCCCTCAAGATTTTAAAACGCGTCTACTATGAAGGGGTCTAGCCAGGTTCCAGAAGGTGCGAGACACTGGTCGGAGTAGGGCTAGATCCTCGCCATAGTAGACGCGTTTTAAAATCTTGAGGAGAAGTCCGGAAGGGAAAGTTCAAAGAAGACAGTGTCGGTAGGCTTGGATTGTTACATATTCTTACACAATAATGATATAAGCATTGGTCACAAACTCAAAGCATGGAAAAGCATAGTAAAGTCAGAAGTTAAGGCTGCAAGACATACCAGCTCTGGCACATAGTCCATGTTACCCTTCACTTTCAAGCTCACAATCTTAAACTTAACCCTCCTCTTTTGATCCACAGGCTTCTCATTGTTCTCTAGTGGCTCCACAAACTTGAACACTGAAGTAAAGTCACAGATACAAGAACCTCAGAAAGACTCCAAATGCTGTTCATACTTGTAATGTTCAGTTCAAGGAATGCAGCTCAAAACTAAGATGAATGTCTTACCCGTTGCGATGATACTTTCACCAGGAGCAAGTACACCACCAGGAGGACGCATGTAGCAGCTCTTCGGCGCGGTCGTTTGAAACTAGAACAATTCAAGGGGGTAAGAAGTAAGAAGGCTGCATTGGGTAGGCTCAAAACTGATAAAAGTTCGTGAGGGAATGATTCATACTTTGAAAGCCACATGATTCTTGCTCGTATTCTGTATCTCAATAGCACTCTTTACCTGCTTCCCAGGTTCATCTTTAAGAGAAAGACAATGAAAACAAAACACAAGCTGAGAGGAATTCAAGGGCATCAGACAACTAAACAATCTGAAAAGATGAACAAAAAGGACAAACATTCTCAAAACCAAAGCAAGAACAGATCGATTATAGGGAGTGATTTGGTAAGCATCAAGCCAGAGAACAGGGGAGGACGACCACAGTTTTAAGAACAAAACGAAAAAGGCCACAAAATCTCATTATGAACCCAAAAAAATGGCGACCCAGATGAGAAAATAGGGTACATACATGGAAAGTAGAGCTTGTTGGAAGGATCGAGACGAAGCCTTCTTCTGGTAGGGAGTAGAGATTTCGCAATGAACGAAACCTTGCCAGAAGGATAGGAGCCCGAGTTCTCTGTTGGCTTATGACCATTACTTTGCTCATTAACGCGATGAATAGCAGTCGACGAAGAACCAGAAGACGAGGAGACATTGCCATTTTGCCAAAAGGGTATACTACAAAGGCTCCAAACCTTGCCATCGAGGTCTGATTTCTGATCAGCGACAGCCATTGAAGTCGGTAGATTCCTTGGTTGCTAGGCGAGAAGCTTATGGATTTGGGATTTATCACAAAAGGGGTTTTACTTACTCGCTCCTCCCGAAAACAACTCTTCCAACTTCGGTTTGGATCATTTCTATTTTGGGTTTTTCTATTTGGATCGTTTGATGGGCTGAAGCTGTAGATGCGGTTATTTATGTCATACCCGACAAGGAATACGGT
This sequence comes from Cucurbita pepo subsp. pepo, assembly GCF_057944985.1. Classification (NCBI taxonomy): domain Eukaryota; kingdom Viridiplantae; phylum Streptophyta; class Magnoliopsida; order Cucurbitales; family Cucurbitaceae; genus Cucurbita; species Cucurbita pepo. The sequence continues at coordinate 18,245,484 of NC_141802.1, read as the reverse complement.
TCCATTGTACTGTTCTTCGAATCATCCTTGCATTTTAGTTGGCAACGCCTGCCCTGCCCGACAGTTGCTCTGTTTTTATTAAGAAACAAGAGACTCTGCTAACTACGAATCTTTGGATGTTTAACCAGAAGAACTGTTAGGTAACAAGCAATGAAAAAGTTGCAGTCCCATCAATGGGTTAATGTAAATGAAGAAATAGCAAGTTGGTTGAGGAAGATGAATCCTAAATATTCTGAAATTTAATGGTGGGGGGCCAAAAGATATCATTTTCAGCACCATCTCTCCCTTAAATTCCCACTTTTTCTTCCTTTCCACTTGTTCTTCTGTTTCTTCAGGAACATAGTGAGCTATTTTTGCTTGAAAAGAATTGAAAAAGCTATGCTTGGAAAGACAACATTAGTGCATGCAGTAAGGAGTATGATGATTAGCAACCATGGTATAGATCAGATGAGTGTGTTCCTCTTAGGTGTTCAAGTAATAGAAGAAAATCACTCATCCATTCACCATGTGGTTCTGACCCCTCTTCCAAATTTTTTTATTAGTATTAGCCCAGCTACCGTCAGAAAATATTATCTTTTTTGAGCTTTTTCTTTCGCACTCTTACAACCAATGCTTCGTTTTTCTCCCCAACTGACGTAGGATCTCACAATCCACTCCCCTTCAAGACTCAGCGTCTTGGCTGGCACTCGTTCCTTTCTTCAATCGATGTGGCACCCCCCAATCCACTCCCTTCGAGACTGAGTATCCTTACCGGCACACCACCTCGTGGTCACCCCATTTGGGGCTCAACCTCCTCGCTGACATATCGCTCGATTTCTCGCTTTAATACCATTTATGGTTATATCTAACTGTTCTCTAAAGATTTTACTTTTAACATCTTACGTTGATCTTTGTTTTGATTGTTTTGGGTATGTTTAGTTTCAGTCCCTAAGTTTGTGTCACATTTTACTTGCTCAAGATCAAAGGGATGCAATGTGTAATGAGGAACATGTCGAGGGTGCATTTCATGGCAATACCAAAGGGCAAGAAACCTGTTGCAGAAGATGATTGACAGACAACCAAAGATGAGGAGAGCAAAGGAAAAGAACCAATCATGCTCCTGTTGGTCCAAAAACAAGCAAGTTTATCATTGTGATTATGCAACCAGAATGATTATACGAAGAAGTTTATGTCAAGAAAAACCAAGCCCAACATCTACAAGAGCAAACATATTGTACCAACAATAATTAAGAAGCAAATGTATTGTTTATGGCTTTCATGTTGATGACAACTGAGTCGACCTATTGGACAGGTTCAAATCTTTTCCTACCAGACGTGTTTTAAAACTTTGAGGGGAAGCCCAAAAGAAAAAAACTAAATAGAACAATATCTGCTAGCAGTGGGCTTGAGCTGTTACAAATGGTATCAGAGCCAGACATTGGGATTGTTCCAGTGAGGATGTTGGACCCCCAAGTAGGTGAATTGTAAGACCTGTTGGATGAAATTCCCACGTCGGCTAATTTAGGGAATGATCATGTGTTTATAATCAAGGAATATTATCTCCATTGGTACGAGGCCTTTTGGGAAGCCCAAAGCAAAGTCACGAGAGTTTATGTTCAAAGTGGACAATATCATACTATTGTGGAGAGTCTTGATTTCTAACAAGACCTTACTGAGAGAGAGAAATGAAGCATTCCCCTAACCCGTTACGTATCGACTTTATATATACTTGCTGAATTGTTGCATAACAAGATTTTCATGGTTTGGAAGGACCAAGTTAATGATTTTTATGACCCACAAGGAGCAGAGATTGCAAGGGCCATCATGGTTAGAAATGCTTTCTTTGTGAACAATGACTCTTTATGTCATAATGTACTAAAGGCCGAAGTGACATCATCACTTTGGTCATTACAACAACAAAGCTTTGATGCATTTCATGATTTGTTCAATTTTACCTCAGTTGTGAAGAAGGGAAGAAGCACAGATTACCTTTTCCAAAAGGTAGCAGTTTGAGAGCCAAACACTTTATCAGTACGATTTTGAGTACATTTTTTGGTTGATATCAGAAGGGATTGATAACTTAAAGAACAAAATGAATTTTCTTTTGATTCAATTGATTTTAATGTTCGAGATAGTCAAGAGATCCTCCTTACAATGATTATGAGCCTGCTGATGCAGCTTGTGAAGCTACAAACTACAAGGTAGTATCACTTGCTGATGCATATGAAAGTTGTAATACGATCGATTATTGCTGCTTTAGCTGTGCATTTGGTGTGAGATCTCACATCAATTGGAGAGGTAAACCTTGAAAGAAAGTCCGAAAAAAAAAAATCTAAAAAAGATAATATCTACTAACGGTCGAACTTGAACTGTTACACCTTATGTTCATTCTCAACCTCACCTATTCTTCCATTGTTAATATAGTTGCTATAGTTGCAAGCGTAGAGATTTAAACGATAGTTTGAACCAATCTTGGGCTCCAAACTCCTAGCAGCAAGGAAGACCATAATACACAGAAGAGGGCTAAAATATTATGGATCAAGTTAAAGCAACTCCTTGGAGTTCCTGGAAAGAATGGAATGAGGTTAGGGAAGTCACATGGTGGGTTTGACTATTAAATAGTTCAATACCAACTTTTTCGTTATTGTCAAGTGAGGTTGATGACGATACATAATAGGTCAAAACGAACCGAAAAAGAACCAAAATTGAATCAAAGAAATTTTTGTGGTTTGAAAAATTGGAGAGAAGAAAGTCTACTGATTTGGTGTAATGGCCAAATTAACTTTGACTTAAAAAATGTATTTGGTAGAATCCTCATGTTTTTCAGCTCATTTCCCCGTTTTTCCACTGATGGGCTGACTTTTTCATATTTTTCGTCAATAATTGATTGAGATATTCATTAACAACAACAATCTCAACAACTCATCTCAATTTAAACCCAATTTCTTCTCATATTACAATACGTGATGTATCTTTTATGCGATGAGTATAATGAATGAAGGTATAACTTTGAAAGAGAGGTTCATATGATTGAAAAATAATGGAGGTTAGGCAAAAAGCAGCGGCCTTTCTCATGGTGTGACAGAGACAAGGGCCCCGCCGTAGCCGGAGCTTTTCCTCCGAATCATTTCTTCTTGATTGACATTTCCAGTTTGTCTTTTAAGTTAACTCCACCGATGTTGTCGCTGTGGCCTGTTCACATTTTCTTCTTTGATGCCAAACCCAATTGTGTGTTTTGTATTTGTCAGTTTTTAAGAGGATAAGATGCCCATCATGGTGTTTCTCCTTCTTCTTCGTTCCTTTCTGAGGAAAACCCACCATGGGTTTGGTTTAGTTTAGGTACTTCTGCTCCACCGCCGTGCCGGAAAGTTCAGAAATTAGTCCTTCGCCGGTTCGCTGTGGTCGTCCCATGGTGCTCCGGGACGACTATTTGATGCCCTCTGTACGAAGATAAAGTTTAAACCAGAGCCCATTTCTCTCTCTCTCTGTCGCTTTAGAAAATGTTAGACCCCATGTGGTCATGTCCTGTTTTCATTATCTCAGAGACCATCTTTCGGACCAAACCAAACTCTACTTCGTTTCAATCCCTCACAGTTTCTTCTTCTTGTTCTTGATCTTTACGCTTTCCTTTGGCGAGGTTGCTTTAGAATTATTTTTGGTTGTAGAAAGACATCAAATCCTATCCACTTTTCAGTCAAATCCGCTTTCGAATGCTTTCTTTTTAACAACCTTCGTGCTCCCGATCAATCTATATCTTCTTCCTCTCGACTTTGTATGCGCAACCCATTTCTTCCCCGATCATCAAAAACAAAACCCATCAAGGAAACTTCAAAATATGGTCTCTCTGATGGTTGTAGTTTCATCAATCCTTATGATCTTATCGACTCTGTTCCAAGTTTCTGTTGCTGGCGTAACAGGGGAATCCTCTGTTCCGGCCATCCCAGTAGAAGCTGAAACTCAAGTCTGTCGGCTGGACCTATCCGACGAGCTATTCGGGGGAGTGAGCCAAGCCTGCAATGGGAACCTAGACCGGAGCCGGTGCTGTCCAGTGCTAGCGGCATGGCTCTTTGCAGCTCATGCCAGGTCGGCGTTAGAAGTGTCGGCTCCAGCGCCAACAGCCGAAATAGATCTGCCATTGATGCCAGACGATTCCCAGAAATGCGTGGAGTCATTACAAAACTCGTTGGTTAAGCGCAATATCAGAATTCCGCAGCCCAATTCCAGCTGCGACGCTGTATTGTGCTTCTGTGGAATTCGTCTCCACCAGATAAGTTCCCTGTCTTGTCCAGCAGCATTCAATCTCTCCGGCTTCCACAACGCCACCCCAACGCCGGCAGTGCGTGATCTGGAGAAGAATTGCCGCAACGCATCCTACTCCGGTTGCACCAAATGCCTCGGCGCACTCCAAAAGGTACTGCAAAACAACTTAACCGTAACGATTCTTGTCTCATCGACTCCCACATTGAAATGGGTAGCTAAAAAATGGGATCTTTTCGCTTTTTTTGCTCCTTAATTTATGTTTCCGATCAGGTGAAGGGAGCTAGAGACACCAGCACCACCGAAAGAGCAACCAAAATGTTCAACAGAGACTGCCAACTGATGGGGCTAACATGGCTGCTCGCTCGCAACAAAACGGCGTACATTCCAACAGTTTCAGCGGTTCTAAGAGCCATAATGTACAGTGCCCACCCGCCTCACGACTCAAAGTGCAGCCCAGATCAAGAAAACATGCCACTGGCCGTTGATTCCCTTCAATTAGACAACACACAGTCCTCCACTTCATCACCCTCGACCTTCATGTATCCATTCTTACCCTTAACAGCAGTGCCCTTCATCTGGTTCTTGACACATCCGTAATATGAGCTTCCGTTGGGCCGTAGTTTCTTGGGATATTTTGGAGGGAAAGACCATGTCGTGTCTGTCACATGAAAGCTGTTGATTTTGTGTCTTTTTTCTTAACCCTACAGTAAAATTGGGTTTGGTGGGACAGATCTGCTTCAGTTTTGTTTTCTTTTACAGCAGTAAATATTCCAGTTTGACGTGCATTGAATTCTGTGAAACGTTTCAAATATTCTCACAAAAATGGGGTTTCTCCACGAGTCACAGACAAACGTTTAAAGATATAGAACCAAATCTAAGAGAATTGTAATGAATCACTTATAATGAAAATGGCTTTGCAAGAAGCAATTATTAAAGAGCATTCCCAAACAGCCTATAAATCTACACACTACTTTACCAGCCCTTGCCTATAAGCCACAGCCAGCCCAGGGTGACTCCTGCAAATATTCCTCCAAGTAAGAACAGAACCAGCAAGTTCCCCAAGGCATTCTGCTCTGGTCCCTGCACAACAAGTGAGACAAACATTATTAAACTTAATAATGCATAACACGATTGTTAGGATGGAGTCCCACGTTGACTAATTAAAGGAATGATCATGGGTCTATAAGTAAAAGAAAAGTCATGAGAGCTTATGCTCAAAGTGGACAATGTCATATCATTGTTGAGGGCGTGATTCCTAATATGGTATTAGAGTCATGCTCTTAATTTAGCCATGTCAATAGAATTCTCAAGTATCAAACAACGGATGTTGTGAGCCTCAAAGGTGTAGTCAAAAGTGACTCAAGTGTCGAACAAAGTACAACAAAGGGTGTACTTTGTTCGAAGACTCTAGAGAAGGAGTCGAAACTCAAGAGGCTGTTCGAGGGCTCCATAGTCCTCAGGGAAGGCTCTATGGTGTACTTTGTTTGAGGAGAGGATTGTTGGGAGGGAGTCAAACATTGACTAATTAAGGGAATCATCATAGAATAAACCTCCATTGGTACGAGGCATTTTAAGAAAACCAAAAGCAAAGTCACGAGAGCTTATGCTTAAAGTGGACAACATTGTGGAGGTTCGTAATTTCTAACACAAACTATTTCTCAATCTTCCCCTTTTTAGCTTCTATTTAACCAAGCTTACCTTGTAACCTTTTGGTGCAGAAGTGAGCACACAAACGGTGAGGTAGCCATTAGTCAAGCCCAAGAATGAGGTGAGTAGTATCATCCAACCTTCATCGCCGTACTTGGCTGTGAAGTAGAATGCCGGTAGGAGTAAGATACGGGCAACGATCGAGACCATAAGCCATTTCCGTGACTCTAGCCTTATACATCCTATGAGCGGAATGTATCTCCCAATAAGATCACAAACATTGTATGATGCAATCAACACGAGTGCATACCTGACAGAAGCAAGAGATGCTCAATCCTCGACATGAATAAAACATTTAATGAATTGTGCAAATGAGAACACATACCATGTTCCTAAACTGTGTGATCCAGTGTCCTCAGATAAGAATCCAGGAAAAATGGACAATGTGAGAGCATATATCAAAAAAATGTCAACTACATAATCTATGTTCTGTGACAACAGTTCTTTATTGCTTAGTCGCTCGACTTCGGTTGCTTTCCCCATGGCCTACACGTAATTCTTATGCGTTATTCGACCAAGTTCGATAAGAAGATGCTTGGATGTTTTGAGATGTTACATACCTCATCTGCTACCCCATGGATCCCAGCAGCAGCAAGGTCAGCTGAAACTGTTTTTGACCCCTCTAATGCCGCCTTGGCCCGAAAATGCTTCACAATTGGCAGTTTTGGAAAAGTAAATGCGTAGAGGATAACACAGAGAAGCTCAAAAAATGTTGAGATTGCAAAGAACAAAACTGCAGAGAATGGTAGAAGAATCAGTCTTTAGGGAGGGGTCAGATGTCGTTAAGGCTATAACTGTGTTCTCTGTATATTACACACTAGTTTAAAGGAAGCCACTTCTTCATAAACATCAAATGAAAATATAAAAAAAAAAAAAAAATAGTTGCTAGAAAATATTCTCCTCTTTGGCACACCGCCCGGTATCCACCTCCGTTCGGGGCTCACCGTCCTCGCTGGCACACCGCCCTAGTGTCCACCTCCATTCGGGGCTCACCGTCCTTGCTGGCACACCGCCCTAGTGTCCACCCCCTTCAGGGTTCAGCATCTTCACTGGCACGCCGTCCTAGTGTCCACCCCCTTCAGGGCTCAGCGTCTTCACTGGCACACCGCCTAGTGTCCACCCCCTTCGGGGCTCAGCGTCTTCACTGGCACACCGCCTAGTGTCCACCCCCTTCGGGGCTCAGCATCTTCACTAGCACTAGCACACCGCACGGTATCTGGCCCTGATACCATTTGTAACAGCTCAAGTCCACCGCCGGCAGATATTGTCTTTTTTGGGCTTCCTTGCTCCCCTTCAAGGTTTTAAAACATGTCTCTTAACGGCGAGTTTGGGATGTTACAAACCCTAGAGAGGATAATGTCTGCTAGCGTAGCGGTGAGCTTAGGCTGTTACAACAGTGATTCGATAGATCGGTCTTAATTTATACGGCCATTGGCCAACTATATAGAGATCAACAAACAAAACCCATATGCAATATGTTTATATCAATAGCAGTTCAAAGTTATAATCCAAGCACACACCAATTTGCTTTAAAACAAACCATAAACCAGAAACAAGAGCACCTACGAGCTCCTTTACGAAGGCCACCCTTAGAATTTTCAAATGCTCCTTTAGTAATTAACCTCAAACCCGAGGTAAGAGCGCCGGAGGCAGCCAAGCCAGCCAGAAAAGACTGAGGAATTCAAGATAAAAAAACACCCAAAAAAGTTACAAATTTGAGACAAGGTAAAGCAAAATTGATGCCAGGGAAAGATCATCAGACAAGTCAATGAACAAACCATGGAAAGTGGCATTATTAACCTGCAAGAGCTCTGGTTGCATAAAAGAAAGATCCCCAACCATTCCTCCTTGAACATGAGCATCTGCAATCCCAAAAGCACCGCTAATGGCACAAATTCCTATGAAGGGACCCAGACCTCCTTTTCCAGATGTTGCTAAATCCAACTACAAAACATTAACAATGGCAGTTTCATAAACTTTTTACATATTCAGAACACAAGAACACAAAAAGAAAGAAGAAACCAGTGTTTACAACTAAAACCGAGAGGGAGGAAATGAAGAACAGAACATATCCAAAGAGATTCCGTTTTCTGGTATTGATATTTGCTTCCCAAGATGCGAGTATGCAGAGTGTTCCAAGCGCAAATGGCTGATACACAAGAGTGAGAACCCTTGAAGAATGGTAGTTCTGTAGAACATTTCAAAAGGGGGAAATACCATCATTGTAATCCTTCAAGTTCAAGGCTACTAAATTGCTCAAGACAATGAAAATTACCGGAAACAAATAGCCATAGTAATCTTGAATGGTCAGCATACTGTTCCAAGAAAACAGGCATCCATTTCCAAGAAGCCAACACACAATCATTGCAGTATATTTACCCTTTCAACAAAAATAACAATACCCATCAGAGATTTCACAATTTCATTACTACCCAAGATTTTGATTACAAACCTCAAGCCTTACGACATCCGCTTTTTCATCCGTCACCGCCATAATCACTTCCTTTCAATAGCTTTTAGAAGACCCCTGATCTCTTCGCCACGAGCAGTATAATAAGAGAATGTTTAAATTTAGAATAACAAAATGAAGAAGACGAAGAATGGCGTGATTAACTTCCCATAAATAATATCTAGCTTGAAGAAATCAAACCCACTACCGATTGAAACGGGAAGTTGTTAACTATTGACTTTTATTTCAATAGAAAACATGGATGGTAATAAAAACAAGCTAAGATATCTCAAGGGACAGACCTTTTTTGTCTAAATCTTCAAGCAGAGGAGGAATCGAAAGCTGAATCCCACGGCAATGATGAAGAACAATAAACGGTGATCCTCATCTTCATGATTGTTTCCTCATCCTGATCTTCGTATTCTTTAAAGTCACTCCGAACCCATTTTGGACCGTCAACAGTTTCATCGGAAGTTGAGCCACAGTTAACGAAAAGGGAATTGTAGATACTGAAAATTCATTGAGCTTTTGCTAACTGAACAAAGAACTGAGGGGAAGAAAAGATCTGATCATGGGTTCTCATAGAAAATGAGAAATTGGAACATTTGTCACTGAAAAAAGATCGGAGAAAGGTCGAAACGATATTGGGTCGTCGCCTTATCTTCTTCACCAATCACTAAAGATTATCTTTAATGTTGTCTTTGGATTCTTGTTATCGAGATTTGATTGAAAAAAATATATTATTATAGGTCATTATGTTTTGAATGTTCATTGACATTAAAAGTTGATCATCATGATAGGCTAAATGTTGATGCACATCCATCTATATACTAAAGATTTTAAAAAACAGGTCAATTGGACTGACCCCATCAAACCCTCATCCGGATTATATAGGGCTCATATCCTATCCATATATTAGAAATGGAAGGGATCCATGATTGGTTTTCTTTCTAAACGTGGCAAGGCCCAATTGCCCAACCCACTATAATCCAATTACCCCTACTAAATTGAGCCATAGTCCATATAAATTCGTCTAGTTTTAAAGCTCGGGTTGATTCAAACCTCGGACATTTTAGAACAAATTGGCCTTAATATTACTTTTGGTTTCTTTTTCGAGTGCAATGGTATAAAGTATAGAAGGAATAGTCAAATTCCTAAACTTTTAATATAATATATATGTCTTAACTAGTTGAGTTATGTTTAAGTTGACAAGATTCAATTTCAATTGATTTTTATAGTTTAATCTTTTTAGTCGTCCTACTATGTTCTAAAAAGATTAATGAAAAAACGATAACGACCCAACTTCTAAAACATGACTATATCGTTACTGTAGAGCTCAAACGTTCCAACCATACCAAAAACCAGCTTATCCTCATTTTTGACTTGCAATCGCCTTAGTCCAATCCTTCAATATCAACCCAAAAATCTCGGGACCAAATGCCATTATAACATTTTAACCATAACCATTATGTCTCTTAACCCCAACAAGCAGTTCAATCCTAAACACGAGAGACCAAGACATACGACTCAAGAGAAGATTCGAGAACATTTATCGAATCGAATCCAAATTCGACGACACTCAATTAGTCACTGATAATGTGCAGCAAATGAAACGAAAACAGAGTCCAACAAAGAGCAAAAGGGGTGGGTGTGTTGAATGATGATGATGATTATGTATTGTGCATCGGGGGCTTCGGCGTGAAATATCCGCTCATCATTTCTGTCTCTACTTGAATGCACCAAAAGTAGTAAAAGGGGTGCATGAGGGGATATGTGTGGAACAATTCTTTACTATACTAACCATTCTATTTCCCTTTCTTTACACTTTCTCTTCCATCTATGCACACCAACACACCCACACATCAAAACTCAATCCCTCACTACCTATAAAGGGGCTTTGATGCAACATCGTCTAAGTGCATGGGTGCGTTGGATTCACGTGGATTTCGGTGTCAATGAGAAGGATGCATGGATCGTAACATGCGCACTTAGGTGTGTAGAATCTCATACATGCGCATGCCACGTAGACCCTTGTGTTTGTGCCCCTGCTAGCCCTCGACCCAAAGGGCCCCTTAAGCCTGTATGAGATTTGAGTTGTGTGTTCGACTCAACCCAATTCGTATGATTTAAGTCGTGTGTTCTAGATTATATTGATTCATGAATTTTTCTAAAATATATATTAAAATTAAGTTACAAATCTTAATTATGTTTGAAACTAAATATATATATATATATATATATATATATATATATATATATATATATATATTAACATTTTACTCTTTATTAAAAATAAAATTTTGAATAAATGACTCGAATAGATTAAACCACTCGAACCAACCCAATCAAATATTTTATAGTTGAATTGTGTTGAATTCATTATTTGGATTGAAAAAATTTATTACTGGAATAGTTAAATTATATTGACTAAAAATGTCTCGACCAATGACCATCCACTTTTCATCCCTTTACATTTTAGATGTAATTTAAAATTATTATAATTATGTAATAAATAAATTTTGGCAATTATTTTTCCCTTTTCAACGCATTTTCTTTCAATATATTAAATTACTTTATTCTACATATTATTTGGGCAACTTTATTCTACAACTTTGAAAGTATTTAGACCCGATCAAATTCTTTATTTCTTGCTTTTTCTTTTTCTTTTTTTCTTTTTTTCTTTTTTATTTTTTAAATAAATAAAACTAATAATGCTAGTGGCATATGAGACACCATCATTTTTTATTATAATAATAATAATAATTTAAACGTAAGCTTTCATGACTTTGTTTTGAACTTCCTAATAGACTTCATACCAATGAAGATAATATTCCTTGATTATAAATTCATGATCATTCCCTAAATTAGCCGATGTGGGACTTTCATCATCTAACATACCGAGAAGATTAACATGACCTTCAAGTAACGATGACATGCACAAATTGAGAAATTATCTAAATTTTTGGACACGAGACATTACAAATCTTTAAGGTTTTAGGATTTAGGGTTTAGGATTCATAACAGTATTCTCCTAGGGTTTAGGGTTTATTCTCCTAGTAGGATGTCGTTTAGTGACAAACCAAGCTAGAAGTCGGGGGAAGTGTGACGTATGAGTAAAAAATTGATAGATGAATGAAAAGAGATCCTATCTTGAGAAAAAAATTAAAAGAATTGAAATTGTCATTTTTAGATTTTTGTTTTCGAGAATTTTCAACGTTTTTAAAACACATTTGATACGAAGAGATTTACACACCATTATAAAGAATATTTGGTAGAATTTTCTTAAAATACACGCTATACAAGACAAAATATGTTTCTCCCCTGCTCTCCTCCCAGCCTTAAAAGGATGCCTTGCGTGTTCCACGCTCAATCCCTTTGAACTGAAACTCCCTCTCTGCTCGTCTCTCTCAGCTCTCTCTCTCCAATTCCATGGAGTTTGATCTCGAAAACCCATTAACCCATCTCCAAGATCTCCACTCCTCCGACGCCTCTTCTCTCTTCCTCATCGAATCCGATCACATGCTCTCTCAATCTTACCTTCACTCTCTACAAGCTTCTCCGTCTGATTTCGCCGTCCGACGAGACACCATTTCTTTAATCTCACACTGCTCCTCCAACTCCAACATCGACCCTCACTTCTCTTACCTCGCCGTCAACTATCTCGACCGCTTCTTCTCCATTCAGGGAGTTCCGGTAAGCCTTTCCCCTGTTTCTTCATTGTTTTGCAAATTGAAGCTAATTGCTTGACTCTGCCTTCTCTGTTCTGCTACAGCAACCGAAGCCATGGGTCTTGCGGCTTCTCGCCGTTGCTTGTGTTTCTCTGGCTGCGAAAATGAAGCAAACAGACCACAATCTCTTCGATTTTATGGAACAGAGCAATGAGGGATTCATATTTGATCCTCAAACACTCCACAGAATGGAAGTTCTCATCTTGGGTGCTCTTAAATGGCGAATGCGCTCAATCACTCCTTTCTCTTTCATCCCCTTCTTCATTTCCCTCTTCAAACTCAGAGACCCACCATTCTTACAAGCCCTCAAAGCCAGAGCTACAGAGATCATCTTCATAGCTCAAAATGGTAATTCATTAAACATTCAAAAAAGAAACATCAATGAACAAACAAACAAACATTTCATTTGTTTTGTTTGACTGTAGGGATTGAGGTTTTGGAGTTCAAGCCATCAGTAATTGCAGCAGCAGCTCTGCTTTCAGCCTCGCACGAGCTCTTCCCAATTCAATATCCTTGCTTTAGAAAAGCAATCCTTGAGTGTTCATATGGAAATTCAGTAAATACCCCACTTTTAAAAGTTTAAAAGAAGAACACAAGCTCGTTTTTTGAGATTCTGATAAAAACAGGGTATGGGTGCAGGAGGAAATGTTGGTGAAATGCTTCGAGAGAGTGCAGGAGATAGTGATAAATGGGTACGAAAGGGGATTGGAAATGGAAGAGAGGTCAGACACGGAGGCCAATGTGCTCGACCACCATTTTTCGAGCTCTGAAAGTGAAAATACGTTCATGCCGGGCAGAGGCTCCTCCAGCCTGATGAACAGAGTGTTAGACGAACACGACTCTCCACAATGGTATGATATTGTCCACTTTGAGCATAAGCTCTCATGGCTTTGCTTTGGGCTTCCCCAAAAGGCCTCATACCAATGGAGTTAGCATTCCTCACTTATAAACCCATGATCATTCCCTAAATTAGTCGATGTGGGACTTCCATCATCCAACACCTCCCCTCGAACAAAGTGCGCCTCCCCTTAATCGAGGCTCGACTCCTTTGGAGTCTTAGTCATTTTTGACTGCCTTCGAGGAGGGGCTTGACTCCTTTTCTTTAGGAGTTCTTTGTTCGATATTTGAGGATTTGAGGATTTACCAATTTATTGGCACGACTAAGTTTAGGGCATGGCTCTGATACCAAGATCCTTGACGGCAAAATCATCCTGAAGCTGTGTAAGAAGTTTCTCAGTAGCCGTAGAAGATGAGCTGATGATAATAATATCATCAACGTAGATGAGAATATACATCTGAATGCCCGTTTTGTTAAAAATAAAAAGAGAGACATCAGCCTTTGAAGGTGTAAAATCCAGCTGTAATAGTTTGGAGCTAAGGCGAGAAAACCAGGCACGCGGAGCTTGTTTAAGGCCATAAAGCGACTTATCCAGCTTGCAGAGATAACCAGGGTGTTGAGAATCCACAAATCCAGGGGGCTGCTTCATATAAACATCTTCATTAAGAAGGCCATGAAGAAAAGCATTTTGAATATCAATCTGCCGAATAGCCCAACCACGAGAAATAGCAAGAGATAATAAGAGCCGAATGGTAGTGGGCTTAACAACTGGACTAAAGGTATCATCATAATCGACGCCATACTGCTGTTTAAAACCTTTAGCAACCAGGCGTGCTTTGTAGCGATCAATAGAGCCATCTGGCTTTTGTTTGAGTTTGAAAACCCATTTGCAATCAATAACGTTAAGACCAGCACGAGGAGGAACTAAGTGCCATGTCTTATTTTTTTGAAGTGCCTGAAATTCATCATTCATTGCCTGACGCCAGAGGGGATGCTCCATAGCAGTAATATGTGAAGTAGGTTCAGAGGCAGAAGACCGAGCTACAAGATATGTTACTGTTCCATCTGTACGCACCTTGGGTTTCTTGATATTGTGCTTCAATCGAGTACCATACGGATGAGTAGTAGGTGCAGAATCCACATTTGAGGGGACGGCCGTATCAGCCGTTGCGAGGGGAGCAACCGATGCTACAGCAGTTGGTTGACCAACGGCCGAGGATTCGACCGGGCATTGCGCAATATCATCTGCTGGCGGAGAAGCCGATGCCTCAATCATTGGCGGAACAACCAACGCCGATTCGAATGGCAGCGACGCGGAGGATTGTTGCGGCAATTCCGAAGCTGATGTAGACACCAAATTTTCTGCATCCAAAGAGTTAGTAGGCCCAGACATATGCATGTGATCATTCTCCAAATTAGTACTGCTATTACCCAAATGCAAGGTGCACAAATCAGGGGCATTATGCGTCGACTGCATGATTGGGGAAGAATTAGGTGAGGCTCTCTTGAATGGAAAAACATTTTCATCAAATATGACATCTCTAGACATATAGACACGACCAGAATCGGTGTCAAGACACTTATACCCTTTATGTGAAGAACTGTAGCCTAGAAAGACACATTCCTTTGATCGAAAAGAGAGCTTTTGTTTGTTATAAGGACGAAGATGAGGCCAACAAGCACACCCAAAAATTTTTAATAAGGAGTAATTTGGTGGGGTATGAAAAAGAAGCTCTAAGGGGCATTTTTTATCGATGACACGAGTAGGAAGACGATTGATGAGATATGTGGCTGTAAGAAACGCGTCGTCCCAAAATTTAATAGGTACATGAGCATGAGCTAGAAGGGCTAGGCCAGTTTCAACAATATGACGATGCTTGCGTTCAGCAGACCCATTTTGTTGATGTGTGTGAGGGCACGAAACACGATGACCAATTCCAAGGGAACGAAAAAATGTGTTGTGAATTTTCTGATATTCCCCACCCCAATCAGATTGAACCCACTTGATTTTAGTATCTAGGAGGCGCTCAACATGAGCTTGGAATTGCAAAAATATACGAGGAGCTTCTGTACGATCATGCATCAAATAGATCCACGAAAATTTACTGAAATCATCAATGAAACTAATATAATATTTAAAACCCCCAACAGGCGTGCTTTGTAGCGATCAATAGAGCCATCTGGCTTTTGTTTGAGTTTGAAAACCCATTTGCAATCAATAACGTTAAGACCAGCACGAGGAGGAACTAAGTGCCATGTCTTATTTTTTTGAAGTGCCTGAAATTCATCATTCATTGCCTGACGCCAGAGGGGAGGTGTTGGGCACGCCATATGATGAAGTTGTTTTTGGTTAGACGAATTGTGACAACATGGTGTAGAGGGATTGGATATTGTTTAAGGCCAAAAGTCGCCATGGTAGTTGAGACGGTGTTGGAGATGGTGGATGGAGAGGAGGAAGAAGACATGGCGAGGAGTTTAAAAAATAAACCTTGGCTCTGATACCATGTTAGATTGAATGGCACGATTAAGTTTAGGGCATGGCTCTGATACCATGTTAGACGAACACGACTCTCCACAATGGTATGATATTGTCCACTTTGAGCATAAGCTCTCATGGCTTTGCTTTGGGCTTCCCCAAAAGGCCTCATACCAATGGAGTTAGCATTCCTCACTTATAAACCCATGATCATTCCCTAAATTAGTCGATGTGGGACTTCCATCATCCAACACAGAGCAGATAAGGGTGGAAAGAAGAGAAAAGTAATGGTTGGGTACTGCAAGAATCAGACGGTGCGGATGTCTCAGATCCAGCAATGTTGATGAGATGAGGAAGACTGAAAGTGACAGTTGAATGGTCTGACTCGTCAGAGGGGCGAGGAGAAAGAAGAGGGGATTTGTATGTATGTAAGCAATGGAGGGATTCTGGTAAGGGAGAAAAAACAGGGGAAGGGGAAAAGAGGGAATTTTTGTTCCTTTTTGCTGGGATTTTGGGACCAAAACAAAGACAAAACAGAGCTTTGAAGTTAGAAGTGGAGCTGCGGTGTTTGGATTTGGATTTTGTGTTTTTGTGTTTTTTTTTGTTTTTTTTTTTTTTTTTTTTGGGTTTTAGTATGGCTTGGCTTTCAACTTCAAAGGTCAAGTTGGTAATTTTACTTACATCTCCTTCTCGAGCTCCGGTAGTATATACTAATCCAAAATAAAGAGCTTTGAACCGTATTTTATTTTGAAATTTGACTAAGAATATGAATGTGCTTTTTAAAGAAAGACGTACCCAAAACAAAGAGATTGATAGTGAGGAGCTTAAGTCCAATTTTTTAAGAACTAAATCGTTGTCCAACATGTCTACAGTTGTTCAAGTTTCAAATCGAACTCTTACCCATTTATATGAAGATGAAACCACGACGTCATGATGAATTATAAAAAAAAAATTAAAGATTTTTAGTCACATTCAATCTACTTATAGTCCAATAGTTGGAAAAGAGTCTCACATTGTCTAATTAAGGGAGGATCATGAGACCCTTTGGAATCAAAAGTGAAGCCATCACAGCTTATACTCAAAGTGGACAATATCATACCCGTGTGAAGCCTCGTGGTTCCTTACATGGTGTTAGATTTATGTCCTTAACTTAGCTTGGTCAATAGAATTCTCAATTGTCGAACAAAAAAATTGTGAATCTTGAAGGTATAATCAAAAGTGATTCAAGTGTCGACCAAATAGTGTAATTTGTTCGAGGACTTTAGAGAAGGAGTCGAGTCTCAATCAAGGAGAGGCTCTATGGATACTTTGTTCTAGGGGAAGATGGTTGGGAGGGAGTCCTACAGGCTAAGAAATTCATTCTTCAAAAGTAAAGTCACGAGAACATATGCTCAATATAGACAATATCATACAAGGTTTAAGAGCCACGAGGGGTTGTACAACATGAAAAAGAGAACCAAATCTTTGTTTCTCCACTGTTGAAAACGTTGAAAAGAAAAGGAGTAATGGGTGGGTTTGAAAGGGTTGATTAGTGAAAGATAACATGTTTGAAATTAGGTAACCCATACATACGATGGTCCCCCGTAATGAAACTTCCCTATCAAATATAATCTGGACCCATTTCTTAAATTTCAAGATCACCATTCTCTCTGCACCCAAAACATGATAACAACTACACACAACTCAAGAATGGGACACTACACAACAGCCATACAGGCAGGGCTTGATGATATTAACACCACCCACCTCCTTATTCAATCCATCAACTTACCTTAATTTGATCTTGCTTTCCTTCTAATAATATATTGCTCATCTCACTTTATAGGTCCTCTAAATGAGTGGGTTTGGACTTGAAAATTCATCAGCTTTCTGCACAGTCGCTTTGTTCTTCTCATTGATGCCCTAGAATCCTTTTTGGTTGGAGATCGAGTCCCTTTGGAGTGAACTTCACGTAAACATGGATTCCTTTCCATTATTTTGTGTGCTTTTCTCGTAATGATCTAAGTTTACTTGTTAGTAGCTTCCCACCATAGTTTTTAAAATGTGAGGTTTCCACACTAAGAATACTCTGTTCTACTTCTTAACTGATGTAGGATCTCACAATCTACCCTCTTAGGTTTCCACGCTAAGAATGTTTTGTTCTCCTCCCCCTACCGATGTGAGATCTCACAATCTACCCACTTCGGGGCCAGCGTTCTCGCTAGCACTCGTTCCCTTCTCCAATCGATGTGAGACTCCCCAATCCATCCCTTTTCGGGGCCAACGTCCTTACTAGCACACTGTCTTGTGTCTATCCTCTTTAGGGCTTAGCCTCCTCACTAACACACCACCTCGTGTTCATCCCCTTCAGGGCTCAGCCTACTCGTTGGCACATAGTCCAGTGTCTGGCTTTGAAACTATTTGTAACAGCTCAAGCACACAACTAGCAAATATTATCTTCTTTGAATTTTCTCTTTCGGGGTTCCCATTAATGTTTTTAAAACACATTTGGTAGATAGAGGTTTCTACACTCTTATAAGCAATGTTTTGTTCTACTCCCAACCAACCTGAGATCTCTGACAGATATATCTCTATTTTACTCCAACTCCACATTAAATAATTAAAACAAAAGAATATAGTGGAAACAAATGAAGTTTAGCACTACAAAGACTAAAGGCTCTATCTTTGTAATATAGAGTCGCATTCGAAATCAGTGGTAGGCTTAGCTGGGACAAGACTGCATGCTGTTATCAGAGTACCTTAAATGAAACCCTGAAGAGGGATAGAGATATGAGAACCAAAAATTCCCAGAGAAAGGTAAGAGAATTAATGTGTGGTGGGACCAAACCATAATACCACAATATCTTCTTCTTCTTCTTCTTCTTCTTCTTCCTTCTGCTTCTGCTCCTACTTTCATTTCCATGGACCATAAATACGACCACAATTTGGGTTAAGTTGGGTTGTAATAGCTAGGTGTCCCATGATGTGAATGCAGGGTGAGCAAAGTCACATGGAAACCGAGACACAGTGATAGGGCCACAAGGGTTTGGTTTCAAATTTTGAATCAATCCAAGGCTTTCCATAAATGCATTGAGGGGGGGCTACGCTTTGTCTCCTACTAATGCTTTTCACTGTTTTATTACTTCCCATTATTGAATCTTCTTTTACTGTTGTAGCCCAAACTCAGACAAGTACGGACGATCTGCCTCAAAACTAGAATCCTACATATGTGTATACATAAGGAGGCATTGCTCCCTACATAGCTTCTGCCACCCTCCTAGCTTTATATTATATTATGATTTCTTCATAATTGCAATCTATCTTTTGATTACTACAACTATCGGATCTCAACCTCTATATTTGTTTCTTCTATAGCTCGATTTTAAAACGTGTGGGCTAGTGTCCTTGCTGGTACATTGCCCGACTCTGATAAAATTTGTAATAACCCAAGCCCATTTTGGCCCGTTACGTATTGCCATCAGTCTCACGGTTTTAAAACGCGTCTATTAGGGTGAGGTTTCCACACCCTTATAAAGAATACTCCGTTCCCATGTCCAACCAACATGGGATTTCACGATCTACCTTCTTGGAGGGCCCAACGTCCTCGTTGGCACACCGCTCTGTGTTTGACTCTGATATCATTTGTAATAGCCTCAAGCTCACCACTAGCAGATATTGTTCGTTTTTACTCATTACCTATCGTCGTCAGTCTTATAGTTTTAGAATGCTTCTGTTAAGGAGAGGATTTCACACTCAACAATCGATATGATATCTTACAATCCACCCCTCAAGGGTCATCGTCCTCACTGACCCATTATACCATTTGTAACAGCTCACCGGTATTAACAAATTTTAAACGTTTTAAAATTTAAACTTATTTCCAATTTGTAGCTTAATTTTGAAATTGATTTGAAAAATAATAAAAATTTACAATTCACTAAAAAAATATATATATTAATTAACTAAACCTCGTCAATATATTTTAATTGTCACCTCTTTTTTCAAACGGGTGCCATTTATTTAAGGTGGGTTACAGCAAAGAGCAGAACAAATCTATGTAATCATCGTAGGTTGTCTCATGCACTTGAGGTGAAAACATTCCATTGTCTGGTGAGAACTGCATGGAGCCGTCAAGGACATAGCGCACATCGTCACCATCCCAAATAAATGGTTCATTCCACAGATCTCCATAGCCGCTCTGATCATATTCTTCCACCGCCCAATTCAGCCTCCCAAAATTGGCATCGCTGGAACTCGAAGACGTTTGTACCGACAATGAAGAGCTCTCTACAATCCCAAATTTGGTGGAGCAATAGCCCGTAAACTCTTCTGTTTTTGCTTCCAAATCAAACGCTATGTTGGGCCTTAATTTCTTCGGTTTTGGTTGAGTTGATGATTCTGATTTACGCTCTACTTGTTTCTTTAGGTGAGCGTTCCAATAATTTTTTATCTCATTGTCTGTTCTTCCGGGTAGTTTCGTTGCAATCATCGACCATCTAAAACACAATGCAAGACATTACGACTCTTGATTAAAAAGTTGAGAGTTGCGAGCGAGAGAGATATGGCATTTAGAGCTACCTATTGCCATGCATTTCATGCAATTTGCAGATTAAGTCGTTCTCTTCATCTGTGTAGTTTCCTTTCTTGAGACCGGGGCGGAGATAGTTCAACCAACGCAGTCTACAACTCTTGCCACATCTTGCCAATCCTGTGTAATTGCCCAAACCCAAGTCAGAATTTCATACTACATTGGCTAATTAAGGGGATGATCATGAGTTTATAAATAATTAATGTATCTACCCTCGTACGAGGCCTTTTGGGGAAACTAACAGCAAAGCCATGTGAGCTTATGCTTACCGTGGATAATATCATACCATTGTGGAGAGTTGTGACTCCTAACATGGTATTGGAGTCATGCTCTGAGCTTAGTCATGTCAATAGAATTCTCATATATCGAACAAAGAAGTTGTGGGTCTCGAAAGTTGTAGTCAAAAGTGACTCAAGTGCTTTGTTTGAGGGTTCTAGAGAAAGAAGTCGAGCCTCGATTCAAGAAAGGCTGTTCGATGGCTCAATAGGCCTCATGGGAGGCTCTATGGTGTACTTTGTTGAGATTGTTGGGAGGAAGTACCACATTAGCTAATTAGGGGGATGATCATGGGTTTATAAAAAAGAATACATCTCTACGGGTACGAGGCCTTTTGGGGAAACTAAAAGCAAAACCATGAGAGCTTATGTTCATAGTGTACAATATCATACCATTGTGGATAGTCGTGGTTCGTAACATGATATTAGAATCATGTCCTTAACTTAACTATGTCACTAGAATCTTCAAATATTGAACAAAGAAGTTGTGGGTTTCGAAAGTGTAGTCAAAAGTGACTCAAGTGCTTTGTTCGATGGTTTCAGAGAAAGAAGTCGAGCCTCGATTCAAGAGAGACTGTTCAAGGGCTCACTATAGCTGTTCGAGGGCTCAATAGACCTAAAGTGGACAATATCAGAAGAATCGTGGTTGCTTATGGAAGATTTATAGAAGTACCTGCAAGACTGGGAACCTGCCGCCATTTCCGAGGGCCATGTTTCTGAACATAACCCATGAGCTTATCATCTTCTTCAGAACTCCAAGCACCTCTCTTGACTCCATCCTTATCAACAATCGGTGCTCGCACCATTTTCTTAGAGAGTTGGAGAGGTTATTGCATGCGAATCGGGGAGAGTTGATGAATGGGGAGGCTTGGGTAGATGCATAGTTAAGATATATATATATATAGATAAGGTGTGGATTGAGGGCCCGAGCTTACGAAATCCATGTCGTCATTTCAACTATATGTTAAGCTGAAATGGACAAAATATGGGTGTGAACATGCACAAACGTCGCTGCAACAATTGTTTAACGTGCGAAATTAAACAAACGAGTGATCGTTGTTGGACTTATTACAAAACATACTCATCTTACCTTAAGTCACTTTCAATTAGCTCCTTCCCATTCCCATGTTATGTTAAAATATCTTCTCTAACCACCCGAAGTCCAATAATTATACAGAGTCTTCTAATACTAATACGACGTGAGATCTCACAATCCACACCCTTTGAAGGTTCAGCGTTCTCGTTAGCACCCTGATTGGTGTCTGGCTCTGATAGTATTTATAACAGCCCAAGCCCACCACGGACATATACAGTCTATTTGGGCTTCCTCTCAAGATTTTAAAACATATATTTGGGTAAAGGTTTTCACACCCTTAATGTTTAGTTCCTCTCTCCAAACCATGTGTAGGAATGAGGATGGGGAATATAATTTTTCGACCCATTTACCTAATGAAGAGAAATGTCTCTCAGCTTCCTCCTCATTCCCTATTTAAACTACTCCGTCAGTTCTCAACTTTAAATAAATTAATTCAATGCACAATATGATCGTACTTCTATATGTTGGTGATAAGATTTTTTTTTTGGTTTCTTATTAGCCATAGATATAAACGGTATTTATAATTTAAGGAAGTCTTTGGAGTACGATTTTGAGTTTAAATGAATTTGACTTGTGAAGGCGAACCATGTTCGAGGCAATGACGTGGGTACCCCGGACTTGTTCGTTGTGTGAAATGATGAACTTTCGTTCCTCTCCAGACACAAACAAACTAACCCGACAAGGACATACCATGAAACTAGCAAGACAAAAATATCATGGTCCTTAGAGACCACATATTTTAAAAGTTGCCATGTGAAATAAAACAAATGGCGTTGAATAGTGATTCATTCTCTATAATTCAATTGATTTTTGTTTGGAGGTTCACTTTTCATACCTTAAATTAAATGTCCTCCTCTAACTCCCCCTCCCACAAACTTTGAAAAATCTTCCACACCAATTTAATTCTTATAAAATAATCTTTTATTTCATACAAGTTTTACATCGTACGACGAGTGTGCACGGTTCGGTTACGTCTAATTGTTGGCCCGTTACGTCTGATCGTTAGCCTCACGATTTTAAAACGTGTCTATTAGAGAGAGGTCTCCACACTCTTATAAGGAAGATTTCGTTCCCCTCTCCAACCAATGTGGGATCTCACAATTCACCCCTCTTGGAGCTTATTGTCCTTGCTAGTACTCCACCTAGTGTCTGGCTCTGATATCATTTGTAGCAACTTGAGGCCACCGCTAGTAGATAATGTCTGTTTTTAACCTGTTACATATGTTGTCAGCCTCACAATTTCAAAACGCATCTACTGAAGAGGGATTTTTACAGGATCCGTTAAAAAATAAAAAATAAAAAATAAATAAAAACGCGGGAGACACGACCCAATTAAAGCCCAATCAGAGAGGGCCCTTGTCTTGGATCCATGGGCTTTATTTGAGGCCCATATCCAAAGCTCTCCACAAACTGGAGCGAGCGTGCCCGCAGTTTCAACTCGGAGGATGTAACAATGGCTACCAAGCTGCTTCCTCTGCGTAAGCTTTCAAGGATACTGAAGGTGCCGTCTTTTTTATCTTCTTCCTCCTCTTCTTCTTTCAGGAAGTATTCGTATCTTCTAGAACCTACAAGACCTCTCCTCGATCTCTCCGATAATGTTCATCAATTTCATCCTCCGTCTTTTTCTCGAAGTTTCTGCTCCCGCCCTCTGGATTTCGTCGGCGATGATTCTCGCGGCCCTGCCACCATTGACTATAGGTAACTTCTTCATTTTCCGTTTGTAAGAGAAACTATGTATTTGAATCGAGATTTTGAAGAAGCGGAAGTTTGTAAGTTCATCCACTTCCCCCAATTTTGTTTTGCAATCTTGAAGCCTTTCAAATTAGGTAATTGATTTTCGAATTTTTGGTCCTAACTAAACTAAGAGTAGGTTCGTGTTTCTTCAACGAAGTGTTGTGGATGTCTTACATTCAGTTCAATTTCCCTTGATTGAACAAATTACGACTGCCTTCCATGGGGTTTTCTTTAGTAGTTGAATGCATTTGGTAGAGAAGGGCTCAAGTGTTCTTAACTAATCTTTGCTACAGTTCCCTGATGCATGAGGGAGAGTTTCATAGGTTAGCTGATTCCACAATTCATGGACTGCAAGAGAAATTAGAGGTAATTGTGCATCAATGAAATGAAAATCTTTTTGCCCTTGATTTTATCTTATAAACTAAAGGAAGGTAACAGCTTATATGTTTCATGTACATATTTCGGCATTGCTGCTAAAATTTTGTTTATCTATATTTCATTGCTTGGCAGGAATATGGTGATGATCTCCAAATTGATGGCTTTGACGTGGATTATGGGGTGAGAATGACTTAGAAGCTCTAAAATTTGTTCATTACATTTCATATGATAGATAATGCTTAATTTTATCCGATTTTCATTTTGTAGAATGAGGTACTGACCCTAAGGCTCGGCGATCTTGGCACGTACGTCTTGAACAAACAAACGCCTAACAGACAAATTTGGCTTTCTTCTCCTTTGAGGTATGAATTATGCTTCAGAGTATTGACTCATTCTCCTGTTGAATGATTAATATCTACAATGTTTACCTATTCCATCTGTTTCAAAGACCATTGTAAACTAGAGGTGGTGTTAGGAACCACGAACCTCCACAATGGTATGGTATTGTCCACTTTGAGCATAAGCTCTCATGACTTTGCTTTTGGTTTCCCCAAAAGGCCTCTACCAATAAAAATGTATTCCTTACTTATAAACCCATGATCAATCCCTTAATTAGCCGACGTGGGACTCCTCTACCTACAATCCTCAACAATCCTCCCCTTGAACAAAGTATACCATAGAGCCTCCCCTGAAGCTTATGGAGCCCTCGGACAACCTCCCCTTAATTGACGCTCGACTCCTTCTTTGGAAAAAACACAACTTATTTGTTCGACATTTGAGATTCTATTGACATGACTACGTTAAGGGCATGTCTCTGATACCATATTAGGAACCACGAACCCCCACAATGGTATAATATTCTTCACTTTGAGCATAATCTCTCGTGGCTTTGCTTTTGGTTTCTCTAAAAGGCCCCATACCAATGAATATGTATTCCTTACTTATAAACCCATGATCAACCCCTTAATTAACCGACGTGGGACTCCTCTTCCAACAATTTTCAACACATTGCCCCTGATTCAATTTCATGGCGAAGCTTTGCGCTCGTCTTTCGACATCTTTACCAAAAAAAATGGAATTTTTTTCTGTTCATCTAACATTTACCCATCCCTAGATGTCTTGTCTTATATTAAAGGAGAAAATAAGGAATGAAACTACTTTGAGTTTGGTCCTGAGAGAACAAAGAGCTCAAACAAGCATTGTACACAATTTTGTGACGACCCAAGACATAGTTTGGCAAAGCTCTTCATTTTTTTAAAAAATTATGTGACAACCCATGTTATGTTCTTCCTTGCAGTGGTCCGTCCAGGTTTGATTGGGATCAGGACTCACAGGCTTGGATTTATAGGCGGAACAAAGCAAACCTGTTGAGACTTTTAGAAACTGAATTGGCGCAGCTATGTGGTAAGCCAATTAATCTTTCTTGAGCCTTTCAAATAACTTGGACATGATAAGGTTATTCCGAAGCATTTAGGCGCATGTTTATGCAGCTTGTTCAGTTTGGTCCACCTTCTTAAGTATCCCAGAGCCCCCATCTTTTTTCTCGTTTTCACTCTATCTGTTGCTTATTATATGCAATAATATGATATAGTTTCTAGTGTTTCAACTTTACCTATTTATGATCAACTTGAGCTATATTCAAACTTACCGAGATATAATTAATCTTTTAGAAGGTCAAAGATTTCAACTCCCACTTTTGTATGTATGTATATATGTACACACACAATCTTATGATGAGATTGGTGAGAAGGGAGTTAGAACATTCAATGACATTGTAAAATGTGATGAAAACTTTTTGTATAGGTTTGAAATAAGTTAAACCTAACAGGGATTTCATTCGATTTAGAAGCACGATGTGAGTTTTTGATTATTTGAAAAGTGTGTTTATTTTCTCACTATTTGTGTAACAACCTAAGCCCACATAGATGATATTGTCCTCTTTGGACTTTTTCTTTCGGGCTCTCTAAAAAATTTTAAAACGCTTTTGCTAGGGAGAGGTTTTTACACTCTTACAAGGATTTGTTCCCCTCTTCAACTGATGTTGGATCTTACAATCCACCCCTTAAGGTCCAGCGTTTTCACTAGCTCATGCCTGGTGTTTGGATTTGATACCATTTATAACGGCCCAAATCCACCACTAGCTGCTATTGCCTTCTTTGGGTGTTCCCTTTCGAGCATTCCTTCAAGATTTTTAAAATTAATAGGAGTTATAGGTAAAAATACTGGAGCATAAGGGGAATAATTGATATAATACAAAGGAGAGTAAATAAAACAATAAACAACACATGTTTCGGTTGATATCTAAGCTTTATAATAAAACACTAAAAACTATCTAAATTAATTACTATTGACACTAATTACAATATTATATTTTCATCTTTGTTCAGCATTACTTACACTTGAAGATATAGATGTATAGACAATGGAAAAGTCAGCCTTCAACATTTAATTAAGACATGTTCCCACAGCACTGAACACCAACAAATTAATTTTATTAAGCAATTCCAAACAAATTGTGTTCTTTTTGTTGAACATTCGATGTAGCTTGGTTACCAAATTGGGTCGGTGGAAGCCAAAGCCAAGGCCAAGTCTGGAATGAAAAGAGGTGAGTTGACGAGAAAAGGCCATCCCCACGGCATGATTTAGGCAAAGTCAAAGATTGTTGCAGCCATTAAAATGACAACAACAGCCTTCTCAAAGCTTCCACGAAGGCGAGATGCAATTGCAGTCCCGTTGAGGCAACCGGACTCTTCTCTCTGTCCCTGCGCTGTCTTTTGCTGAAGAAGAAAGAGATCGCATCTAACCCAATTTCTCCGTCTTTTCTTCTTCCCTTTCTTCTCACTTTATAAATCCCACTTTCATCCAACCCCAAGTTCCCAAGTTCCCAAGTTCCCAAATCCAAATTCATCCTGTTCTTAATTAATGGCCAGAAAGAGTGCTGCTTTCCACGATTTGCTGCCTGTAATGGCAGAGCAATTAGGGGGAGAGGGCCTGATAAACGAGCTGTGTAATGGGTTTCAGCTGCTGATGGACAAGGAGAAGGGCGTCATCACGTTGGACAGCCTCCGGTTAAACTCTTCCCTTTTGGGTCTGCGGGACATGGGAGAGGCGGAGCTTCTCAGCATGATGACAGAGGGCGATTTGGATGGCGATGGCGCTTTGAACCAGATGGAGTTTTGTGTTTTGATGTTTAGATTAAGCCCTGAGCTTATGGAACACTCTTTGTCTTTCCTTCAACACGCTTTCCACAACCAGTTTAAGACCTGCTGATCATTTCTCTTGTTTCAGCACGCTCTCCGACAGCCATGGCTTGGGCAATGGCTAAGCGAGGAATAGGAAGCCTCTGCATTTCCAATTATCCCAGCGTCCCTGTGTTGTTACTCTGTTCTATGTCGATAACTCAGTGATTTTGAAATAGTTAAAATTATTTTTATTGTATCTTTGTTTTTATTCAACACTAAATTTCAACTTTGCCATTGCCACCGGCTTTCAGAGCCACTGGAATTGTAAACATGACAGATTCAACAGTTTTAACCTCACAACTCTTTCAAATTATCTTCCCATATGGCCATGAATCGATCCATTTGAGTGTTGTGAAGCCCCAAGCCAATTTCAATCGCACCTTCCTCGTCTCTGGATTCATGCAGAGAAATTGCGATGGAACTGTCCACATGAAGCACTTCACTTTTCTTCGGCCTTCCCCACCCAAAATCAGTATCATAAGTCCTTGATTTAGGCGACCCTGCAACGCTCAGGAAGTGTTTAGCTTTCCCACATGCCCTCCACAATGAGAACCACTCCTCTGCCATTTTAAATGGCTCACTCTCAAATTCCTCCACTCTCTTCCCGATCGCCTTCGCCACAATAACGGTACTATTACGCTTCAGAAGCTCACTCTTCTTCAATACTACAGCGCCCACGTCAAGGCAGTTACCGAAATAAGTCGGCGGTATTTGATCCTTGAGGCGGTTCCGGCAATCTGCTACCAACACAAAGTAGCAGAGCTCATCTTCGTCTTCAGAACCACTCGCTTCGCTTTGGGTTGACTTAATCAGACATCCCCAAACGAGAGAGCATGTAACGATGAACGACGACAATCGTAAAGGCTTCAACTCTTTGTCACTGTTTGATTCAGCTGAAACCCAAGTTTTCAATTTCTCGATTATGGGTCTGGTCAGGACAAGCGTCGTCCTGACCTTGTCAATAGGCGCCTGATCGATTATGGGCTTATAAGGAACTGGGTTCCATAATGAATCCCAACTTGACAACTCCTGTAAAAAAATGGACTCTAACCCATTTGGGTCCTTCACTGCTGCCCTATCATGGCAGGGTAGCGGTCCTTCAAATGAAACAGAGTCACCTCCATTTCTATAGATGGATGCCCACGATTTAAGAAAATGGTGAACGGCCATCCCATCGGCAACCGCGTGATGAAACGCTATACAAATACACAGACCTTGATTTGGGAAAATCGTGATTTGGATAGCGAAATTTGGTATCGCACGTGACCCGTCCGGCAAGAGACGTGACTCCGGCAAGTCTGGAACCAAAGGGTAAAATTGTTTGGCGTCGCGAGGGGAGTCAGCGATTAGAGTGTTGAAATCGCCGCCGGTTGACTCTGTTACAGTAAGAGGAACAGAGTCGTGAGGTGTGTAAAGGATGTGGGGCTTTTGGGGTGGAGGAGGGAGGATGAGATTTCCGGCGAGAGGGAAGAATTGTTGGAGAGAAAGAGAGAGGGAGTGTTTGAGAGTGGGGAAAACAGAGTCCATGAAGTGATTGGTTGAGTGAGGGAATTGGAAGAAGAAGAGCCGTCGCATGGGGCTGCAAATAGTCCAGAGGAAGTCGAGGAAACTCAGGGGAAGACGGGTGGTCGGAACTGAACCTGCCGGAGGAGAAATCCTGTAGAGGTTTAAGAGCTTGGCGGTGTAATCAACGTCGGCCATGGCTACAAGCCCAGATTTTTGAAGAAAACGAACCACGAATTTGCAGAATGGAAAGATGTGTCAAAACAGGGCAGTGATGTGTGGAGGGATTACCAGTTTAAATAATAACTGAAACTTGAAATTAATTACCGATCCAAGAACATAATCAATTAAACTCATCACTATCTCTTAATTTGATTAATTTTAATAAAATGTCACAATTAAATTTATCGTTTACACAAGTGAACACAATAAGATTCTATACTATTATGATATTTAATAACTATGACAAGAACCATCCCGTTTTCCTTTCTATTTTAATTCTTTTTTGTTAGATGAAAGTCCTACATTGGTCCGCATATCAATAGAATCTTTAAATGTCGAACAAACAACTCCAAAAGAAAAGAAGGGAGTCTAGACTCCTCGAAGGCATAGTAAAAAATGACTAAGACTCAAAAAAAAAAAAAAAAAACCGAGGCTCAATTAAGAGGAGGTAGTTTGTTCGAGGGGAGGTGTTGAATGAAAGTCTCACCTCCAACTAATTTAGGGAATGATCATGTATTTACTAACTCTATTGATGAGGCCTTTTGGTAAAATCAATATCTTACCATGGTGGAAAATAGTATTTATTCCAACACGTGTTACAATAAATTTTGGAGAAATATTTTAAGTGAGAAATATTTTCTTAAAAGAATTTCAAATTTTGTTTATTTTCTAATATAATTTATATTAAAAAAAATGTAATCCATATATAAGTTTTATGGTCTAGAAATGGTATTTTAGGTTTGGATCAATTTTTCACCCAGGTATGGTGTGCACATGGGTGGGGTTGGATTGAATTGGGCTCAAGGAATTTTTTGGATCAATCCAAAAGTTCGGATGAATTGGATTGGTACCTCAACCCAACTTAAAAAATTTCGGGTTGGGTTGTCGGGTTATTAAAAAAAACAAAATTCATCACCAACAATAAGCGAAAAATTTAATATCCTAACATAGTTCAACGTTGTTGTAGAACTAAACTCAATTAAATACCGACACTCCTTGAACAATTTGTTAGTTAAGAAAAATATAAGGATAGATCAAGAAATTAAAAAATAATAAAAATAATTAATTCAAATAAACTATGAATAACAAAGGTAAAAATAAAATACTATAAAGTATTTTAAACTCTAAACCCTAAACCCTAAATTCAAAACCCTAAATTCTAAACCCTAAACCCTAACCCCTAAACCCTAAATTCTAAAACCCTAAACTCTAAACCTTAAACCCTAAACCCTAAACTTTACCTCTCTCAACAAAATCTTCAAATTTATTGGAACTAATTTTCTACCGATCCAAATTTTATATCCACTATTTTAGGTGTCAAAAACTCCTAAAAGTAATCAAGAATATTCTCACCCATACTAATTTTTTCTAAAATAATCAAGAACTTAAACATATGTATAGTCTATAAACATCGAACACAATATACTTTTTTAATATAAATTTATAGTTTATGAGAACTAAATTCGTCTTCGTGAAGACTAACCGTGTTGGACTGCACAACACACACTCTTGATAAAAAATACATGGAAAAATATTATCAGTAGAAATATTGACTAGAAATTTATATCCATCACTTAACATACAATTTTCAAATAACTTATTAAAGTTATATATATGGTTTAATTTAGGTTAAAAGGGTATCCCAATAAATTTATTTACTTGGTTTAAAAATTGTTTTTTTTCCTCTTACTTTGTCTACTTTTAAAAGAAACCCAACTTTTGAGTGTCTAAATTTAAAAGCCATTAATTATTCAATTTTAATTATAGGAGAATTATATTTAAAAGTGTAAAACTAAATATGATTTAGTATATGGACAAAAATAAATTTTAATTATTTTAAAATCCATCTCAATCTCATTGGAGGGGACAAAATTGGTAATTTTTGGTACAATTTGGAAACATAAATATATTTATTTATGACCTTTCTTACATTTTTTCATTATTTTCAAGATTCCATTATATATATTTATTTATTTATTTTCAAGATCCGATTAATAGTATAATTGGTATAATAATAAAATATTTTCTCTTATTTGTAGCATTTGTATTTTTCTTTCTTAATATTATATCAGACTATCATTATTAACACATTAACTTAATACTTTACCTTTAAATTCATCTATTTATAATTATTTATTTGTTTCCTTTCTAGGTTTGGATCTTGGTTCTTTTTCCAATTATAGATAAATGCCAACAAAAATAAATATAATTTTTTACTATTTAATAAATGTGAATGCAAGTTACATCATAAAAAGAGACTCTACAATAAAGGATTATCTCGAACCGGACAACCAACTATCGATAATAATTTGAATTTGATACATAGAAAGAAAATTTCAACTTGAACATAATTTCCTTGTTTTTATTCAACACCAAATTTAAATAAAATACAATCCAAAAGAAAATTTCAAACGTTAACAATATTTTCTATTGTTTTTATTCAACACCAAATTTCAAGTTTGCCACTACCGACGACTCTGTTTGAATTAGAAACATGAGAGATTCAAGAACACAAGTCTTTCAAATTCTGTTCCCATATGGCCATGAATCGATCCATTTGAGTGTTGTGAAGCCCCAAACCAATTTCAATCCCACCTTGTTCATCTCTGGAATCCTGCAGAGAAATTGATTCGGAGTTGTCCACATGAAGCACTTCACTTTTCATCGCCCTTCCCCACCCAAAATCAGTGTCATAAGCCTTTAATTTAGGCGACCCTGCAATGGTCACGAAGTGTTTATCCTTCGAATATGTCTTCCACAATGAGAACCACTTCTCTGCTACTTTTAATGGCTCATTCTCAAATTCCTCCACTCTGTTCCCGATCGCCTTCGCCGCCATAACGATACTGTTACGCTTCACAAGCTCACTCTTCTTCAATTCTACAACGCCCACGTCAAGGCAGTTCCCGAAATAAGTCGGAGGTAATGGATCCTTCACCCGATTCCGGCAATCTGCTAAGAACCCAAAGTAGCAGAGCTCATCCTCGTCTTCAGAATCACTCGCTTCGCTTTGGGTTGATTTGATCAGACACCCCCAAACGAGAGAGCATGTGACGATGAACGATGACAATCGTAATGGCTTCAATTCTTCGTCATTGTTTGATTCAGCTGAGACCCATGTTTTCAATTTCTCGATCATGGGTCTGGTCAGGACGAGCGTCGTTCTGACCCTGTCAACAGGCGCCTGATCGATTATGGGCTTATAAGGAACTGGGTTCCATAATGAATCCCAACTTGACAACTCCTGTAAAAAAATGGACTCTAACCCTTTTACGTCCTTGATTGCTGCCCTGTTGTGGCAGGGCAATGGCCCTTCAAATGAATCGGAGGTGCCTCCATTTCTAGAGATGGATGCCCATGACTTGATAAAATGGTGAATGGCTATTCCATCGGCAACCACGTGCTGAAACGCTATACAAATACACAGACCTTGATTTGGGAAAATCGTGATTTGGATTGCGAAATTTGGTATCGCACGTGATCCGTCCGGCAAGAGACGTGACTCCGGCATGTCTGGAACAAAGGGGTAAAAGTGTTTGGCGTCGCGAGGGTAGTCGGCGATTAGAGTGGTGAAATCGCCGCCGGTTGACTCTGCAACGGTAAGAGGAACAGAGTCGTGAGGTGTGTAAAGGATGTGGGGCTTGTGGGGTTGAGGAGGGAGGATGAGATTTCCGGCGAGAGGGAAGAAGTGTTGGAGAGAAAGAGAGAGGGAGCGTTTGAGTGTGGGGAAAACAGAGTCCATGAAGTGATTGGTGGAGTGAGGGAATTGGAAGAAGAAAAGGCGGCGCATGGGTCTGCAAATCATCCAGATGAAGTCGAGGAAACTAAGGGGGAGAAGGGTGGTCGGAACTGAACCTGCCGGAGGAGAAATCCGGTAGAGGTTTAAGAGCTTGGCGGTGTAATCAACGTCGGCCATGGCTATAAACGCTGATTTGTGAAGATAATGAAGAAGGAATTGCAGAACGGAGAGTTGAAATATAAAGAGATGAATGTTGAGATGATCTTGATGGGGTCGGGGATATCTTTTCATTACCTAACATGTCGCATGGAAATACAATTCAAATGGAGCTCTCTGTTTTACTTAGTAAAGTTATTATTGACTTGAATAATTTGAAAGAAAATTTTGTTTAGAAAAATTGTTAATAGGTTAATTTGTGTGTTATTCCTAATGAGAGACCTTAACCATTATTAACCATTCTCCTAAATAAGGAATCTAACTATTTCTTACCAATTATTCATGTCAATAATAACTTTGTCAAATAAGGAAAAAGGCTCCATTTGAAGTATGCTCTTTACACCACAGTTATACTCATAAGATATATGTTCCCCTGCCTAATTGAAAAGGTAAGTGAACATCTTTTGCTTCTTTTATTTGTTTCAGCATATTTTGGTCGTGGGTCATAACATTTGGTATCAAAGCTAGAATGTTGGAATGAATGTCGGCCCCATACAAAGTTTTCAAAGGATGTGACAATAATAAGGAGCGGAAGGGAAGGGAGTGTAACGCTCCAGTTACTCACAAATAGTAACTACGTAATATGGTCGATAAAGACGTGTGTTAACTTACAGGCACAAGGCGTGTGGAATGGCATCATGCATGGTGACGACGTTGAGGAGCGTAAGGATAGGATGACTCTTGCCGCTATCTACCATGTGGTCTCGGAGGAGGTCCTTCTCATGTTGGCAGAGAAGGATTCGACAAAAACAATGTGGAAGATGCTGCAAACAATGCATGTGGGTGTGGAACGTGTCAAGGAAGCAAAAGGGCATACCTTGAGGAGTGAGTTTGAGGCTATCCGCATGAAGGACGATGAGTCAATACGCAACTTTTTCATGAAGTTGACGATGATCATTAGGCAATAAGGTGGGGGAAATCTTTGTCGTCAAGAAGTTCCTTTGAGCTGTTCCCCCAAGATTCATGCAGATTGTTACCTCCACGAGCAGTTTGGCGACCTCAAAAACATGTCGGTTGAGGAGGTCGTTGGTCGTCTTAAGGTCCATGAGAAGAGATTTTGTGGCTACGAAGACAAAGAGGATGATAAATACCTCTTACTCACACTTAGGAGTGATTCGCATAGACGAAAAAGAGTAATGCGGTCGACTCTTCTTTTTTAGGTACGAGGGGATGTGGCAGCTACAACAAGGAAAACAAAGGTCATGGACATGGCCGCAGACGTGATGGCAGAGCAGGTTGTGACAATACCTCACAAACTCATGAAAATGCCAACCCTTGGAAGGACAAGAATATGATCAAGTGCTACTCTTGTGAAAAACACGGGCATTATGCGGTAGAGTGCGGCAACAAGTGAGGAGGCAAACCTCATGTTGACGGATGATGAAGAGCCCACATTGATGTTGGTCGAGAAAATGCTCAACCTATTGATGCTTAATGAAGAGAAGGTTATGGCAAACCCCTTCTTAGATGGGGAAGACCAAGTAGAGACCTGGTACGTAGACAACTAAGTGAGCAACCATACGACTGTAGATCGAGTAAAGTTCAAAGAGCTTAAATGAGAAGTTTACTGAAAACATAAAGCTTTGCGACGGATCAATTGTATCGATCCAAGGCAAAAGGATCTATCTTGTCCCAATGTAAGAACGACGATCATCAAGATATATGACAGAAACATAGCTTTGTTGATGAAGGTAAAACAATACTGAAACCACCTGTATAAGATACTATTGAAAAACGATTAACATCTTCCAAAAGTATCCATTGGTGTTGGCAGCAACAAAGTGAAAAAGAAACCTATAGGTCGGGAGAAAAAGGAACTGAGGAACATATCCAAAAAGAAACCAAAGGCTAATTCAAATCACTGAAGTGCAACCTACATCGATATGTTTCATTAGATTTATGATCTTAGCCAAGGAGACCTCAAGGAAGACCACTGAGTGTAAGAAAAAATGAGACTTTAAACTTGTCATCTCAATCATAGGCCTAAAAATAAGGTTAAAAAACACGTTACAAGAATTAACCACATGACTCTTTCAAATTCTGTTTCCATATGGCCATAAATCGATCCATTTGAGTGTTGTGAAGCCCCAAACCAATTTCAATACCGCCTTGTTCATCTCTGGAATCCTGCACAGAAATTGATTCGGAACTGTCCACATGAAGCACTTCACTTTTCATCGCCCTTCCCCACCCAAAATCAGTATCATAAGCCCTTAATTTAGGCGACCCTGCAATGGTGTGGAAGTGTTTAGCTTTCCCACATGCCCTCCACAATGAGAACCACTCCTCTGCCATTTTAAATGGCTCACTCTCAAATTCCTCCACTCTCTTCCCGATCGCCTTTGCCGCAACAACGGTACTGTTACGCTTCACAAGCTCACTCTTCTTCAATACTACAACGCCAAAGTCAAGGCAGTTCCCGAAATAAGTCGGAGGTAATGGATCCTTCACCCGATTCCGGCAATCTGCTAAGAACCCCAAGTAGCAGAGCTCATCCTCGTCTTCAGAACCACTCGCTTCGCTTTGGGTTGATTTAATAAGACACCCCCAAACGAGGGAGCATGTGATGATGAACGATGACAGTCGTAAAGGCTTTAACTCTTTGTCATTGTTTGATTCAGCTGAGACCCATGTTTTCAATTTCTCGATTATGGGTCTGGTCAGGACGAGCGTCGTCCTCACCTTGTCAACAGGCGCCTGATCGATATCAGGAACTGGGTTCCA
Source organism: Cucurbita pepo subsp. pepo (assembly GCF_057944985.1). Classification (NCBI taxonomy): domain Eukaryota; kingdom Viridiplantae; phylum Streptophyta; class Magnoliopsida; order Cucurbitales; family Cucurbitaceae; genus Cucurbita; species Cucurbita pepo. The sequence continues at coordinate 18,210,351 of NC_141802.1, read as the reverse complement.
TAATGAATCCCAACTTGACAACTCCTGTAAAAAAATGGACTCTAACCCTTTTACGTCCTTGATTGCTGCCCTGTTGTGGCAGGGCAATGGCCCTTCAAATGAATCGGAGGTGCCTCCATTTCTAGAGATGGATGCCCATGACTTGATAAAATGGTGAATGGCTATTCCATCGGCAACCACGTGCTGAAACGCTATACAAATACACAGACCTTGATTTGGGAAAATCGTGATTTGGATTGCGAAATTTGGTATCGCACGTGATCCGTCCGGCAAGAGACATGACTCCGGCATGTCTGGAACAAAGGGGTAAAAGTGTTTGGCGTCGCGAGGGTAGTCGGCGATTAGAGTGTTGAAATCGCCGCCGGTTGACTCTGTTACAGTTAGAGGAACAGAGTCGTGAGGTGTGTAAAGGATGTGGGGCTTTTGAGGTGGAGGAGGGAGGATGAGATTTCCGGCGAGAGGGAAGAAGTGTTGGAGAGAAAGAGAGAGGGAGTTTTTGAGAGTGGGGAAAACAGAGTCCATGAAGTGATTGGTGGAGTGCGGGAATTGGAAGAAGAAAAGGCGGCGCATGGGTCTGCAAATCATCCAGATGAAGTCGAGGAAACTAAGGGGGAGAAGGGTGGTCGGAACTGAACCTGCCGGAGGAAAAATCCGGTAGAGGTTTAAGAGCTTGGCGGTGTAATCAACGTCGTCCATGGCTATGAACGCTGATTTGTGAAGATAATGAAGAACGAATTGCAGAATGGAGGGTTGAAATATAAGAGATGAATGCTGAGATTGATCTTGATGGGGTCGGGGTTATCTTTTGTACCCGTCATGTCACATGGAAATCCATTTCAAAGGGAGCTGATAGGTTAATAATTGTTAGTACGTCGAGAAAGTTTAGGAAACTAGTAGTATTTGTTAGGGGTAAATATTTATGAGATGTATACCCTTAATGGAGCAAAGCTAATGATGAACGTTTCTTTGTTTTAATAGATCTCTCCCTTTAAGTTGGTATCAAAATTAGGAAGTCGAAACAAATGTCGTCATTATACAAAGTTATCAGAGGAGATGTGACAATAATAAGGAGAGGAAGGAGAGTGTAACGCTCTAGTACATATTACTCACGATAGTAACTACGCAACATGGTTAATAAAGATGTGTGTTAACTTACAAGTACAAGGCATGTGGGACACCTTCGAGCATGATGACGATATTGAGGAGCGTAAGGATAGGATGATTCTTGCTGCCATTTACCAAGCAGTTCTAGAAGAGCTCATGTTGGCAGAGAAGGATTCGGCAAAGACAGCATGGGAGATGCTGCAAACAATGCATGTAGGTGTGGAACTTGTCGAAGAAGCAAAGGTGAGCTTGAAGAGTGAGTTTGAGGCTATCTGCATGAAGGACGGTGAGTCAATAAATCCATGAAGTTGATGACGATCGTTAGCGGTATCCATTCGTTAGGCAACAAGGTGGAGGAGATTTTTGTCGTTCCTTCGAGCTATTCCTTCAAGATTCATGCAAATTGTTACTTCCTTTAAGTAATTCGGCGACCTTAAGAACATGTCGGTTGAGGAGGTCGTTGGTCGTCTTAAGGTCCATGAGGAGAGACTTCGTAGCTCCGAAGACAAAGAGGAGGAGAAACACCTCTCACTCACACTTAAGGAGTGATTCGCACAGACGAAAAAGAATGATACAATCGACTTTTCTTTTTCAGGTACGAGGGGATGGGGCAGCTATAACAAGGAAAGCAAAGGTCATGGACACGGCCGCAGACGTGGTGACAGAGCAGGTCGTGACAATACCTCACCATTTTATTTGTTTCGGCATATTTCGATCGTGGGTCATATCCAACCGTAAGTACTGTGAAAAGATTAAGATTATATATCCATCGCTCTAGGACCATACAAATATTGGTTGTGGCTGTACTCGAGCTATGTTGTCCCACACAGATATTCATTCATTGATAATGTAAGGTTCAAGCTTTTATGAAGTGTATAACGCAAACCAAAATGATTCAGAAGGAAAACATAGCAACACGATCACGCCAATACCCAAAAGTGATTTGTAAAGGCAATTTCCAGTTCCAGAAAGCACACACAAACACAAGTAATTAAGCAAAATCAGCACACGAAGGGAGCATCAACATGATGATCACTGCAGTAGAGCCCAGGTTTCTGAGTGAAGCCTTGCTTTTTCAGCAACTTCCTAGCCGTCATAACAAGATCCTCGTTGGTAACCGAACCATCAGATTCTCTCAGTATGGTCTGAATTGCATTGCTAAGAGCCCCATATGCGGCGTCGGCGTTGCCAGAAGGAGTAGCATCAGCAGATGTTTGGTCAGTCTGGCAGCCACTGATGAGTATCCCACCATCTGGAAGTGCGCGCTTGGATGGCCCAGCATACGCCTCAGTTTTGCTGCCAAGTTCAGTATCCATTGCAGGCTTAACATAATCTTCATCCTTCTCATCCAACTTCTGTTTGAGGAATTCTTGAGCCAAACTCCCAACCATTCCCAAGAATCCTCCCCCAGACTCTCCATTTCCACCACCACCGCCCTGGAGTTTGTTCATAATCACCTGCATAAACTTCTTCACCTTGGGGCTCGCATCATCTCCAAAAACATCGAAAAGGGTCGGCCTCAATTTCCCCACATCAATATCATCTTTACCAGTTTTTTGCTTAAGAATGTCTATAAGCGTGGAAAGGGGTAACGATCTGCTTTTCACATTGACTCGCTCACCATATGAAAGTTCAATCTCTCTGTCTTGCACATCGTCCTCCGTCGATGAATGATCTTGGCGACGGCGTTGGAATGCCGAGGGAATGTGAATCCCACGCGACTCGAAAGCATCTTCAACAGTTTGATGAAGAAAGCTCCTGAAACCAAATCGGGAGTTGCTCCCTTCTTCTTGGCTCTTGGAGTTTGTGCTTTCTCCTATTTGTTCCTCTGCATCATCAATAAGACCACCGCTGTGGCAAGAATCCGACACAATAGTTAATCGGCATCCCGCCGGAACCTGATCTACCAACTCCCTGAAATCATCATCTGCTCCCACAAGATCAAACGGGTCGGAATTGAAATTTCAGCCAAACAGATTCAAAATTCGCAACACAGAACTAATGGGTAACTGCGATTATAAGTGGGTTCATATCAGATCAGAGAAATGACTGACCGGTGATGAGGTTCATATCAGAGGGAACGATGCACTCGTCGTAGCCGGTGTCATCGTCCTCGCCGGTCTCGGCAGGGAGGCGAGTGCCGTGGCCACTGTAATGGACAAAGAGAAAATCACCTGGTTCGGCGGATCTGACGAGACGGGCAAGGGCGGAGCGGATATTCTTGCCAGTGGGTTGGGGATAGGAATCATCGGTATCTATCAGGATGCTGATGTCGTCCTCGGAGAATCCGAATCGGTCGATCAGACACTGACGCATCCGTTTAACGTCGTTGATGCATCCTCTGAGCTCGGCCTTAGTTCCTGGGTAATTGCATCCGATCAGCACCGCCTTCTTTCCCATTCTTACAATTCGATTCCGGGGCTTTGTCGGATCGGATATTCAGATATTTTATCTCCTTTTTCTTCTTGTCTAGCTGTTTCCGCGTCTATGTCCACTCGTCTGCTGCTGTGGCTTACTCAATAATTTGTTTGACCCACGCATGTCGGCACAGCCGGTCTCCCGTAATTCTTCATCCGTTTTTGGTCCACTGCGGTTAATTAAGTCATTATTGAGCTTGCTTTATTAGGTTGGGCTGCCCCACTCTATAATCTTAGCCCAATCTCTAAAATGGGCCCTTAGTTCAGCCCATGGGCCTAACTCAATAAGCCCATGTTGGATTAAGCTTACACATATTGACCCTTTGAATTGGGCTTAACTAAACCCATGTAATTTTATTCATTGTTAATTATTTTATTTGAAAAAATTAACATTATAAAAGTTTAAATTTTGGAGAAAAAAAAGAAGAGAGATTGAGATTAAGAAAAAAAAAAAAAACTTTAAATTTATAATTAAAAAATAATATAAAAACAATAATTTTAGTTTTTTTTGGATATTTTCTAAATGTTATATTTGATTTTTTTCAAAATGGGTTCTAATTTGAGGTCGAGGTTAACTTCAAAATGGATTCTAATTTTATGTGAAACTTATTTCTCGCCCATGTTTTGAACCGATCAAATAGAGATGTTTTTGGGGTACGAGGGGAAGGAGGAAGAGGACACTATTCCTAGCCGTTCTTGTGACTATCCTGGTTTCGATGATCCACCCTTGACACTTTTTGGTTCTGATCTTGAGTCATCTTAGCTCTTAAAAGCGAGCGCCCCTCGTGCTTCAAGTCACTATTTGTTGAGCCGAGAACAAAGTGGAGAAATGTGATTAAGAAAGGAAGGGTATAAACTATTTGTGGAAGGCTCTGTTTGAATTTCAACTTGGCGATATGGTTGCGTGCTTCCCCAAATGATAAAGAAACACAATTAAAAGCGACAAACAAATCTGTTTGAAAGCCCAATTCATTAGACCAAACTGTCCCCTCCTTAGTGTCTCAGGTGATCAACTTGGTATTAATCTTTTGATACTTTATGCACATTCCATCATCGCTGCTTCTTTGTGTAACCCATTCAGCCTGCATCTCAATATTGATAGAAAGCTACCTTTCATGTCGCCCTTTTTCATCTCGCCCTTTTTCATCTCTTATTCGGACTCGACTTTACAAAATAAGATTTTTCTTTCTTTTGGTCAATATTCTTTTGGGTCTAAACAGGGGTATTCACTTAACCTAATTACTACCGTTCAAGTGGTAGAGAGCCGACATCGAGGTGTCAATCCTTTGTGTTAATGTGAGCTCCTGAAGAAGATGAGTCTATTATCCCTTGTTAGGAACCACGACTCTCCACACTAGTATGATATTGTCTACTTTGAGCATAAGCTCTCATGACTTTACTTTAGGCTTCCTCAAAAGGCCTCGTACCAATGGAGGCCTGTTGAGTAAGCCCAAAACAAAGCGATGAGAGCTTATGCTCAAAGTGGACAATATCATACCATTGTGGAGACAACATCCCTAGAGTAACTTTATCTGTTGAGCAACGACTCTTCCACTCAGCACCATTGGATCACTAAAGCTAACGTTCGTTCCTTGCTCGATGGATGGGTCTTGCAGTCGAAAAATTGATTACATGCAAGTGGAATGTTGGGCTAAACTATAACACAATAATCTACCAAAATTACCCTTTTCTTTATAATTCTGCCACTCTAATCAATGTGAACTTGAATTGATTAGACACATACACTAAAAATAATTTGGTATATATCCATCTATGTATTATTTTTCCACATTATTCTATAGTCTTAATATTTTTGGGGACAAATATAATTATTTCTCTTTTGGAAGTCTCTTTCCGAATCGACTTATAGGGCACATCATTAAAGCAATGGAGAAAAGAGAACGTCTAATTAAATGAATTATATATATATATATATCAATAAAGTAAATATATGTGATTATAAAGACATTATCAACATGTTTCTTAATGGACCTAACTGTACGAAGGTTCTAACCCCTCTTACTTTCTTAAATATGCCCTAATTTTTCTATATCAATTTATCATAATTCGAATTTCGAGACTTGGAAACGTGAATCGTGACTACAAAGACAAAAGCGAAAAATGAAATAAAAAATAAAAGCTTTGAACTTTGTCAAACCGCCTTAAGCCATCCCAACAGGACAAACCTACCGAGACAATCCAACTCGAGTTGAGGGACCATAGTCCATAGACGCTAATCACGCTCGAGTCACAAGGCAGCAATTTAATGAATCAGACTTTGGTTGTTACCTATCTTCATCCCCGCCTCGTATTTCAATTTCCATTATCTTAGGCTCTGTCCAGCTAACAGGAAACAAAATTTCTCCCTAATCTCTTCTTCATTTCTCATTTGAATGAGATTTTTTCCATTCTATTTAGGGTAAATCCTCGGGAGGACCAACTTTATAGTTTAAATGAAAATCTCTAATAATTTAAGACACAAGTATTGAATCAAGACGTCTTTTATCACCACTTCCGTGGAGCTTGAATAACTAGTAATAATTTACCACGGAATTATTTCCTATAAATCATGAGTTGAAGTGACTATGTATTACTCTTTCAACTTACAAAACTACCCTAGTTTTCAATATATGTATGTATGTATGCATGCATGTATAGAGAGATGATAAAGCATTGCACCACCAAAGAGAGAGAAAGAGATAATATAAACAAATCAAAGGAGTTGACCTTAGAAGTCCCATCCCGACTTTGCCTCCGCTTGTCTCCTAAACCACACCCAACACTCACATCTTCACACGCCTCCCAAACCCTTTGGGTATAGTCCTTCAAAAAAAACAAGTCAACCTTCAAATTCTCCGCTCTCTAGTCCATAATTTAACTTGTTTAGACATATACGCTCAACCAAAAATCAAAACGTTATCGAATTAAAATACAATGAAGATTTAGATAGCTTCTACGCTCAATCAAACTTGAAGATGAAGATAGTGAGGAATTAGTGTCTTTATAGAATGGCTAATTAGATTATTGATGATTGAGAAGATGTCAAGGAATTCATTGGTTAAAAGGGCTACCACCTTGATTTTTGGAGCAACAAAAGCATAAAATTCCACATATGGAGTGAATTTCAAGTGCCTGCAAGGTGACGAAAGCTTTATATGCATAGTTCAATAATACCATTGGCTCCAAATTTCAGCAGCATTATATTAAATTGAGTTTTCTTAGACGGCACCCTAAACCCTATATAAATAACCAAGACTTGCATACAGCTTCATCAATTTGGGTTGGCTTGAGTTGTTAGCTAGAGCTCATAGAGATGCCGGAGAGAGATGAAGGTGCAATATTGCAGCATATTGAAGAGATTACAACTCATGCTGATCAAGTTCAACGAAGGGTTCTTACTGAAATTCTCTCCCGCAACGCCCATGTTGAGTACCTACAACAACAAGGGCTTGATGGGTGTATGGATAGGATGGCATTCAAGAACATAGTTCCCGTTGTTTCTTATGAGAATTTAAAGCCATATATTGATCGAATTGCTAACGGCGATGCTTCTCCAGTTCTATGTTCCGAACCCGTATCGGAATTCTTAACCAGGTGAGTGTAAGCAAATCCATTGTAGTTATTCTTGTTAGAAACTACGACTATCCACAATCGTATGATATTGTCTACTTTCAGTATAAGCTCTCATGGTTTTGAACAAAGTAAACCCTTTGAACAAAGTACACCATAGAGTCTCCCCTGAGGCCTACGGAGCCTTCGAACAACATCCCCTTAATCAAGGCTCGACTCCTCTAGAGCTTTTGAACAAAGTAAACCCCTTTAGTCACTTTTGACTACACTTTCGAGGCTCACAGTTTCTTTGTTCGACATTTGAGGATTCTATTGACATGGTTAAGTTAAGGGCATGACTCTGATACCATGTTATGAACTACAACTCTCTACAATAGTATGATATTGTCCACTTTGAGAATAAGCTCTCGTGGCTTTGCTTTTGGTTTCTCCAAAAGACATCATACTTAGCCGATGATCAACCCCTCAATTAGCCGATGTGGTACTCCCCTCCCAATTGTGTTTGAATTCAATTGTTGTTTGTGTTTTTCTATTCTAGTTCGGGAACATCGGGAGGGGAGCGGAAATTAATGCCGACAACCGAAGAAGAGCTGAAGAGAAGATCATTTCTTTACTCCCTTTTGATGCCTGTAATGAACCAATTCATTCCAGGCTTGAACAGAGGGAAAGGAATGTACTTTTTGTTCGTAAAATCCGAATCCACAACTCCTGGAGGACTACCAGCTCGACCAGTTCTCACTAGCTACTACAAAAGCTCACACTTTAAGGACCGCCCATATGATCTCTACACTGATTACACCAGCCCTAACCAAACAATTCTTTGCACAGACTCATATCAAAGCATGTACTCTCAATTCCTTTGTGGGTTATGTCTGAGCCAGCAAGTCCTTAGAGTTGGTTCAGTTTTCGCATCTGGGTTCATTCGGGCCATCAAATTCCTTGAAACCCATTGGGTCCTTTTGGCTAATGATATCAGAACAGGAACCATAAACCCTAGAATCAGCGACCCATTAGTGAGACAATCAGTCATGAACATTCTGAAACCTGACCCTGTGCTGGCTGATTTGATTGAATTTGAGTGCAGCAAAGGGACGTGGGCAGGTATCATACCTAGGCTGTGGCCAAATACAAAGTATATTGATGTTATTGTGACAGGTACTATGTCACAGTATATCCCAACTTTGGATTACTATAGCAATGGCCTCCCTCTTGTTTGCACTATGTATGCTTCTTCTGAGTGCTACTTTGGGGTTAATCTAAACCCTTTGTGTAACCCAAATGAGGTCTCTTACACGCTCATTCCCACCATGGCATATTTTGAATTCTTACCTCTTGATAGGGAGATGAGTGAAGAATTGGTTGATCTTGTGGACGTTGAACTGGGAAAAGAATATGAGCTCGTTATCACTACTTATTCAGGTATGTTTTTGTTGGGATATAGAGCGTTTATGGGTATTCTGCCTATTTATAGCTTATTCAATTGTTACAACGGTTAGACTCAATTGTTTAGACCCTATGGAGCATGTAGACTCAATTGTTTAGACCCTAGGGAGCCCAATACCCAAAGCCTGTAAATTCAATTGTTTAGACCCTAAGGAGCCTGCAGACTCAATTGTTTAGACCCTACGGAGCCAGTACCCGAAGCCTGTAGATTCAATTGTTTAGACCCTACGGAGCCAGTACCCGAAGCCTGTAGACTCAATTGTTTAGACCCTACAGAGCTTGCCTAGTTTAGACCCTAGCCTGTACCCTATAGAGACGACCTATTTATAGCTTATTTAAATGTTTATAGTTTTCCGTTTATGATGGTGTGTATAGTTTTCATGCCTATGACAGTGTGTATATAGTTTTCATGCCTATGACAGTGTATATAGTTTTCATGCCTATGACAGTGTGTATATAGTTTTCATGCCTATGATAGTGTGTATAGTTTTCATGCCTATGACAGTGTGTATATAGTTTTCATGCCTATGACAGTGTGTATAGTTTTCATGCCTATGACAGTGTGTATAGTTTTCATGTCTATGACAGTGTATATAGTTTTCCTGTATGGTTGAATAAGCTATAAATATGCAACAGACTCCTACATGAATGAATAATATTTGGTTCAGGTATCTAAGATAACCTATCTTATTTGATATTGCAGGGCTTTATCGATACCGAGTTGGTGACATTCTTCGAGTATCAGGATTTAAGAACAAGGCCCCTCAATTCAACTTTGTATGTCGGAAAAATGTGATTCTCAGCATCGATTCCGACAAAGTAGACGAAGTTGAGCTTCAAAACGCAGTCATGGAAGCTTCTAAGAACTTAATCCCATATGAAACTAGCCTCCTCGAGTACACGAGCTACGCCGATACTCATACAGTTCCAGGACATTATGTCATATATTGGGAAATTAGCCAAAAGGAAACCAATGCCATTCCCGATTTGGTATTTGAAAATTGTTGCCTAACCATCGAGGAATCACTCAACAGCGTGTATCGTCAAGGACGAGTTTCGGATAAATCAATTGGTCCTTTGGAGCTAAAGATTATCGAGAATGGGACGTTTGACAAACTCATGGATTATGCCATCAATCATGGATCTTCCATAAACCAATACAAAACCCCTCGTTGCGTGAAACACGAACCAATTCTCGAGCTTTTGAACTCATACGTTGTGTCCAATTATTTCAGCCCGAGATGTCCCAAATGGGTCCCTGGTCAAAAAGAATGGTCCACGAAGAAGCGTAGTTAAGACACAACTAGTTTGGAATGATTTTATAAGTATTTATGTTTATACCTTACCTCGTGTTTAGTGTATAAATGAAATGTAAGTAATATGTGAGTGTGAAAGGAAAAAGGAATAAAATTGTGAGCGTTTTTAGAGACGACGACGAAAACGTTAAAAGGGTTGTTGTTGTCAACAATAACGAAGTTTAACATGAGGAGAAGCTCGAGAGAATCCCATGATAAGAGACTTAATGGCTCGACGTTTAAGGGAATCTCTATGGTTGGTTTTGTTAGTGAAAATGGAGAGTTCTTGCAATGAAGTCCCATACTTGAGCAAGAAGTGAGTGAGGCTAACTTCATTCAAGCACTCCATGAACCCTTCCATTCTTACTATCTTAAGATGGAGACGAAAGGATTCGAGTGGCTCGATTTGGGTTTCCCAGAAATGTTCTTCCTCCGAAACAATCCTTTCCCACTTTTCCTTACGCCAATCCTAAACAAAAAAAAAAAAAAAAAAAAAAAAAAAAAAAAAAAAAAAAAAAAAAAAAATTCAAAACGAACCAGAATGTTACTTATGTTAGAAATCACGAATTTCTACAATTGAGCATAAGCTCTCGTAGCTTTACAACTCATGATCATTCCCTAAATTAGTCAATGTAATTACCTTCCTTCCATTGCTACTAGCGTCAACGATCTTGATCGTGAGCGTATGAAGAATGGGACAACTTCTGAATATATTTGCTACCACCGAGCAATTATGCTTTCTGGATACTGTTTTCAGCTCCAAACATCTTACGTTGTTGAATGCCGGCAAATAACATGCAAAGTAAGTATTGCTGGATAGAATCTGCCTTATAATATTTATTTTTTCAAAAAATAAAAACAATAAAATTAGTTCAATTATCTCATTTAAATCTCAAAGATATATATTCTTGACAAAAATATTGTTAAATCTTATAATTTTATTTTTGAAAATAGAAAAGCTATAAATATGTATGAGAATACTCCATAACAAAATTTAAAATTCATTAAAAAAAAAAAAATTCTCCTTTAATCATATTATAAATATAAGAAATTTAATTTTAATATTGATAAAATAGGGGAAGAAATTGAAACTTACATCAAGGAAGGAAGGTTCGAAGGTTAAAGAGTGGGCGGGAGAGATGGCGGAGAGAAGAGCGGAGACACTGTGGAGCTTGGTATTGGAAAAATGTTGACAAAGCAAGCCAAGAGAGGCTTGATTCAGAGACTTTAAATCCCCCAAATTAACTTCATCCGTTACAGCATTATAGATCCAAACCAGGGTTTTCAAATTGGGCGCCACGATCTTAACCCAGCTCGAGCCATGCGCGTCAAAGCAGCTACAAATCCGCACCCGCTCCAATTTCCCCCCCAAAACGTCCAGCCCCTGCAGCTGGAAGCACCCCTCCAGGCTGAAATCCTGCAGCACCGGGCACTGAACTCGGAGATTCATTAGCCCGGAGCAGCTCTCTAGATTCAATTTCTTCAAAAGGGGGAAAGAGGAGTCGGTGAATAGGTCCACCAAGGAGGGGCGGTCTAGAATCATGAGAGCCAGAGAGAGGGAACTCAGAAGCCGGAAGCCAGAGCTCATGATGGACGACGGCGGTAATCGGAACCCGGGGTAGATGGAGCGGAGGCTGAAGACCCTCAAGGAATCACTGGCGATTATGCCACGTGGGAAATTGAAGTAATCGTTGGTGGAGACTTGGATGTGGAGGTGTTGGATTTTGTGGCGGACGGCGATGCGGAACAGAGCGTTGAGGCGGGAGAAACTCAGAGTGGCGGAGAAGCGGAGGAGACGGACGTTGGAGTGTTTGTGGTCGCGGGCGTTGAGGATTCCGGCGATGATGTCGGCTGGGTTTGAATTGGAATTGGAATTGGAATTGAAGATGGAATTGGAGAAGTCGAGGTCCGGTAAGGTGAACCAGAGAGAGCGCCAGCGGGAGGAGAGAGTGGCGGATTGGGCGACGGTTTTGATGGGCAATAAGGTGAGAATGTGGTGGAGGACGGCGTCGGGGAGGTGGCTGATGTAGTCGACGCCGGTTTGGTGGTGGGAATTGGAGAGCCGTCGTCTACGGGCGGATCTGGTCTCCATTATCGGAAAGAGAGAGAAAGAAAGAGAGAGATTTGTTGTTAAGAGAGGGAGAGAGTGAGATTTGTAGGGTTTGAACTTTTCAAAGGCTTTGTGAATCTCAGTGAAATAAGGATGTCGTTTCAGTTTGTTTCATTAATCCTTATTTTCTTTTTCTAAAATATTATTTCAAAAAAAAAAAAATCAAATAACTATTAACAAAATATCATTAATGTGAATCTAATATTTTATAACAACATTTTTAAATTTATTTAAATTTTCAAATTCTTTATTTATTAATTTAAATAATATTTATAATCTTTCCAACAATATCTCTAGATTAGAGAAACCAAGATTTTTTTTTTTAAAAAAAAAAAGAGATAATCAACAAAATAATTATTTGCATAATATAAAAAATATTAATAAACATTGCATTTTCTTTCAAAAATATTAATAATACCCTTTTAGATTAAACAAATAGTCAATATTTTATTTTAAAAATACATTTGAACTTTTTCGTACACATAAAACTTCATAGGATTTCGATTTTATTCTGTTGACCCTTTGGAATCGGAATAATGATTACAGGGCAGTGAGCATTCGTATTTCATAGTTAGAAGTGAAATTCTTAGATTTATGAAAGACGAACAACTGTGAAGGTTCTGCCTAGAATGTTTTCATTAATGAAGAACAAAAGTTGAGGGCTTAAAGACGATCAGATACCGTCCTAGTCTCAACCATCAAAAGAACTAGTAGACGAAACCATTTTTACTATTTAACTTTTTTATTAGGTTATATTTGTAAGCATTGAGTAGCATTTGAAGGCCTACATTGTTTATAATTGATATTAATGATTTGGGCCAAGTTATGATAATAACACATTAACATCCTAGAGGTTATAGTCAAAAGCACATGATATTATGGTCCTACAATAATCTAACAAGATTCCTCCCATTTTCGGATGAATAATTTGTATTTTCTTTCTTTAATTTGAAATTAAAATTTGAATTGAATTTAAGTATGACTTAAAAGGTATCCGAAGTTTTGGATTGAATATAGGCTTCGCCTGTTAATAATTATGGGGACAAGATAATGCAAAGTTTTGATTATGCCATGGATATGCTCTCAAGTTTTATTTCTACGTTCTAATCACGTCACGATCTCATATGAAAATATATGCATGCATGTATGTGTATGTATGTATATTTATATATAATAAAAGGGTTAGTTATACGTTGATTGTATTTCACTTTGGTTTGTGGACAAGATTTATTGGAAATGCACAACTAAAATTGCATAGTTTTAAGGAGGCTTTAATTGTTTCAATGGTATATTGAGCTACCTCTAACACATTTTTCTAAGAAGTGAGCAAGTGAGAAAAATAATTCGTGTTAGTCAGTAACAATAGTCTTCACTCGTAGAAGTAATTGAAGATAAATAGATAGCTTAAACATGTTATAGGAGATGCAGAAGAATGTCAGGGAATTCAAAATTCAAATTCTAGTATGAATCTTGGACATGAGAGAGTACAAATGATACCAAAGCAAAACTTCTCCTTGTGGATTAGGGACGAATCAAGGCAAAAGCTAATAGACATATGATGCTCGAGTAAATAAATGGTACATGAATGACCTATACCTATGAGAACCTACATTGGCTGGAGAAGGGAACAGAACATTTCTTATAAGGGTGTGGAGACCTCTCCCTAGTAGACGTGTTTTAAAACTGTAAGGCTGACGACGATACGTAACGAGCCAAAATGAACAATATCTGCTATTATTGGTGAGTTTGAGCTCTTACAAATGATATCAAGGCTAGACATCGGACAGTGTGCCAGTGAGGACGCTAGGCCTTCAAGGAGAGTGGATTATAAAACTCCAAATCGGTTGAAAAAAGAATAGAAACATTCCTTATTAAGAGTCTAGCAGGATGCTTGAGTCTACACTGACAGCAAAACCATTGACAAAAGTAATCAATTATCTACTAATTTACAACTACGAATCAATACCACAGAAGTAGGAGAAGAAAAGAGAAGAAAAAAGAAGAAAGGGTTAATTATTTGACAGGGTCTGGTTTTCTAGTAACCCTTATATAGCAAAACACAACAGCAAAAACAGCAGTAGCAAGGCCGCCGAGCAGCACCCCGCCGCCGGCCATGGACGTATGAAGATGATGCTTTCCCAGCCTTCTGATTTCAGGACCTGCAGCCACTCCCTGCTGATTCTCCATCTCCATTTCCTTTCCAATTTCAGCCCCAAAAAACGGCATCGCAGTGGCAACTGTTGGTGCCTCGGCGGTGCTCGCAGCCGTGAGCTGACTCAACCACATCCCAACAAGAACCAGACACAGCAAACCATGTCGAACCACAGCCATATTTGTTGAGCTTGTGGAGATTTATGTGAGAAGGAAACAGCAAAGGGGTTATATATAGAGAGAGAGATACTGATGGCTAAACCTGAATTTTATTGTTATTATTTATAAATAGGAACAAAAATGTTCGCTTTTTATTTATTAGCTTACATTATCAACTCACTTAATTAAAGTTTAGCTTGTTTTATAGTAAAAATTATGATAAATAATTTCTTTTTAGCGCGTATTATAATAAATTCTCAAGAGTCAAAGGGTAGTTGCCAACTATAAATAGTCAGACATTTATGTAACCTTCAAGCATGGGACAGAAACAGCTCAAACTGAGACCAAGTCAAACCTTCCTTGAATATTTTACCTGACTCTAATAGTTATCAAACGGGGTCTAATTATCGAATCCTTAGCCGACTTGAAATGGTGCCCAAGGTTGCGGTTGAACCAGGCCGATCGTTGTATTAACTACGAACCCCACGCTTGTCTGGCTTCTTGGATGCAATGCATATCAGCCAACGGTTTCCATGATCCGAGATATCGTTCGTAGATGAATTTCTTACACTAATTCTGCAGACCCACACCTCCTACAGCCCTAAACCAAAAGCATCACTTTCAGATCCAGCAAGCATCTAATATGGTGGCACCAGGTATCACAGTTCAATCTACCATCAGATAAAACCAAATGGTTCAATTAGAAAAGTCTAGATTTCAAATTTTCTACTTGTACTTGCACACAGATGGGCAATTCACAAGATTTACAATGGTTAAAGGTCAAAGCTGGTGTGTGATCATAAATCAGTTAGAGAAGGGAGCGAAACATTTCTTATAAGGGTGAAAATCTCTACTTAAAAGACACATTTTAAAACCGTGAGGCTGACGGCGATACATAATAGGCAAAAGCGGACAATATCATTAATGGTTGGATTGAGCTATTACAATGATATTGTGGACTCGGAACTCGGACTAAACGAGGTTGACCCCAAGGAAGAGAATGAGGACCTCTTGATTTCACGAGAATCCTTTGTTGATGATTCTTTTTCTTTTAGCAAGGTTGGGATTGAGATATTGGGAAAATTGAGGCTAAAGTTCCATATATGGCCCTTGTGCTTCATCGTAAGCTCTCGGCATCAACGGTAGATGGGAATGTACCTAACGAGAGTCGACTTCCCCTATTCGGTGCTCGAATTTTGGCAACCCACTTCCCCCATGTCCTTTACCTAACTCCTCTGTAATTACATCTCAAATTCTCTGGCCCTCCCTTACCTTTCATGCAGCCTTTCTTGGATCCCTTGGCTGGAACTCTACGGGGGAGTTTAGCCTCATCATTACATGTATCAAGGTGATCGTTGTAATCTTTTCATCTTGCAAGCGTCTCCGCCATGGATATGGATCCAGGTCGTCTAGTTTGTAAGTTTTCTAATTTAGGCATCCAAGAAATGTTTGTATTGCGCTTAACAAATCAGAAAGGCCACAAAAAAACTGTCACCATTAAAAGAGGATTTCAATATCAAAACTATGAACAATCAGATGCAATAATAAAGTAAAATCTGTAAACAGAGAATTCTCTAAACCATAGGTGCGTTTAACAGTCTAAGTCCACTGCTAACAGATATTATCCGTCTTGGCCCGTTACATATCGTCGTCGGCCTCACGGTTTTAAAACACACGTCTACTGTGGAGAGGTTTCCACACCCTTATAAAAAATGTTTCGTTCCCCTCCCCAATCAACGTGGGATCTCACGCATGCGTCATGACTATAGTAATGCACTACATAATACTTGTGTATGTGATGCAAGTGAACAGGAACATGTATGAAAAAGCTCTCATGGAGTTTCATTGTTTGTTCCATCATCAAAACAATTTGTGTTTCTACGGCCCAAGAACACGCACTCATTCTTAGGCTAAGGTTCCAACAGAATCTTAACCATTCAGTGCCCAATGCCCCTACAGTGATTCCTAAGTTTAATTCTGTAGGCTGCAACTTCAGCTCTTTACACTATAATTTCCGCTCAAGGTATCTCTACGTAGAAGAAAACCAAAAACAACGTGCTTTGAGTCTATGGCATAAAACAAGCTGATCGCAGTCCCAGCTATAATTTCTCAAAGCCAAGCCCTCCCAATCAAGTGGAAATTGGCGTTGACGCCCAGGATATAGGACATGTTCATCAAGTCAGTCAAGTTTACAAACTAATTAAAGAAAACACACACCATTCAATCAGGTTCTTCTTCCTCTAAATAAGTTGAATCCGTGCATTTGACTTGTAAGGAAATGCAAAAATAGCGCGAAACTGCCGGGAAGCGAAGATTCTAAATCTTTTAGCTTCCCGACACAAAAATGCATACATCTCAAACTATACCAGTGGCTTCATTTCGCACAACAAAAGTCAACAGGAAAATCCCCTGTTTTCATGCTATACAGAATTTGAATTCCTCTATTTTCTGGCTCTTATCTTATCTAGAAAAGCGCGAAAAAAATACCTCCATTTCTGCGGGGAAGAGAAGTCCCTAAATTCGCGACGTCAAACAAAGAACGGACATTCCGATTCTAGAGAGCCCATGGACCAAGACGATCGCGTTGACGACAACAAAGCGGACGAACGGGGAAGAACCCTAGGCCCCAAATCACCACACCTCGAATTTAATTAAACAAATTATATTCACCACATTTATTCTATGGGCCGAATATAACCCAAGGCCCAATTTTTCAATAATCTTTTTTTAATTTTTTAGAATATATTGTCATAATTATTAATGCTTAAACCCAAGATATGATTATTGATTATTAAATCTTTCATTTTGTTGTTTATAAAGTTTAAAAGGTTTGAACTGTTTATAATTAGTAATTAACGATGATTGAGTTATTAATAATGTGCTATCAATCATGATCATAATTAGAACAAGCTAATCAATCTTAATTAATCAGATTAGATAATGGATTTTGGCCATCATGAAATTTCGAAAACAAAAACATGGAGCCCATGTTTCTTTCTGCTTCTTTGTACAGTGAACAACAACCCATTTCCATGGCTAAAATGCAGGAGCTCAATCCTCATCAGTAATGGCGGTGGGTGTGATGGACGCACTCAGCAGGGGTAACAGGGAACCTACCGGAGTCCGTACAATAGTCATAAACCATATGCTTAGCCCGAACCCAAACCAGCTGATGACTTTGGTGCAAATTCAGCTCTGATATGGTTGGCTCATCCCACCAATACTTCTTCTCCCCATCGCTACTGCATTTCCGGGCAACATCACCCGCCGCCGGGGCCTCGCAGCCGTCTATCTCGAAGCCTTTGTACGACGTTACAAATGGCGCATGTGCCCAATTCGTCTTCACCCGACCCCCCTGTGTCGCCCAGTCATCGGCGTTCCATATTGAGCTGTACACGCCCATCGCTTGGTCCTTCGGGAAGGGTATGCCTCTGTGCTCCAAATTAGAATGTACTCTTATTGGGGTTTCATCGACAAGGAACCTGAACAGTAAAAACAGAGCAAATGAAAAATTACAAAAACAGAGTCGCCCTGCTCTAACAAGAACAGAGTCGTTCTGGTCTAAGAAAAACAGAGACGTTCATGATCATTCATTGCTTACATGACATGGCGCCGAGTCCAGAGGATGGAATAGGAGTGGAACTCTTTGGTTGGGTCAAACCAGAGGTTTAATCTCTGCTCTCTGTTGCCAACGCCATTAACGTACACGTTGGTCTGAACAGAGTACGGCTCCCCTGTTGTATTCCCCAGAAACTCGAAGTCGAATTCATTGTGATTTGGGCCATCTGATGACATCTGTATCATCAAAAACAATATGATCATCACAGCGCAAGAATAACCGACAAGAAACGACGATCACAATCAATAAACCAAACTTACATAAAATGCGGTGACAGTTCCAGCAGAGTCACCCTCTATGAGTTTCATTTGGATTGTGACCTTCCCGAACATGTACTTGTTCTTCGATGAAAACCCAGCACCTGAACAATTCAACACACGAATTTCTTAGTATAAACCATTAGAAAACGAAGAGCAGGAATAGATTTTCTGGGTATTCTGGGTACCAGAAGAGTTGTCGAGTCTAAGCTTAAGAAGCTCTCCTTCATAGATGAAATGATCGAAAGCCCAGCTTGGCTGATAGAGCTCGTGAAAATCCCTCGATTCAACGGAACCCACCAAACAAAAACCAAGAAAGAAGACAAGGAAACAAGGAAAAGACATAGAAGCAGCCATGGAAGACGAGAAGCTATTGGATAGTGAAGGTGAAGCTTCTACTCTGCAAACTCTGTAGCGATCTTTACAGAACCATACCCTATTTATAGCCATTTTCTTTTAGCTTCTTACACAAGCCCCAAATTCTCCCATTACCAACTAAAAGACAAAATCGAACATTCCACGTAGCTCAAATATCATGCCACGTTGGATTTAAATTTCCAAGGTGTATTTATTTTTTTAAAAGGAATATAGCCGTTACTATTGGCCTGAACAGCTGGAAGAAGCTTTGGTGAGTGGTAGTGGCGCTTGGTACCGGCTGTCCCCGGTTCTGAAATGTGGGGTCCAATTTAAACCAATGGGATATCGCTACGTGGCTTTGTACAGCTGTTTTCTTTATGCATCCAGTTGTCACTGCCACTGGGAATAGCAGTCATAAAGCTATTGGTTCCCTTCCCTTAGCTAAGGCACTTGATTCTTCCTCCACAAAGCCTCATTTTAAAGCCCCACGCGCGACTATATAAATAATCCCACTCGCCCGCTGTGGTCTACAAACCTTTAACGTCACCTATATTATTTTTTATCGGTAAAATTTTTAATTAATTGTTATTTTAAAATTTTATAATTTTGTTGAAAAATCCTAATAAATTAATATATTTTATAAAAAAAATTACTAACATAAATTTTAAAAATTCAAATTTTAATATTATAACAATGGTTTAAAAATTATAATTAGAGTCTCAATATATTTATATAAAGTGGAGAATGGGCAGAGACAATGATTGAGGAATATAATCATGTCTTCAGTTCCATTTATCTAATTGAAAAAAAAAATATTTTCTACTCCATTTTCGATTTGAAATCCCTCCCCATATTGGGTAGATCTCGTGGGACCCCGAGTATATAACAGGGATCCCATATAAGGGAACTCTAAGAGAGTTGTCGACTCCAACTATCATCCATGTACGATCCATACTAAATCTGACTAACTACCCATCCTACCTCATCTATGTTCTTGACAGCCCATTTTTGTCTCAATAGAGTCTTGACATGTTTCGGTCTTCTTCCTCATTACTTAAAAAAAGTGAGCCACGAATTCAAGTACAAGATACTATCATTATCGCCTAGACAATTAGACATCCAACCTGTAATCGCAACGACCTAATTGCAAGAGCGAAGCTCGACTAACTGAGCCACTGAACTGAAATTCCCTTCCCATGGTTTGTAGATCTCGTGGGACCCCAAGTAGATAAAATGGATATTTTTAACAAAATCTCGTCCAAATGCCACATAAGGCGCGTAGTTTATAGGACAAGAAAATCAAGAGGAGGTGGGACCAGGGTTATATTCTTTTGTTTTTACAGTTTTGCATCTTTGTTTTTTGTTTTACTTTGCTGACTGTGGAGCCAGCTGGCAGTTGGTCCCCACCATAAAAATGCCATAATGATATTTAAATCAATTTGATTCTGAGATAAAAATTTATTCTATTTTAAACCCAATAATAAAAGTCAAAATTCTTACTACTTTCTTATAACTTTCAATAAATAATTAAAAATGGTCAATTCTCGTATAATTTAATTTTGTATTTAATTTTCAAACAATCTACGAATGTCAATGCTAATTAAAATTATTATTTTTAATTGAAATTAAAAGTGATTTATTTTTACGTCCGGTTAAAATGAAATATTTTAAATTACTAAAAAAAAAAAATATATATATATATATAAAAGTAAAGTGAGGATAAAATTAATGAGGCAGTCACGGAAACCTAGAAAGTTAAAGCTTACTCGCCAGTTTTCGAAAGTTACTAACAGTCCAATGAGATGTAGCCACGTGGGTAAGATATGGGTAAATTTAAAATTTAATTTGAGAAATAATACGGCGTGCCATTCTTTTAATTGCACAGGCTGTCGTGGATTGTGATGGGTATTCCTCAGATCCCAAGGCTTCCATAACTTACACGAAAACAAAATAAATTCAAAAAACCTACAAACAAATTATTCATATTGAAAAAACATTATGCTCAATCATTATAACTTTTTTTTCTTTTTCAAAAATAATAATTATAACTCTTTTTTCTTTTTCAAAAATAATAATTATAACTTTTTTTTTCTTTTTCGAAAATAATAATTATAACTAATTTATTATATGTTAAATATTTAAAAATAAAATAATAGATATTTTACCGATTAATATTTTACTTTTATTAAAAATAAAATTTAAACAAACCATCTGAATAACCCTAATCAATCTAACCTAAAATATTTTATGGTTGAATTGAATTAAGTTATGTTCGATTATTTGAGTTAGAAAATTTTATGAGTCTAAAAAATGTTCGAACCCTAATCGACCCACGTGGCAGAGATGGGGATGGGGGATACAAACGCTTGGATCAGAGCCCGTTGATGGTATTAATGAGTCGGCCCAGCCCACAATGTTGCATTTTTATCTTGGGGCTATATTCATCGTCTTGTAGTGAAATTTTCAAACATGTTTGGATAAATTCCATTTGTTCCCAAACTTTTTTTTAAAATGTTCCAATAGCAAATTTCGTTATTTCCCTCGAACAAGGCCTTCCTCTTTAAGGTCTTAAAATGCGTCTACTAGGAAGAGGTTTTCAAACTCTTATAAGAAATGCTTTGTTTGCTTCTCCAATCAACGTAGGATCTCACAATCCACTCTCTTGGGGCCTAGTGTTCTCGCTCGCACACGGCCTACTGTTTGGTTTTAATACTATTTGTAACAGCACACCCCCACTACTAACAAATATTGTCCTCATTAGGGTTTTCCTTCAAGGCTTCCCTTCAAGATTTTAAAACGTATCTGCTAAGAAAAGAGGTTTCGACACTCTTATAAGAAATGTTTCGTTCCCCGAAAGAGTTATGATTGAAATTCCATTATCTCGAAATGTGAGTGTTAAGAGAGGAAAAGGACTGCACATTTAGAGGGTTAAAAGATTCAAATCATAACCAAAAAAGATGAGAAAATCAGAAAAAAAAAGCTTTCTTCTTTTTCTTTTTCCAATCTTCTATCACTGTACACAGCTCAATATTTGAATCTACAATGGAAAAAACAGCACCTAATCACCATCAACAGTACTCAAATTAACAAACCAAACTATGAACAAAGCCACGGCAGAGATTTCAGCTCACTATGACTACTTGTCACTCTAGATTTCATCACTTTTCCCATTTGAGCTTCAAGTTTTGTACATACTCGCTCCAATTCCATCACCCTCCATTGAATTCCTTGTACATGTGCTTTCAACTTCTCATCGTCGTCTGGAAAATCGAGCTTTTCGGCATAGAGAACGACTCGGCTGCCCGTTTCAGCTCTATCAGTACTCTTGTCTTCACATTCGTCGAGTTCATGACACGAACGAGTGATGGATTTAGAGTTTTTAGCAGTTTGAAGTAAGCTTTTGAGCTTGACTTGCTCTGAAACAAGAGCTTGTAAGGAAGACATGGATGGAAAGCTTGTGTTTTTTGAAAGATTTAAGGATGTTTCCACTGACAGCTTCTCATAGTTCAATGCACAACAAATTTTCACCTTTTCTTCTTCTGTCATTTCCGTATGAACCTATACAACATGATTCAAAGCCTAACTAAACTCCAACGTTGTATTGTATTATCTATTCAAATGAACAAGACAAGCTATATTGGTTCAAGTCATTACCTCTATGTACATATCCACGGCACGGTACATATCGTCGTGGGAGCTTCGAGCATACTCCGGAAGCGCTTTCGCAAGAGCTAGAAACTTTGAGGGCTTCAAACAAGGATCAGGAGCTACTTCTGCCATGTACAAATCCATTAATCTAGCTACTCTTCTTAATGACATTGGACATGTTCTACTGGTTTTTTCATGCAAAAAGGCTTTCACAAATCTTAGAACAAGGTTCACATCATATAGATAATTCATCCCGGATGGCGATGGAAGTAGTAAATTATCTAACGACCCTCGATCCAACCGCGCTCCGATCATCTTCTCCAACTTGTTTCGGATACATTTATCAATGTTCAAACCCAACCCAACTCGTAGAATGCTGAATAGACTCTTGCAGGAAATGGAATTTTGCTCAAGAACATAAAGCGTCTCGATCACAACCTCAACGATCTTTCGTTTTTCGTCTCTCGTCGCGGTTGAGAACTTCGATTTCTGGTAATATATAAGAAACTTACTAACAACAACTTCATCAAAACTTCGTTTGAGCATGAACTGCACTATCATTTTAACAAAATCAGGAGTCAAAACTAGCAGTTCATCAAACCACCATAACCCATTAGAGAATCCTGTCTTTAAACTCTCAGAACTTTTAGTATCACAAGAAACCCGCAAGGCCCAGCTATCAGGCGACGAGGTGGAAGGACAAGAACTTGCTTCCACAGCTAAATTCAGCCTTCCAACAAGACAATCCAAGCATTTATCAACCACAACTAAAGGGGTATTACACAAATCTTGACATCGTTTTAAAGCATTCAAAAGCTCAGACCAAGTCCAATCGCTGATATCTTCAAGGAATTTCTCAATTTGTTCCTGTAAATTCTGGGTTCCTGAGATTGAACAGTTCATCTCCATGAATTCTGCTACAGAATACAAAAGAGGAACATTCGAAGGACTCATTTCCAGATTCCCATTATTGTAGCAGAACTTCAACATTAACTCAAATCCCTCAGCCCCACCAGGAAAGCCCTGGAATATCACCTTCAAATTCCTTAAACTACCCTTTGATCTACCAAATAACGTGCTCAACTTGCCACAGTATGATGCTACAGTTTTCTACAGAAGTAACCCAAAAAAAGAAAAATTAAAGCAAAGGGAAGTACAAAGCAGACAAAATAGACCAGAAAAAAAAACATGCCCAATAATTACTCTAGAGAAAAGTCAAAACAAATAGTGAAGATGAAACACAAGAACAACAGAATCAATGGTTAAAGTACAAAAAAAAACAGAGAATGACCTTATCGACGAAAAAGATCTGTTCGCCATTGACATCCACTTCAAGATTGCAGCAAACTTCCATAACCCAGAAAATGAAAACCCCCACAAACCAGAACAAAACGTAAAAGATTGAAGAACAGAGGAAGAACAGAGGGGGTTTATTGTGAAAACGGAGAAGAAGACAAGCGGAAAGGGACGATCCAGGTTGGGTTTCTTCAGAATAATGAACAAATTTCAGGAAACTGAGAGATTCTCGAGGGTGGTGCAAGAAACAAGCAGAAGAAAATAGAAATGGAAGGCAAATATATCACACAAATTCAGAGGGAGAGAGACAGAGAGACAGTTAGGTGAAGTATGAGTGCAAGTAAAGTGTGACCACTGACATTCCTGCCCAAAAAATATAAATCTTTACCCAAGAAAAGTAGTTAATAATAATAAACTCATAGTCCACTCTACACCTCATAAAAAAATAAATTTTAAAATTATTTTAAAATTTTATTACAATATGAATTTTATTACTCATCAAGATGATTTTTTAAATTATTATCAGTCAACCATATATTTTTAACTTTACTTGAATCGTACTTTAAAAATTAATGGAGATGATCCAATATATTATTATAATTTTTGAAAGAATAAAAATATTTTTATTAAATTAAAATGTTAAAATATAACTGAGTTTGAGTTTATAATATTGTCAATTTATGAGTTTTTATTTTATTTTATTTAATAAACACATAATAATAAGAATTAACTTTAGACATAAATGGTATTAAGTTTGTTGGGAAAAGTAGGTTACCCTTCCATCCGAAGTGGGGTTAGAGGTGTCAATGGGACGGGAATAAGAAAGGTCTCTTCTTCGTCACCATCTCGTCACAAAATTCTCTATTTTTTTTTTCAAGGATCTGACCCAAATTTCTTATGATATATGATTTCAAATCTAAGAAAAATAGTAGTAATTATTTTTTTCGATCAATAAATTAATAGTTGAATCAACAACCATATAAACGAATACGACAAAAACAAAATAACTACATAAATAAATTAATCCAATTAAGAGTAAAAATAACACTCTAAATATCATATATTTATGTTTATTCGACCGGAAATAGTCTCTCTCCACTCTCTCCTTTATTGTCTGTCTAAACAAAGAATCTCTAGTGGAGTTTAAATGGATATCTCTAGTGGAGTTTTCGTCTAGTCGAAGAATCATCACGCTTCTTTAGGTGGGTCCCTTTCAGATTCTAATTTGCAGGTTAAATGGATATTTTTAGTGGGGTCTCCATCTAAATAGAGAATCCTCGTCTCGTCCAGGTTCTTTTGAGACTCTGATCTCGCAAGTTAAATAAACATCTCTAGTAAGGTGTTCTCCGTGGAACCATTTGATGAATTGACTAGATTAACAGTGTGGGTCCCAAATTATAATTGATAAGATTAATTGTAATAATCAGAAATAAATAAGAGGATAGATATGTTGTTATGTTCTTATCATTTATGATGTTTAATTTTTAAAGATTGAAGTTTTGTTTATGTCGGTTGGGCCCTTTTGTGGACCCCACATAATTTTGATCCACAAATTATACTAAATATATTGTATTAGTGTAAGATAATAAGGGAAAATTACACCTAATAAGCAATTAACTTTATTTTATTTTGTTAATCATTGTCCAATCATCTCTCTGCACCAAACGACACCGTTTCTGATCCCTACAGTTTTCACGAGACTCGTCCTTATATTGTTCAGCTTTGGACAGACATTTTTATTATTTATATATATATACACGCAACTAAATTATTAAAGGTATAATAAATTGTATTTAATATTTTAATAAAAATAATAATAATGTTCAATTTATTATATGTCTCCTCAAAATTATTATTTGTGGTGGTGCAATTATTACAAAAAAAAGCTCCATCTGCCCAACAAATATATAAAAAATTATTATTATTATCATTTATAAACATTAGCCTCTACCTTTTTATGATTATCGTACATAATTTTGATATGCATTATTAAATTTTGTTTTTAAATAAGATCAATTAAGTAAACTTTTATTTTTGTAGTTATGTTAATAATATATAGTTTTATTGATTCTCAAAAACAACCTAATTTAATTTGTAATTAAAAAAATATTTTCTAAAAAATCTCGAGTAGAGTAGGACTTTAATCTATATAATGGGATGATGATTTGGGTCCCAAAATGTCATTAAACTATGTCCTCCAAAAACTATATTATCTCTATCACTAGTAAAACAATACGAGTAAATTAAAAAATTTATACCACAAATTGTCACTCTCGAACCACTGTTTTGCTATTATTTAAAAATTTATTTTGAAAAAAAAATTGAGTATTTAAAATAAATAGTAAAAAAAAAATTAGAGAGAACTTATTGGATAGCTATTCGTACGCACCACATAGTATTTTTTTCACGAAAATTAATATCATTATCTTAGAATGATTATGACGATAATTACTAAATGACCAATGATCGACCAAAAAAAGAATAACTAAAATTTTAGAAAGCAACAAAAAATTTCATTATTGACTAAGAATCTACATTCAAACTACGTAATGATATAAGATTTTAATTATGGCTAAAGTGGAATCAAGCATATTCTTATTTCAAAGTGCCATTACATTTTATGCATAAAGTGATGGGAGTTTGAAATTCAAATAAAGTCACCCCACAAATGAAACAATTTAATTCCATTTTTTCCTTACTTTATATAATCTATAAATCCAGGTGCAGAACGGTGAACAAATCCGACTTTAGCTCAGTTGGTAGAGCGGAGGACTGTAGTTGGTTAAGCCTTCAGATATCCTTAGGTCGCTGGTTCGAATCCGGCAAGTCGGATTTTTTGTTTTTTTTTTCCTTCTATATCAATTTCTTTCCATCATAGAATCCCAGATGCCTAACCACATGGCCTCCTTCAAGAATCCACCTTTTTCCTTCCCAAAGGAAAAAGACACGAATAATCATAGCTATAGTGATTAATTAAGTTTCTAAATCCGTGATTCTATTCCATTAATCCCCTTTTGTACCTGAGAAGCCTCAAAATTTTCCAGCAAAGCATTGCCCTATTCCTCGAGTAAAACAACCGAACATTTGAACATGTAATTTTTAAGAATTACGAACTTGTACAACGATATGATATTGTCCACTTTGAGTATAAGTTTTGGTGGATTTACAGCCAATAACATTATGGGTATGGGTATGTAATTAAAAGTCAAAAAAGTTAACCAAGAATTAAGGTTATACCACCGAATGAACTGGGCCATATAATCTAATCTGCACTGCTTTCTATACTTTTATACCCTACTTTCCTTGCTCCCCCATGAAAGGAATCCAAGATGGAACATGAAAAAAAGACCAAAATTCAAGCTTTGTAGTGTGTAAAGGAGCCTTTTCAACCCCATAAATAGACCTTTTTGTTCCACACCCTTTGCTTTGATACAAAGAAGAAAAGGATACTATGAAGTTGGTTGGCGTGTTGGCTTGTCTGCTGGTTGTAGCTATGGATATTGTGGCTGGCTTGCTCGCCATCGAAGCTGATATTGCACAAAACAAGGTACTCATTTGAAAACAACGCATAACCATGAGTTGAATGGTGATGATTTGAACTCTGTAATGTGGTTATTGAGTAGGTAAAGCACTTGCGTCTGTGGATATTCGAGTGCAGAGACCCAAGTGAGCAGGCTTTCAAATTGGGGCTAGGAGCAGCAGGGCTGCTGGGATTAGCCCACATAATTGCTAATTTGTTGGGGGGTTTCAATTGCATTTGCTCTAAGGAAGAGCTTGAGAAATCTCCCCCCAACAAACAGATCTCCATCGGATGCCTTGTTTTCACCTGGTAAGTTTGTTCGTATTAAGCTTACGAAACGAGATGTTAGGTTAAGTGTAATAGCCTAGCCCAAGTTCAATGTTAGCAAATATTGTCTTTTTTCGACTTGCACTTAAGAGTTTTAAAATGATATTGTCTTCTTTGGGCTTTCTCGTAAGAATTTTAAAACGATATTGTCCTTCTTAAACTTTTCCTCAAGACTTTGTGTGATGTCCCACATTAGTTTAGTTGCGGAGGAGAACAAACCACCATTTATAAGTGTAACGACCCAGATCCATCCTTAGCAGATATTGTCCTCTTTGGGCTTTTCCCTTTCATGTTTTAAAACGCGTCTGCTACGCGAAGGGGAAGGTTTCCACACCCTTAAAGGGTGGTTTGTTCTCCTCCCCAACCAATGTGAGACATCACAATCCACCCCCCTTCGGGGCCCAGTGTCCTCGCTGGCACTCTTTCTTTCCTTCAATCGATGTGGGACCACCCATAAATCCACCCCCCTTTGGGGGCCAGCGTTCTTACTGGCACACCGCCTCGTGTCTACCCCCCTTCGGGGAACAGCGAGAAGGCTGGCACATCGTCCGGTGTCTGGCTCTGATACCATTTGTAACGACCCAGATCCACCGCGAGCAGATATTGTCCTCTTTGGGCTTTCCCTTTCAGACTTCCCCTCAAGGCTTTAAAAGGCGTGGGAAGGTTTCCATATAAATGGTGGTTTGTTCTCCTCTCCTCCCCAACCAATGTGAGACATCACAATAAGAGTGTGAAAACCTTCACCTAGCAGACATGTTTTAAAGCCTTGAGGGGAAGCCCGAAAGGAAAATCTCAAAGAAGACAATATCTGCTCGCGGTGGGCGTGGGTTGTTACACTTTCCATAAATGTTTTAAAACGAGTCTGATATTTTCTCACCCTTTGTTTCGTCATGGGATCACGGTAAGAGTCTTAATTTGTGTTTTTGTTTTTGTTTTGAAGGATAATTCTAGCGGTGGGAATGTCGTTGCTGGTGATTGGGGCATTGGCGAACAGTAAATCAAGAACTTCTTGTGGATTAACGCACCATCACTTTCTGTCGATGGGAGGGATTTTGTGTTTCGTTCATGGCTTGTTTTGTGTTGCTTATTATGTTTCTTCCACGGCTGCTTATTAAATTTTCGTTTTAGATTCAAACTTGTAAGAATTCTACTAATTTTATGAGTACAAAAGTAAAGGGTTAACCAAAATTTTGAATTCAAGATATAGTTCTAAGAAATAAATCAGTCATAAAATAAAGTCACAAATCGTCAAGACAAAGAAGGTTCGGTTAGATGATCTGCTTGAGAAGTCACGCTGCAGAATTGGAGAAGATTTTTCTTCCATTCACACAAAAAGGGATTCCGATTCGTAGAATTAAAATACAGTCAGTGGAATCTAGGATGATGAAGATGAACTCTCACCGTCACCGTCGCCGTCGCCGTCGCCGTCCTCCTCGTCCGAAGAACTTGAATCCTCGCCCTTCCGTCGTTCTACAATCGCCGGGAATAGCCGTTGCCGTAGCTCTGAGCTCTGATTAGAAGTAGCCGACAACTTCTGAGTTTCTTTCTTGGAATTCTTCCCATTGTTTGTTGCCGCTGCTGCCACTGCCGCTGCCGCCGCTGCTGCAGCTTTGGCTGCAGCTGCATCTTTAACCTGTTTACACGTCTTGTCTAGCATAATCAGGAAATCGCGTACGACCGTAAACAATCGCAATCCTTCGTCCTTTCCGGAACTTCCATGGAAGTAATCTGCCGTGCTCTTCACCAGCGCCATTATGTTCTTTTCTTCCCCTGCAATCCACGTAATATCCGTTTCTGCGTCTTCCAAAAATTTCAATATCGATTGGCGGAATTTGCTGTCTTCGTCTAAATTCTTCATTTCGGCATTTATAAATGCTTTGGATTTCATCAGAGACTGGCCGAGTTTCGCTATCATCTTGGTTAACCCATCCGCATCTATGGCTGCCGCTCTTTTAACGTCCACGAGCTCCGTGCTCAAACTAGAAACGACCTGAAGACCTAATTTTCGATAATTTTCCGCCGAATCGTCAGTGAAGTCATCCAAAACAATATCGGCGGAGGCTATGCTGGACAAACTCTGGCTTTCTCTGCTAGAGCGGGCTGCTCTCACGCCCTCCGAACGAATAATCTCCGTTACGACGAAATGTAAGAAAGTAGTCTTGCCGTCGGTTCCTTTAACATCCGCCAGTTTCAAGAGCGTGTCGAGCTTAAACGCCTGAGCACCGCCACGGTACGTTCCGTCGTTCATTCGATTTCCAGTTTTGAGAACTGCTTCTAATAGCTTGAGAAATAGCCTGCTGCTCTTGAGTTTGTTGCAAGCGACCTAACATTTAACAAGTAGCTTGTAAACTAAATGCTGTGTGTTTATGAACTGATGGAATTTGTTTTCTGAATTTTGGAATCGTCACCTCTAGAGTTGTGAATGACTCTTTAACGGTAGCGACGTCTTCCGACATTGAAATCATGAAGAGAAGACACTCTAATCGTTTGAAAGCGAAAGGAGTTTCCACCAACACTTTGAGGAACCGTTCTGCCGGACCGATCTGAGAAAGGTCGCCTGAGAATAATCTCAGTTTCAGTTCCTCTTCTGTTGTTGGCGCCATCTTCAACAATGTCTGCACAAGCTCCGCTGGAAGATCCGGATTTCCTGGTACATAATTTGTTGATTTATTCTCTAATCGAATCTCAAGCATGACATAGAAACGAGTTATAAGGAGAGAAAAAGAACAGAGAGCGTGCCTTCTTGAATGCAATCCACAACTTCTGCTGTTGTTACATTCAATGCACGTAGGAGAATTGAAAGGTTTTGAGCTTTCCTAGCGTCGATGATTTGAATGTACTGATTGGAAGAATCTGAAGCTAAATCTTTCTTGCGGTTGCCTTTGTTATTTTCTGCAGGATTGTACCCAAACAGAGACTCCATCATCTCCTCGTTGAATCTGCCAATGTTATAATGATTAAACCGGTAATACACATCAAATCCGTAATGAGATTTAAGAGTTTTAAGTTGGCTTACTGGAAAGATCCATCACTAATCTCGTGCCAGACCATGGATTGACCAGGATTGGCAAGAACCTTATCCCAGAAGAATGGCTTTAACTTGGTCTTGTGGCTTCCTGGATCCGAATTCGTATTTGAGCCACTGGGTCCACGCTGATTTGGCCCCAAAGGCGCTGCTTGAGATTTACCAGGGATTCCCGCCGGTGGGGCAGGTGGGGGTCGAGCACCTTTCATGGGAGGAGGAGGTGGAGCTCTAGGAGCAGTTGCTGGTGGCGGTGGAGGTGCTGCCGGTGCCGGTGCCGCCGCTTGTGCTGGTGCTGGTTTTGGTGCTGGTTCTGGTTCTGGTTCTGGTGCTGGTGGAGGAGGGGGCGGAGGTTCTGATCTTCCAGGAGGGGGTTTTAGAGGCGGCATTGCCGATGGTTTACCGTCAAATCTTGGAGCCTCAGCCATTGAGGTAACATTTTCAGGATTCACCGACAAGTTGCCAGCAAAAGAGGGTGGTTTCGTTGCATTATCAGCACCGAACTGTTTTGTAGCTGAATTTCCATGGCTGTAAGACTTCAGTGAAGAACCTAAAGTACACGAATTACAAAGTTCATATGAAAATCACGAGTGCAAACATGAAAGAACATAACCAAAAGATAGTACCTGCTGGTACTTCGCCCATAGATACAAGAAGAGGCTTCTCACCCCTTTGCCTAAACTTTGGATCAGGCTCACTTTCCTCATCACTACAACTGCAGAACAAAAGCAGGGCAACAGTAAAAACAACTGCCACACCAGTTGCTACAATGCCAGCAATTATAATCATCAGGTTTTCTTCTTCCTCCTCCGTAATTGTAGGGCGACGCTTGGGAGAACCACGTGGAAGACTTGGTGAGCGACCTGCAGAAGCTGAAGGCGAATCTGTTGAATCCGTAGAATCCGAATTACCAGTGTCGGTGTCGGTGTCGGTGTCATCTGCTTCCGGTTTCTGTTTCGATTTTGATTTCGACTTCGATTTCGATTTCGATTTCGATTTTGGCAATGGAGACTTGGGTTGGACATGAGTAGGGGATGACATTGGAGCATTACTGGGAGATGATGATGGAGAATTGTTTGGTGATTCTGATGAAGGGGATGGAGCTGCAGCAGGGCCTGATGGTGGTGAATCTTGGGATGATAGAATTGTACGTCTGTTGTGAATATTGGAGCCTCCGGATATGAACTCAGTTGACCTTCTAAACCCATCAATTAAGTTAGGACGTGCTTCTTCAGATCCACGAGAAAACATACTTCTCCTTCTTAAACAATTCAACAATTCATGTTTCATCTCAGGATCCAGAATTCTTATAGCTTCATCCATGTTCCCTTTCTGGATGCAAGCAACCAATTCTTCATCTTCATATTCATATTCCCTCTCTCCCAATTCTTTCATGCACGCCAGATTTTCTTCCTGTTATTACCCCAACATTATTTTACAGAATTTAGTTATGTTTTTGCAGATGGCGAGAAGCTGATATATGCATTCAAACAATCAAAAACATCTCCCCCATGGAAATGAAAGCAGCTAACAACCAAAAAAGGTACGAATCACCATTCCCTGCAATTCAGAAAAACCATTGCATCCTCCCATTCTACGCTACATGCAATTTTATGTCATTATCTATGTTTGAATTCAAATGTTCTAGATTGTCTGTACATTCAATATATATATATATATATATATATATAAATATGTATATGCAGAAAACTGTAGAAAATTGTAGAAAACAGATGCATTACCATATATGGTTCGAATTCCGAGGAGGCGAAATGGCAATCGCCGGCAGTGGTGAGAACCATTTCGACGGTCTTCGTTCTGGCCTCTGAACTGGAAATTGCCAATGCGCTGAGG
The DNA here is from genome assembly GCF_057944985.1 of Cucurbita pepo subsp. pepo. Taxonomy (NCBI): domain Eukaryota; kingdom Viridiplantae; phylum Streptophyta; class Magnoliopsida; order Cucurbitales; family Cucurbitaceae; genus Cucurbita; species Cucurbita pepo. The sequence goes on along the minus strand of NC_141802.1, from coordinate 18,178,202 downwards.
AGGATCACAAATACAACCACATAACCAGGTCTTCTCAATTCCATTTCTGTCTGAACCCTCATTCCATCCGTAGTTTTCTCTTTTCATTTCATCGAACTCGAAGGAATTTCTTTATCTCAAACCCATTCGTTCGAATTGGGGATAGGCAGAGAGGTTCCTGAATTGAAAGGTGCGAATCAATCGTCCACTACGATGGAATTACTTCAATCTCATGCACACAACTGTTGTGAAATCGACGAAATTACGAGGTTTGAGAGGTTGAATCCCTTGGCCGGCGGATGATATTTTTGTTCCTCCTCAGCAGAATTTCCCCTGGGTTTTGCCTTCGAAATCAAAAAAGTGGAATTCTTTTCCCCCCGTTGTATTTCCAAGATATCTTTTCTTGATATCCGAAAGGGAGGGAAAAAAATGTTGCGTTAAACACAGACGTCCCGGGAACTATGAGGAAAACCCTTTTTCCTTTTTCCTTCTTTTTTATTTTTATTTTTATTTTTTATTTTTTATTTTTTATTTAACTTTTTTTTTTTCTTTTCTTTTCAACCCAATGGAATTGCTAATTAAATATGAGTGGCTGTCGTGCCAGTGAAAATAATATGTCGGTAATTAATTAGAGACCGGGCTGGGCAAGGATGGATCAATTAATTTTAATCGCCTGCCACTCTGTAACTAACTGTAGTTAGTCAAATCAACATTCCAAAAAGGGTCATGCTTGTCAAATCTTACGATCCATGAGTTGGGCTAATCAAATTTTGACTTTAGACCAAGGTTGGATCAGAGTTATGACTAAAGCCTCGAGTTTAATGGTGAACCTAAATTACAACTAACCCATCTCAATTTAAATATTGTTTTCATCTTTTGACGGCTCATATTCCATTCAATTACAAATTTAATTAGAATTTTGGTGGATTCAAATGCCAATTATGATTTAATTATACACGCTAATAATGATTGAAAAAAAGGTTTTAAGATGTATTTAATGTTTTATGAATTATTATTTAGATGGGTTATTTATTATTTAATATAAATATTAATTCTATTTTGTCACACACCGGGGATGTAGCTCAGATGGTAGAGCGCTCGCTTAGCATGCGAGAGGTACGGGGATCGATACCCCGCATCTCCATATTTTTTCGTTCTTTTTCTTTCTTAAAACTTTCCGGTGGCCCAGTTGCTCATATTATACTGGGCTGAAGCAACGTTTTATCTTGGGCCTTACTTTTTTAAAACTTTCCGGCGGCCCAGTTTCTCATATTTGACTGGGCTGAAGCAACGCCGTTATCTTGGGCCTTTGTTTTTTAAAACTTTCTGGTGGCCCAGTTTCTCAAATTTGACTGGGCTGAAGCAAAGTCGTTATCTTGGGCCTTTCTTTTTTAGAACTTTCTTCGGCCCAGTTTCTCATATTTGACTGGGCTGAAGCAACGTTTTTATCTTGGGCCTTGGGTGGAGCTCATTTAAGCTCAATAATGGAGACGGAGAAGGGATTCTCTTGCTTAAAATGAAATATCTTTTCGCCTTGAATTGCTGTTAGGAATGTTTTTTTATAAAAGTTTGTATGATTCAACCATCCATAAACAAGTTGCACCAAGTTGGTATCGGTAGTAACTATCAATATTTTTTAAGTGTTTTTAAACTATCCTGTCCTCAATATCACTTTCATTAATTATGGTCTCAGTTCATTTATGTTTGTTCCTCTTCTTTACTCGAACTTCACATGTTCACTAGTTTCCGCTATAGTTTGTTTGTGAACTATATCCTATTGCTATTAGAGTAGGACATCTCTAAATAGAATGTGGTTCGAGGATGAACGGTGAGATCTCACAATTCACCCCCTTGGAGTAAGCAAATGCTTCATTCTCTCTCCAAGCACTATAAGATCTCACAATCTACCTCTCTTGGAGGCTAGCGTCCTTGTTGGTACATCGCACAGTGTCGGCTTTGATATCATTTGTAATGGCCCAAGCCCACCACTAGCAGATATTATCCGCTTTGGTTCATTACGTATTGCCGTCAGTTTCACAGTTTTTAAAAAGTGTCTACTAAGAAGAAGTTTTCACACCCTTATAAGGAATATTTCGTTCTCCTCAATAATCAACGTGGAATCTCACAATCCACCTCTCTTGGGGTAAATAATGATTCGTTATCCTCTCCTACCAATGTGGGATCTCACATGAACCAAGATAGAAACTAGTAGACATGTAATGCTCCGTAAATAAAGGACGAATCAACCAAAAACACATTTGAATGAGAGTTATCTTGATCACACCTGAAAGAATTGATTTCTTTATTCTTTGTGGCTCCATAATAAGAACTTCAAAATTAAGCATATTTTTTTTATGGAGTGACCTCTCAAAAATCTTTTTAGAAACGTGGCCATGTTTAGACTTCACTCTAAAACAAATAGATAACGTGGTCATGTTCAGTCGTTGAATATAAATTATGAACATGAGACGTTACATTTTTAATTATTGTTACTCGTCCTTGTTATGGAGCCTCACTTTTCTCCATCTTTAATGGATAAAATAAAATAATCATAGACAATAAGACAAAACATAAACCCCTTATTTAGATTACCAAAATGCCCTTTTAAGAATATTGTATGTATTTTTTTAGGTCTCTCAATTTGGATCTCATGTTTAACTTTATCACGATTAGAATCAAATAGAATCTTATCTCATAACCCAATTTTTTTTTATTCAAGTAAATAAATTTCAAGCTTTTCGAGTGATAAGAACAAAAAAAAAAAAAAATCTCCGGAAAAATATATATTTAATGGATGTTTCGAAAATGGGGTTGCAAATTTGAAAAATGGTATGATCGATTATAATGGAATGCGAAATTCGCGAACAAGTCTTCGCAGATTTCTTCTGTAATGACTAAAAACTTAGGGCAATGATGAATGATTAATGATGAATGAACTCCAATCACACTCTTGTTTTGATTAATTAATCGGTTATGGTTATTATATTGGGTGGAAATGACCTAGCCCCGAATTGTTTAACAGAGAAAACCCAGAATTTTTTTTCTCAAATCAGCGCAATGGCCCCCACTCTGGTCCCATTGGAGCTTTTTGATCGATCCCACAAAGTGTCGCCTCTCTCTATTCTCCATCCTTGGTGGCTGTGCCTTTTTAGTTCATGCAGCTTCTTCAACCTCTCGAAAACGACCGATGGACTACTCTGCAGGAAACTGGAATTGGCTCTTCGATTACTCTACAGTGGATGATCTCGCCGTCGCCGCTGCCGCTGCCGGCAACTTCTCCCCTCCACAGTCGGTTGGTTTCAGCTGGTCCAATCCCTCCATCAACTTTTCATCTAAAGACAGGTGGGTAAATTTATATACCCTTTGTTTCTATTACTCTGTTTGTGGTTATTATGTTCATCAAAAGCCGGACAGCCCATCAGCTTTAATCTATGGTTTTCCTTTCCCCCTTTATTGCTTTTTTTTTTCTGCAAGGAATTGTGATAAGATTGTTGCAACTGTTCTACACGTCTGCGCATCTTAACTGTTTGCTTAAATGCCATGCGATGCCATTTTAGGGACAGAGCAACTCGGTTTGTGCCTTTTGGGACTGTGTGCAGTGTTGGGTCTTTGGAAACCAAATTAAATTTTGGTTTGGCCTTCAGTACTATGCTGTAGCATGTGATTAACTGGAGAATCTTTTAGCAACCAAGTTTATAATCAATTAGTTCTGTTTTCTGATGCAGATACAAAGCATTCCATTTCCCCATAACCCCACTTGAACATTAGTTGATGAACTCGTTGGATCTATAAGTCTCTTCTCTCTCTCTTGTTCTATTTTTAACTTGGATATTGGATAAACTATTCACTAGAGGTTATACTGATTCAGTTGGCTTGGGAAATGGTTTAATTTGTCTCTTTATGGATCATGTTATTGTTCTTAAGTTTGATTTTGGTGATATGACGTCAATGAGAGCTCAGTCAAAGGTATCAAATGGCTACTGAGCCTCTTAGATGGGGTGTGATTCATGCTGTTTTGGGTCAAGATTAAAAAATTGCTGATCCGGTGGGAGGATTATTATTTCAGAGTTCTTGTTTTCATTAGTTACCAGCTAACGCTGACTCAAGTGTGTAGAGTAGCCTAACTTCATCCGTTTGTTTCGTAAATAGCTAAGGTCTTAGTGTGAGATCCCACATCAGTTGGAGAGGGAAACGAGTGCTAGTGAGGATGCTGGACCCTGAATGGAGGTGGATTGTAAGATCCCACATCTGTTGGAGAGGGGAACGAAACATTCTTTATAAGGATGTGGAAACCTCTCCCTAGTAGACGCGTTTTAAAACCGTAAGGCTGATGATGATATGTGTAAAAGGATAAACCTTCGAACAATTTATTCTTTTTATGTGTGTTTTCCTTGACAAGACGGGCTGGATCTGTTGAGTTGCTACCTTAACAGCAGCATAGGAAAGCCAAGAAATTTTATCCCATATAACTGTCAAAGTTCGTAAGAGCTTTGGAGGAGATTGCATGCATGAATTAAGTTTATTATTTTGGTTTTTATTCATTGGATATTCACTTTTTTCAGCTTGGAGGTAGACTGCTCATATGGAGATCAGGACGGCTTACAGGAAGTGGGTCGAAAACGGTAAGTTTCTATCAGAACTACTGAAGATTTAAAACAGATAAGAATCTATTTGGGGTAGCTAAATTTGGCGAAGTAGATTTCTATGAACTATTTGCGAGCTGCAATGTCAACTGGGCTACTGATTCTTCGTCTTGAGCATAAATGAAAGCATTGACTTTTAGGAGTTCAGCTTGAGCATAAATGTTATAATAGAATCTATTTTCATCATCTCGTTGCCAATCCCTTCGAACTCAAACTAGAAGAAATGACCATGGACAGTCTGCCTTCACGGTTTGGCCCGTTACGTATAGCCGTCCGCCTCATTGTTTTAAAACGTATCTATTAGGGAGAGGTTTCCACACTCTAAATAGTCGCCCTATCTTGATAAGCTTCATATGTGACTGGAACCATGTAGCCATGGAAGATAAAAACTTTTCAAATAACTCTAATACACAGAAGATAGAAGATGAAAGAATACCGGGGGTGGGGCAGTAGTAGTTTTGCGAGATCCCATGTTGGTTGGGGAGGGGAACAAAACATTATTTATAAAGATATGAAAACCTCTCTCTAACATACGCATTTTAAAAACCTTGAGGAAAAGCTCGAAAGGAAAAGCCGGAAGAAGACATATCAAAGTTTGTTTTTACCGATTTTATTATAAGAACTTGCATTTAGTCAGTTAACCTCTTTTAGGAGTATGTAACTTTCAACTGTTAGTGTTTTTTTGCATCCAATGTTAGTGGCAGTTTGACACAAAGAACAGGGTCCAAACTCCCCTGTTATTATGTTTATTCCCTGATTTAGTTACATTCTACTGAATAAACACTAGATTGAAGAGCTTAAGCTATTGAGCTAAAAAGAACGAATCAATTATTATATTCTCAAATGTTATATAGGCCAAAGACTGAAACAGGTGCTGCTGCATCTTCCTCCAAAGCTTGCAGAGAGAAATTGAGAAGAGATAAGCTGAATGAGAGGTATCATATTTGATCAACTATTAATTTCATCCTTCTTTTTCTTTTCCTACTAATTCACCGTCTACTATGATTCCAAGTTTCTTGGAATTGGCTGCTGTCCTTGAACCTGGAAAACCACCCAAAACAGACAAGGTTGCAATCTTGAGCGATGCCATCAGGATGGTGACTGATTTACAAAGTGAAACCCAGAAGCTGAAACAATCTAAGGAGGATTTGAAGGCAAAAATCAAAGAATTAAAGGTGAGATGAGCAATGAATGGACCTCCCTTTTAGAAATTACGACTCTCCACAATGGTATGATATTGTCTACTTTGAGCATAAACTCTCGTGACTTTGCTTTGGGCTTCTCCAAAAGGCCTTGTACCAATGGAGATGTATTCCTTACTTATAAACCCACGATCATTCCTAAATTAGCTAATGTGGGACTCCCTCCCAATAATCTTCAACACCACCAAGCTTGTTTCCAACTTGAATGTGAATTTGTTTGAGAAGAATAATCTTCAACACCACCAAGCTTGTTTCCAACTTGAATGTGAATTTGTTTGATCTGATCTTCTCTTGCAATAATCTAATCTTTCATGTGCATTTGAGCAATACTTCTAATAACTGCAATGTTGAATTGTTTACTTAAATCCGATACACACGCAAACTGGAATTTACTTATCCCTTGATCTCTAAGCTCAGTATGGATGCAGGTTGAGAAAAATGAGCTTCGTGATGAGAAGCAAAGGTTGAGAGCAGAGAAAGAAAAGTTGGAGCTGCAAATCAAAGGGGTAAATACTCGAGCAGCTGACATCCACCGTCGTCCTCCTACACTGTCACCTGCATTCACAGCACAAGGCCAAGCTGCTGGTAACAAGCTGATGCCTTTCATTGGTTATCCTGGCATTGCCATGTGGCAATTCCTGCCACCTGCAGCCGTCGACATATCTCAGGATCATGTGCTCCGCCCACCTGTTGCTTAAAAGTGAGCACAAATGATTTGGTTCGTTTATCTGTGCTGTTCTTATTAACAATTTCCTTATATGTTTGTGTTTCTTTTCAACCATGTGTTTGGTTTTAAACTGTTGAAGAAGCTTCTGATGGTGTAAAAACTTTGTTTCAAAATTAGCGATGTTGTTGCTAACTCTATATAGAATAAAATCAAGTATTTTGCTGAATTTGGGAGCAGAATTTGAAATGTCTATAAGATATTTTGAAATGGATAGCTGGTAAAGGGCCTTTTATTCATAAGAACCCTGTAGAGTAAAAGCATTGGAACAAAATATTGTAGGATCACAGGAAAATGTATGCGGAAAATGAAAAATTTTCAGAGGGCCAAAAGAATTATGGCAACAAAGCTGAATCCAAGAGAGAAATGAACCATGAAGCTGCATTTGTAAGCTGATGAAGGAGGCGGAGGTGGAGTTGTGGGGGCTGCTGAGGGAATCAATGGCTGATCAAATGGAAATGGAGGGATTGGAGGCTCCGGTGTCGGTGCTGATGATGGTGGAGTTGGTTTAAAGGGCGGCGCTGGTGGGCTTGCGTTAGAACCAGGTGATGGAGCCAGAGGAGACTTTGTGGGTGGCTTCGTTGCAGATTTTGGAGGAGAAGCAGGCGGCGGTGAAGATGGAGCGACTATCGGTGGTGGGGTCGGAGGTGCATCCGTGGAGGAAGGCGGTGGTGAGGCAGGTGGCGGTGAAGATGGAGTGGCTTGCGGTGGTGGAGACGGAGGTGCATCCGTGGAGGAAGGCGGTGGCGACGAAGCTGCAAGGGTGTCAATTTGAACCTTCATTCCGGCAGTGCAGTGGCCAGGCACCCCACAAATGAAGAATCTTTTGCCTGCAGTCGAAAGCGTGATGGCTGTGTTGCCGCCGGTGTGCTTCTCAATGGGGTTGCTACCTGAACAGGACCCGAAATCCACCTCTTTCACTTCAACCACATCATGGTTCGCCGAATACACAAAACCTGTCAATGGTTCAACCACAAACTACTCACACCAGAATTCAGCAAAAATCTAACCGCCGAAGCCCACCGTTAGCAAATGTTCATTTAAGCTTATTACGAAACGTATGTCTATTAAGGAGAGGTGATACTAATGGACTGCGAAAATAGAGCATATTTGCTAACAGTGGACTTAGACTCTTACAATAATAAGAAGATATATAGAGCACTAACTTATAACATCTCCGACGGTGAAGCTTTTAGATGAAGCCCACGACTGCACGTCGGTGCCTATTTCCCAGCCATCTGAATCTCCGACTGTATAATTCCCCGCCATAGCTAATTCAACCACCAATGTAGCTGCAATTGCCAACGCCATTAACGTTCTTGAAGCTGCCATCTTCAAGCAGAGATGGCAGATCTGTTCTTGCAAGAAAGTCAAACCCAAAGAGACGAACTTGAACTGCCTTTTATCTCTGTTTATGTATGTATATAACGTTTTCAAATCAATATTTCAAGTGGGAAAAGACGTGCTAATGATGATTAGTCCAACAAGATATTAAATATTGTTGAAGTCGTTGTTAATACAGAAAGGCAGACTCAAACTTAGCTCATTCAAAGATGCCATTTTTGGTATTGAAAATTTGGTTTTGGGCGAAACCTCGCAGAACCCAGATGAGTTCTGCAAGTATATTGAGTTTTTTTAATGTGGGGAATTGGTTTAGATCGTAATGAAGTGGTAAAAGGGAAGACTTTTGAATATCATAGTACTGATATTTGTGTTGGGTGTTGTGGCGGCCATGTCGTTGTGGAAATTGGTATCAATGAGGCCAGGTCAACGGGTACAATCTGGAGCCAACTGCTATCATTTCATGTTCATTTGAAAGATTGAATTCTAATAAATAATACTCATTACCCACAAAGACTGAGTAATTGGAGCTTGGCGCAGGGACTCCAAGCACTGTCGAGGCACATTTTACGGCCCCAACTCTGTTTCATTTCAGGATCTCTTGATTCATCACTGCCAGCCTCACTTGATCGTCTATTTGCCCGTAGTGCTCCCGATTTGAGTATCTCTACACGAAGTTTCGTCGCATATATTGTCGAGGATTGTTGGGAGGGAATCCCACGTTGGTTGGAAAGGAGAACGAAACACCCTTTATAAGAGTGTGGAAACCAGTGGGAAGCTCAAAGCAAAGTCAAAGCAAAGTCGTGAGAGCATATGCTCAAAGTTGACAAAATCATATCATTGTGAAGAGTTGTGATTCTTAACATATATGACTACAACAATTTGGAATGAGTCAGCTCAGGCATGACTTGCCATCTTTTTTGGAGATGCTGGCGGTGCCGAGCACGAGGCGTTTTGTTGTGAGCAAAGTCATGGCGAATCATGTGGGAGGAGTGAAATAAGCGGGATAGTTCTTTAGCTCCTTTAAACTCATTGTTTATGGATTGGCTAGTTTCAAAGTGTCAGATTTTCTTTTGGGCAATACGTGAATTTTCAAACCCAATAAATTTACTTATAACTTTGCATGGAAAAGAGTGTTAGAAATCACGGAACTCCACAATAGTATCTATGATCTTCCCAACAATCCTCCTCTCGAACAAAATACACTATACAGCCCTTGAACAGCTTCCCCTTAATTAAGGTTTAACTCCTATATCTAGAGCCGACAATCCTCCCCTCGATGTTCAACTTCAAAGCTCACAAGTTTTTTGTTCAATATTTGAGGATTCTATTAACATAGATAAGTTAAAGGCATGACTCTAATAACTTCAAAGCTCACAATCGTCTTAATTAACCAATGTGAGACTCTCTCTTAATAATTCTCAACAAAAAAAATCCTTTCGACCTACGTAGTATAAAAAAAATATAAGAGAAGGAAAGAAAAGAGAAAAGAAGAAAAAACGAGGGAAAAAAAGATAATGAAAATTGTTGCACATGACATCGAATGATGAGAAAATTAACATTTCAAGTTAATAATTATTAAAGTGTCTTTAGATTAGTCGGAATTGGGTTGAGTTGAAAAAAAATATTCGAACTAACCCAAAAGTTTTAGTTAATTGAATTGGTAACTCAATTCAACTCGAAAATATTATAATAAAAAAGATTTTTACAATAATAAAAACTTGTTTTTATAAATTATAATTATTACGAAGATACAAAATTATTATTAAATGGTGCTTAAATTATTTACATTAATTAATTAATTAATTAAAAAAAAGGAATTGGTAGTTTAAAAAAGAGAAAATCACATGGATTTGGACGGAAGACTGAGCCTGTAATTAAGGAGACTCCACGTGAAAAACCACTGAATTTTACGTTTCAAAAATTCTGTTTTATTTTTATTTAATTTTTTTTTTCTTTTTTTCCAATTTCGTCTTCGTTACGACTGCTCCATAAATAATCCATCTTAATATATTTAAATAAAATAAAATAAAATAAAATAAAATAAAATAAAAAAGTATGGGTTTATACCGATATTTCCTCTAATTGGTCTTCTAAATTGATGACATCCAATTCTACATATAAACCTACGACCATTATATCTTATACTATTAATGTAACAACAAAAAAAAAAAAAAAAAATGTAATAAATAAAAGATATAGTTAAAACACCCGGTAAAAAATACATTTTAATTTTTAATTATATATTATTCAAGGTAGCCCGACGGAGCCCAACATCTCATAATCTACCCTTGAGTCCCAGCATCCTCGCTAGCACATTGGTAGATGTCTAACTCTTGTACCATTTGTAATAGCCTAAACCCCAGCGTCCTCGCTAGCACATTGTCTATTGTCTAGTGTTTGACTCTGATACTATTTGTAACAACTTAAAACTCTCGTTGGCACACCATCCAGTGTTTGACTTTGATACCATTTATAATAGCCCCAAGCTCTAGTGTCCACGCTAGCACATTCTCCGATCTCTAGCTTTGATACCATTTGTATCAGTTCAAACTCCAACGTTCTCACTGGCACACCGTCTAGTGTCTGAGTCTGATACCATTTCTAACCGTCCAAGTCCCCAGCGTCCTCGTTAGCATATCATCCGGTGTCTGACTCTAATACCATTTGTAACAGTCCAAGTCTCTCAGTGTCCTTGCTAGCACATCGTCCAGTGTCTGCCTCTGATATCATTTGTAACCTCTCAAGTCACAGTATTCTACATCATCCTAGCGTACTCATTAAGACATTGTCGAGTGTCTGACTTTAATACTGTTGGTAACCGTCCAAGCGGAACGTTCTTCACATAAAGAACTTTACAATCATGGAGAAGTTAAGTAAATAACACTAAACTTCCAACGTGACTTAGCTTTTGCCGTCGATTTCGCCCTTCACTTTCACTTTCAACCTCTCTATATCTCTCAAAACCTCTGTTTCTTCTCATCACAACAATGGCGATTCTTCATTCACCCATTAAGCTCCAACCCTCTTCTAAACTCATAACCCTCTTCTTCTTAATCTCCTCCTCTTTATGCACTGCCTATTTCTTAGCCTCTGTTTTCCTGCTGCGAACTTTCTCTCCGCCCCATCTTTCTTCTACTCATCCTCCCTCCCCTCTCTCCCTCCATCAAATCGTCTTCGGAATCGCCGCCGACAAGAACTCATGGCCCAAACGAAAGGATTATCTCAAGATTTGGTGGAAGCCCAGATTAATGCGAGGCTGTGTTTTCCTCGACGAGCTTCCGGAACACGAAAATCCCAAGAACCACGACGCTTCTTCGCTCCCCGCCGTCTACGTCTCCGGCGACACTTCCCGGTTCCGTTATACTTACAGAGGCGGTTACCGATCCGCGATAAGGATCGCACGAGTGGTGCTGGAAACGATAGCTGTCGGACATTCAAATGTCCGGTGGTACGTTTTCGGCGACGATGACACGTTTTTCTTCCCGGAGAATTTGGTGAAGACACTGTCCAAATACGACGACGAGCTCTGGTACTATATCGGAAGCAACTCTGAAACTTCCGACCAAAACAGAGTATTCGGTTACGAAATGGGATTCGGCGGAGCTGGATTCGCCATTAGCCAATCTTTAGCTAGAATTCTTCGAAAAGTATTCGATTCGTGTATTGAACGGTACCCACATCTCTATGGAAGCGATTCGAGGATCCAATCTTGTTTGACAGAGCTCGGAGTGAAATTAACCCACGAACAGGGCTTCCATCAGGTCGATTTAAAAGGCAACATTTTTGGACTTTTGGCTTCACACCCATTAACTCCATTAGTTTCATTGCATAATTTAGATCACATCGAGCCAATTTTCCCCAACATGACGGTCAAGGAATCACTCCAACATCTTTTCGAAGCCGTCGAGGTCGATTCACAGAGGATCGTGCAACAGAGTGTGTGCTACGATCGGTGGTTCTCATGGACTATTTCAGTGTCGTGGGGTTACGCCGTTCAAATACACGAACGGAATGTGTTCTTGCCGGATGCCATTAGCGTTCAACGAACATTCATGCCATGGAAAAGGGAATTGAGGGTTGAGCCTGGTTCTTTTGCAATGAACACGAGAGAAATTCATGAAGACCCATGTCGGCGGCCGATTGTTTTCTATTTTGATCGTGCTTCTTCTAATTGGAATGGATTAATTGAGAGCAATTACGAGAAAGCTTTTGTGAATTGCTCTTATGGTCCTAACTCGGCTAGAAGATTGGAGGAAGTCAGAGTTTTGTCTCGTAAACTCGACCTTGATTTCAAACAGGTAAGAGAAATTGTCAGAGATGTAAGATTTTGAGTAGTGATTTTGGTATGAAACTGATGTTGATGATGATGAATATGCAGTTGCAGGCTCCGAGAAGACAGTGCTGTGATGTATTGCCTTCCAATGGCGGTGAAGGATTGGATATCGCCATTAGAGACTGCAAGGAAGAAGAGTTAATTCACATGCATTAACAGTATAAGAAATAGAACTGGCCAAAGCTTGTGATTTGCCGGAGATTTTGAGTATTTTTGGGGTTTTCAATCCATGGTGAAAGGTAAAATGTAAAATTATGAGATTTTATTCAAGGAAAGAACAGAAAAAATGTGAAATTTTTTTTTTTTCTTTTGACTATTGTACAGCTATTCGTCTCATGGTTTTAAAGCATGTTTGAGAGGTTCGTTTCACCTTATACAAGTTCGTTTCCCCTTCACCTTATACAAGTTCGTTTCCCCTCTAACCTTATACAAAATGTTTCGTTACTCCTCCAACTAATGTAGCATCTCACAATTCCACCTTCTAGAGAGCTAGCAAGGGATCTCACAATTTCACCTCGTAGGGGGCTAGCATCCTTGGTAAGCACACCCTTGATGTCTGTAGCTCAAACCCTGTTCGTTTTAGACAGTTACGTATCGCCGGTCTTACAGTTTTAAAAAAGGTCTAGTGAGAGGTTTAGAGGTTTCCACGCTATCATTTTATGTTTGATTTTTTTATCTTTTTGTTGCTACTATTGAGGTCAAGCATACTTGGTTGGAACCATATGACATTAAAACTCCATCTCAATCTAAGCTAGCTTGAGATGTTTGCAGTAGGATCTTTATCATTTTAGATTTCTTGGATGTTTCTGATATAAAGATTCTGTGTCTCAAATTCTTATTAGTATCAATCATTTTAAGATGAATTCATCTTGATTCCCATCTTGCAAGAATCTGTTTGGGTGTTCGTTTTGTGAATAGAAGGACACTGAAAATTGTATTATTATGCTGCAAAATTGGTGCTATTACACTCTCAGGAACACTATTAACTCTGCCAAAAGTGACAAAAACAGATTACGTGGGATAAAACACAAACACAAACACACACACACCAAAAAAAAAAAAAAAAAAAAAAATGTTGTAGCTCTGCCTAATAAGCAATGATTTCGTGGGTGGAAAGGAAAGAGGCTAAAACACATGGACTAAGGTTGTCCCACGAAGGTCTTCATCACCTGTTTTCTCTTACTAACTGGATATATTTCACCATTGCTACTGTACAAATCAAGAGAAACACAAAAATCTTGTTAAACAAACGAAGAACCAACCAATTTGAGCACAAAAATAACCCAACCTCTTCCGGGCAATTTAGAACCACTCCTCTGTTATGGACAGTGATTGCTGACAGTCTGCCGCTTACGAAGCTTGTACTGGCTATAGCTACATCTTTATTTACAACCTATCAGCCATAACACATCGTTAATGGTTGTTAAATCACTCATATTCAAATATGCTGTTCATCTAGTGGACACTGCATGATCAGCCACTCGTTTTAATTACTTTCTATTCATTAATTTACCTCTAAAATGAAGAGAAGGAAGATATCGTCTACTTTGAGTATAAGCTCTCATATGACTCGTACTCCACTTCCGAGCATAAGCTCTCATATGACTCGTACTCCACTTTGAGCATAAGCTCTCATATGACTAGTATCAACGAAGATAATGTTCTTTACTTATATAAACTCATGATCTTCCTCTTAATTAGTGAAGGTGAAACTGTGGTACCACATTGCTTTTACGATTGTACCAAATGGACAGATCTTACCTCTACAGAAATGTTCGAGACCCATTGAGATTCAAATTCCAGGACATGAATTTCATGATGTACTGAGCAAAAAAACATACCTTGTTCTATATGCCTTCCGTTTTGGGAATGAGACCTTGAGATGTGTTCATGGGTCATGGCTCGAAGTTTCTTGTCACGAGAGGATCGTAGTCATAGGCTTCCCCTGCTTTCACGAATCGGCCTTTAACCCTTTTTCTCGTATCAGCTCTGGCTTTGCGAGATGCATATCGTATTTGCTTTCCAAATCTGAACATAAAGGAGGTGCAAAGATCATCAAAAGAGGTACCTCTCTTTGTCACAATTCAGAATCTTTATCTCAACGGAAGAAGCCACGATGATGCATGAAGATACCCTTCTAAACATGCTATCTAAAGAGATGAATGAAAACGATGGTAATTAGACGAGCAAGGCTAATTCATGCCAAAAAAAAAAAAAAAAAATGGAGAAAATTAAAAAAGAAGATACCTACGTTCTTGTTTTCTTCTTTTCATTGTATCTCATCTTGGCTTTATCCCTGTTTCGATCCTTCACTTGTGGAACAATAGCTTCCATGCTAGGGTCCCATGACGTTTCTCCCAAAAACCCCGGTGATAAACCGCAGTCTTGATAATCTGTACCACTGCTTTCGCCAGTGATATTTGAGAGTGAAAGTGATATGGTTGAATGAACCTGAGCAGTAGTAGGAAATCCAATGTTGAGGTTTCCATTGCAACTAGGATTCATAACCATACAATTTGAATTCCCATTTTGAATCGTGTTCATGGAAAGACCGACTTGAGATGATTGAAATCCCAAAAAATCTTGTTGCCCAGATAATGAATCCTAAATTAAAACGAATGCTTAGCACAACCAAGAGAGCAGAGTTGAATGTTTTTAGATGCGATGGATGGAGCCACATTATGTGCCAAACATTGATATCATACAGACATACATACAGACATACATACCTCAACAGGATTCTCAACAGTATTCTCAACAGGGCCATTAGATTCAGTAGACAAGTTTTTCCCCATTAGAAAACATTCCAATTCTCCAGCTCCAAAATGGCATTTCATCGTACCTTGCGAACAGCCAAACAGCTCTTCCTCAGTTTCCAAGTTGAGTGAAGCATCGCCAAGATTGAGACCCTCGCAAATATCATTGTTCTCATGAGTTTCAACATCCTTCAAATCGGAACAACCCTACAACAGTAAACACATCGCAGAATCATATTCACATTTGGATCTAATCAGATCGGCAAGAGATAAAACAAAATTAAGAAACCCTACCTTGGGAAGATTGGAGTCATCGGAGAGAAATGAGGGTTGAGGTCTGGACAAAGGCAAGTGATAAGAAGGATTCAGAGTGAAGGAAGAAGCAGGAGCAGCGATCCAGGGGTCAAACTTAGAGCAGTCATTGAACTTAGCAGGGAGCAATTGAGGAGAATCAACATCGGAGAAAGAAATGGAATCGGCATTGATGGAGGAGGAGGTGGGCCAGTGAGAGGGAGCATCGGAAGAGACGTCGAGAACGGAAGACCAAATTCGTGAAAACTCAGGGATGGAAGGGCAAGGAGAGTAGGAAGGAAGATCCTGAATAGGGGGACCCATGGAGGAACAAAGGTCGCAGTTCCATCCATAGGCCTGACAGAGCGGACATTTATGATTCATACAGCAGGCAATGGCGGGGTGAGCGTTGCACTTATCTCACAGCACTGAGCGAATATGGCGTCGTGATAGAGAATTAGCGGAGTGGACGAAGCCATCGCAGGTGAAACAAAGACGGGCACAATCGGATTTACAGTAAACAACCGCTATCATCATTCCACAGAAGTCGCAGAGAGTTTCCATAATTAACTCCTCTTCCGTTTGAATCATTGAATAATAATTTTTTTTATATATTATTTTTCATTATTTTTTATTTTTTATTTTTTTAATTTTTTAATTCCTTGGCTTTACCGAATTTAAGCTCGTGGCGGGAATTCGGCTTTATGGTTGTATTCTTCCAACAGAAAAAGTGCCTTCATTCATATTTCTGGGATGACTACTCTATACCTAAAGAGCCTTCACTTTTTTTTTTTTTTTTTTTACAAGAAAAATAATCAAAAAGGTTTAATCAAAGAAAATGTAATACGTATAATCTATAAAATATTATAATTTTCAATAAAAATGAACCAAAATGAATTTCGTAACCGTGTCAGCCTACCTAGATATTGTTCGTTTTAGCTCGTTATGTATAGTTGTTGTCGGCCTCACAATTTTAAAATGGGTGGAGAGTATAACTAAGCATTTTTAATAAGGGTGTGGAAACAATTTTAATATCATGAGACTGATAGCTATATGTAAGTAGGCAAAAACAAACAATATTGACTAGTGGTGGACTTGAATTGTTACAAATGATATCGAAGTTAGATACTTGATGGTGTGCCCGCAAGGATGCTGGGCCCCGCCCAATGGGTAGATTATGAGATCCCATGTTCTTAAAAATCACTAGAGTAAAGGTGATATGGATTAAAGCGAACAATATCTGTTAGCGGTGGACTTGATTTTTTACAAATTTTGTGTGATTTAATGAACGTATTTGTATGGAACAAAAAAAGGAAGCACATGTATAAATGAAAGGAATTCGTTAAGAAAGTATTTAACAGTGAGATAAAATATAAAAAATGAGAAATCGTTAGGTCATGGATTGAAGTACAAACATCTGAATTGGGCATATTAAGTTTGTGTCTAACTGTTGACGATATTGTCGGTTGTAGTTTTGTTTACATCGTTCTTTACAATCTTCTTCACTCTTCTGAATGGATTATTCCTTTGCAAAACGCTTTAGATCTTAATTTAATTTTATTAAGAATTAAAATAAAGGATGTAAATTTATCGTGATAGAAAACTTTCCTAATAAAATCTTCGTAAATTTATCTCTTTCATATTTAATATATCTAATATATTAAATATTAATTTATATACTTTAAATTAAATATATTTATTTCTTTTTTGTATTTAACATATATAATATATAGTTGTATTATGAAATATTAATCTTCCGAACGAATTTAGGTTATTTCTTGAACATAATCCTCCATGAAAATGGTTCAAGATTATACCAATAACCTTAAATTTTTAATATAATTGATAATATTAAATTGCAACTAAAATAATCAAAATTATTATCAAAATTAAATCCGTGGTATAAAATCCAACCCATCCTCTTCGGTCACAATCATTTATATTTTATAAACAATATAAAATACTCTATTATAGCTATAAAAAAAACGTTATAAAAAGTTTAAGACTTTTAATAATATGGGCTGTTATGACGTATGATATATCATTTTTCATAAGCTATTGTATCCATTATTTCTTGTTTTTAAAAGTCGACCAATGAGTTAGATTAGACTTCGGCCTAATTCGAATGTACCAAAGTGGAATGGGGTGCCAAAATTCAATTACAAACAAGAAAGCCACAGCCACCAGCTCCACGAATGGCTGATGATGTTCGGAGAGAATCCATATCACTTTATCTACCCATTCAAACAGTTTGGCCGGTGGACCCATGTCCTATTGCTTTCTCAGCCAGCCCAGCATGTACGTACACGTGTCAGTCACCAGTCCAAACCTGCCCGATAACATTATTCCAATACCTCCAATCCCAATTCACTCATTCCATTACTTCTGAGCCATTCACCACTACCGGATCATATGGTGGCTTTGTAAATGCTAACCGGCAACGACTTCCCAGCCAACGGCCTTGCCGAGGGCGACAACGTGGCCGAGCCAACCCCAAGAGTGCTCATCATATTAGCCTGTGTGCTGGACCGGCTAGTGGCCCGTAACGACCGCATCGTAGATGGCATCACTCACCAGATCGAGGAGTCGAGCAGCTGCGGCACTAGCCATATCGGTAACAGCTTCAACGCCTTCCATGGAGTCCGAGCGCCCGCCATCTCCATATTGAAGTACTTAGAGAGAATCTACAAATACACCAATTGTAGCCCTTCTTGCCTCGTGGTTGGATTCGTTTACATCGATAGGCTAATCCATCGACACCCCAACTCGCTAGTCATCTCCTTGAACGTTCATAGGCTCCTTGTCACGAGCGTCATGGTTGCCTCTAAGATCCTCGACGACGTGTGAGTCTCTAAATTCCAAATTTTAAATTTGTTAAGAATATTTAGCTTTCATTACCGTTTACCATAAATACCACATTTAACTGCAGACATTATAATAATGCGTTTTACGCGAGGGTGGGAGGGGTGAATAAAGTGGAGCTGAACAAGCTCGAGTTAGAGCTGCTTTTTCTATTGGATTTTGGAGTGACGGTTAGCTCTAGGGCTTTCGAAACCTATTGCTTGCACTTGGAGAAAGAGATGTTGTTGAATGGTAATGGCGAGTTGCAGAGGATTGAAAGACCGTTAATGGCTACCAATAGCTTGGACGACGTGTCGGAAATTTCTGTGGACGACACTCTAGCTTCCTCTTCGCCACCTTAGTAATCCACTAATTCAGCTACTTCATTATGTTGTAACGTATATTTTTTCGATTAAACACTCTGAGTTGGAGACAGAAATTACATTTTTAGTATATATAAGATAAGATATGTAACAATTTTGTCGGTATAGATTCATATGAGATTATGAAAAATCTAGCTCATATTATAAATATTAGTATATACTAAGAATGTGGTCGAGATAAATATTTAATTAATTAACTAAATAATATTACAGATACAATATTAATATTTAAAATGAAATATAAAATTTTATAAAAGTCTAGAAAAAGTCGATTGGAGGTTTAATATTTAAAAAATCTATTTATTTTTAATATTATATATTTTAGTTATTATTATTATTATTTTGGTCTAAGATTTCGTATTAAGCAAGCCCAGTATCGGAAAGCCCATAAATGGTACGGAGGAGGTGGCGTTTGCCGGGCTCACCGTGTCCTCTCTCTTCCTCCGCGGGGCGACGGGGAAAAATAGGGAACTAAAAGTCGAAAAATCGAGGCGTTAATAATTCAGGACTTGTATCCACCGTTGACGCAATTTCTTCTGCAATTCTTCCAAATCTCTCTACTGCATCAACAATTCCACTTCGATTCTCCGCATTGAAATTCCCCAGTTCTATCCGCTTCCTTCTGCTCTGCGCCAATTTGCAGGTTGTATTATTGGATATTCGAATCACGAGAAGATTCATAGGCGAGGTCGTCTTTGAGTTCTCCAATGGCTGAAAGTTCTTCCAAAGACGACTTACTCCAGCTGATCAAGCGCCTCGGGGCTTATCTCACTGTCAAGATGTCTGATTTTTTCCCGATCTCTACCCAGAATCTGGTTCTAATCTCTAACCCTGTTTTCTTCTTTTGTTCGTTTTTTGATGGATCTGACCGGCTTTAGGTTGCTGCTACTGGGTTTTTTCACGCTGGATGTTTGATATATTTTGATCACCTAATTTTCTTTCCGGCCTTTTTTTTTTTTTTTTTTTTTTTTTTTTTTTTGTTTTTTTGTGTGTATTCTGTTCTTTTTTCAACGATTACAACGGTTAATACTTTATGTTCTTCGATTCTGTAATTGATATTCAACAATTCACCACGCTGACAAATGATGCGGAAAGACTTCTCTTTCGAATTGGAGCTTTGTGCTACGAGGTCTGTTCGTCATACTTGGCGTAGATTCTATTAGACCTGGCGAAGCTGTTGTATGTTTTACCAGAATAGTTACTATTGTTTTTATTCTGCAGTACTTACGCTTCAAGGATGGTATATTGTGTTCAATTATGAGATTTAGGTCCATGCCAATTGTTAATCCCAAATCTTTGTCCCACACAAAGAATAGGACAGCAATAAAGCATTTGATAGATACCACTTGTTATGGACAAGAGACCTCCACAATGATGTATTATTGTTTATTTTGAGCATACGTTCTCATGGCTTTATTTTAGGTTTTCTCAAAAGACCTTATATCTATGGATATATGTCCCTCACTTATATACTCATGATCTTCTCCTTATTTAGCTAACGTAATATGGGATTTTGGTCACACCCACAATCCTCCCTTCGAACGAAGTACCACCGTGCCTCAACAATCCTCGCTTTAGATAATGTACCACCGAGTCTCTCCTCAAATAGATCATCTATCCATCTAACACTTAAACAGGCAAGCTCCTTCTCACCTCTTTGATGGAGCTTTACCACAGATCTCTACTATGACCATTCGAGATCCATGATTTTTTTGTTGGACTCTCGAGGATTTTACCGTCATGGTTAAGTTAAGGGCATGACTCTGAGACCACTTGTTAGGAACCCTGGAATTATTTCATTGGTTTGATTTGTAGTTGAAGGACTCCTAGTTTCCTAGTTTATGAGAACTAAGGGAGATTGAAACGATGGTGCCTTTCAATTGCTATTAGAATTTTTGAATTATTTTGGTTAAACTTCATACATTCTAAAGTTATTTTAAAGGGGTTCTCGAGCACGTTTTCACTTATCTATTTTTGGAATATTTTAATTGATTTTAACTTATAAAATTGCCAGTTTTTAGTAATGGCATTGACCGATGCATATATAGAAAGTCGGGTCATTGCAGAGTCCTTTGGGAGAAACAGAAAGAAAAAAGGAAAAGAATGTTGAAGATTCTTTTGATCTTCTTAATGGACTCTAGTCTTTGGATCTTTTAGGGACTGAGAAATAGAGCTGTGTTAGGAAATTAGAATTTTTTTTTTTTTTTTTTTTCATTGGGTTCATAATATCCAAAAAATAGATAAACTTAAGGTCTGAGCCAAATCAGTCCTTTTGCTGGTCTAGTTTGTTTCAAATATTGATGGTCCTTTTTGTCTGGGTGTTTGGAAAGTGCTTCAGTTTTTGTGCCTTTTGGTCTTGCTTGGTTCAAATTTAAATAGAAATCAATAGCTCAGTTCATTTTCTGTTTTGGCTTAAATAACGTAAATGTTTATTGTGTTGACCGTTTCTGATTTGTCTGATAGAACATTATGTTGTTTCTCCTTTGATACTAATCAACAAATAAGGGAAAAGGGTAATTTGGTGTCTGACTAAGTCTTGAAATTTTATCAGGATTCACGGTCTGTTGGGGCTATTGCTGGAGTTGCTGTTGCAATAATTTTCACATGGAAGCTGTTGGGATCATCTAATGGACATCAGAGGCGACAACCAAAAAGGCAAACGCCTGCAGCAAGTAGTTCTACTTCTAATGTTGGGTTAAATTCAAGTGAACAATTGATATCTTCTGGAGTTTGTTCATCTTCAGGGGATTTAAGAGCGCGCAACGTTGTTGATGAATTCTTTCAGCCCGTCAAGGTTAGAGCTCAAACTATGGCCTATATCTTCTCATACCTTTTTAATTTTGTTCCATTCATATGACACGTGTTTAAGATTTCCTCTCATACCTTTCCATGTAGCCAACTCTGGGCCAAATAGTGAGGCAAAAATTGAGTGACGGAAGAAAGGTAACCAATATCCACCTTTGTTATTCATCTTTATCTTCTCAGAAGTTTTACCTTGTTATGTGGAATTTTGGTGAAATATCAATATATGAAATTGTATGAAGCTTATATAAGGCAAGAAAGAGTCAGTTTTGGTACTGAAAATGTTCCATCTCTAGGTAACATGTCGTTTGCTTGGAATAATTCTCGAGGAAAACAGTCCAGAGGATCTACAGGTATTTAGCCTTTTCCTCTTAACAAATTTTGTGGTTGAAACTGCTTTTGGGAATATCTAATTTCGTTTACTTTGTTTTGCATCAGAAACAAGCCACTGTGAGGTCCTCAGTGTTGGAAGTACTGTTGGAGATAACAAAATATTGTGATCTTTATCTCATGGAAACAGTGCTGGATGATGAGAGCGAAGTAAGTGCAATGCTTTATGGAATTTTATGATTTTTCTTAATTCCATCATAATATCTTGGTAAACTTATATGATTTCTGATGTTAGCTTTGGTATGATTCGATCGATTATTGTGCTTCACCTTGAAGACAAAATCTCTTCCCGCTCACGTTTACTTTTCTGACATTCTAAGATTTGTATATGTTTTCTCGTGGTTAGGATGTCAGGCTATTTTTTTTCCCCTCCACTCGTGTAAATCAGAGGTTGAAAAATTAATCAAACTGGCCGAACTGGCATAATCAATATTGTTAGAAACCAACTGAATACTCCTTGAACATGGGAACTTAAAAAATCAAACTCACTTTGTTCAAGTGTCCGGTCGTGTATGTGCATTTTGCTCACCAGCCTGCAATGTTGTGCACTACAATTTCTGTACACGCTTACCACACATGCTGCTCCTTGCTAGGCATTCTGCTTTCTGAAACATCCTTTAATTCACTCGCTAAACCTCCTTTGCCGCTTCCTTGCTTACTACGTACTCATGCTATGCACACTGTCTGTTTCATTTCAAGTTGTGAACCGTAGCCCCCTACTACTGCGCGTGCACACATTAAGCAATGCCATTGGCCATCCTAAGTCCACCCCAGTTATTGAATTATGTGTATATAGGCTACTTGCCCATGATCTAGCACACATCAGCGTTGCTAATGCCAACACTCTTGTTCTGTGGTGTTGGTTGGGTGGGGTTGACTGTGTTTCTTCCTGTTTTTGACATTTCATAGAAACATGCTTTCTTAAGACTCATAGGTTCTTGATACGTTATATTTTGTTCTTGTTGTTTCTCTTCTTGCTGATCTCATATGTTATTCGTTTTTATTTTAAGACATAAACTATTTATGCAGAAAAGAGTTCTTTTGGCACTCGAAGATGCAGGGGTTTTCACATCTGATGGTCTAGTCAAAGACAAGGTTCTTAACTGTGCTTGTTTTGATTTTGATAATATTGAAACAATTCTGATTATTTTATTTTCTTATCTGATGGTCTAGTCAAAGGCAAGGTTCGTAAAGTTTAGGCACGTTTGATAGCTATATAGTTTTTTGTTTTTTTATTTTTATTATTTATAAAAATTAATCTTATAAACCCAATTAAGCCAATAAGTTTCTTTGTTTCCCTATCGACTTTGTACAAATGTTTTCAAAACATAAAAAAGTAGTTTTATTTTTTAAATTTGGCTAGGGTTCAAATATTTCCTTGAGAAAGATGTTAAAAAAATGTGGAAAACAATCACAATTTTCAAAAACCAAAAACGGTAGAATTTGTTTAGGTATCTGCAGTTTCCAACCTTAAAACATGTAACAGAAGACAGCTTTTGGTATCTCTGACTCCCTTAACTGGAACTTCTCATAAAGGTAGTTGACTTGGTAATTGCACAAGCTTTGATTAGAAGCAAATCCTCCTTTGAATTGTTTGGTGTTAAAGCCTGGAGAAAAATAGGGGACAACCATACATGGCAATTTCCTTGGCTTTTAATTAATTGAGGATTTTCTGTAGGTTCTCTTCTGTAGCATGGAGAACGGGCGAGCATCTTTTGTGCGTCAACTGGAACCCGATTGGCATATAGATTCCAATCACGATATCATTTCTCAGTTAGCTGTAAGTTAACCATCCATCATGTTAGCAAGTTTTATTGTTCTCTAGCACCTGCAAATGCATGGTGATCACTGATATTTTTCCTTTACTCATCACCAGAGGTTCATCAAATATCAACTTCACGTAGCTCCAATCAAACACGAGCGAGCTGCTTCTAACGTTTACTGCTCTCCATCCTTGGAACAGTTCTTTGGAAACATTTGACTTGAAACCAGTTCAAGAATGGAATTAACTTTCAAATATAGTTTCTCATTTTATTTGGGCCTTGTTGATTGTTATTGCATTTGGTTCTCTTTAGGAACTAAGCAAGCTCAATTTGCACTAGGCCGCCGTTGCTGGTGTTAGATAAGATAGGTGTACCATGCTTTTTTCTTTTTTGTGTTTCTGCAAAGATATTGTGTTGTCTTTGGCAGAGCAACTTTATGTCCCATTAATAGATACCTAGTTTAACTGATGTAATTTATTAGATCTTCTCAGGCATGACAAATGCCATTTGGGTCACCAACTTTATGTCACTTTTCTTGGACAAAACTTGAAAGTGTGGACTTTTCCAACGAAAACTAAGCTGATATAATCTTCATGTTTAAAATGGTGGTATGATCTAAAACATTGAGATTAGGAACCTTATTGTAAATAAGCTTAAGAATCTATGCTTGACGAGATCAATTAATGAGAGACTGAATTGCTTTCTCATAATTTTTAATATGAGTGTTCTAAAATGTTTCTTCCTACTTTACTTGGTAAACTCATAGCCAGCCAGCCAGCCCCGTGGCATTGCCTCCATGATGAACTTTCACTGTTTTAAACATCTATACAGAAGTGTTTCAAGAATTTAGACGTAGAAATTTTCAAATGATTCCACATTTGCACGCACGGACACCTAGAAAAGAAAATATAATAATGAGAAAAATTGATTTGTTATTGCAAGTTTGTGGTTTAATCATTCTGCTAAAGCAAAACCTCAAGCAAAGTGGACTCGTTTAACAAGTCTAAAATGGTTCTATAATGAAGCTGACTCTGTATAAACTGCATATTTGTTGATCATTTTTATAGCATTCATTGCAGCAGGTGAGTCATTGGCCAAGCCCCCTTCAATGGCGTTATTTTCTGCAAGCAAGGTAGATGCCAGATATGATTGCAACTCCAGCAACTGCAATGCCTAGTGACGTAAAGATCTTTACAACAGGGACTCGTTTTTGCTCCGGCATTTCCAAAAGATCCTTGAGCTGCAATTTCCAGAAAAATATACATGGCAGAGTGAGGCTGCATTCGAATCATTACTATAAAGAGGAACGATGGTAGTAGCCCCGTTGAGTTCCTTAAAAATGGGAGAATCTAGCCTACCTTAACAGGCTGCTGCCAATTCTTCTTGATTCCATTTAGGTGACCTTTCCCGACAACCGCAACAACTGAACGATGCTCCTTGGCGACTCTTAGCAACGTAGTGGACATGTACCTGAAACGTGTATAGATAGGGGCAAAAAAATAGTCAAGAATGTGAAAAATGGATGTCGAAAAAATAAAAAAACCTAATGCAAACAATAATGAAGGATATATGATATGAAATCAGAGCACCAGTCATTGAGAAGATAAATGATTTTGATTTGTAAGGTGAGAACTTTTTTAAGAGTTGGACATCCCATGAAGAATCTTCCTGTAATTCCATGAAATACAAATCAAGGGGGAACGCAGTATTCTTTAGTTTATAATGTAACCTGTAACCATGTTTCTTAGTCCAACGAAACAACTCAAGCATGAATGAGAATCATGTCTCTTCTAAGTTTTAGGGATTGTTTGACAATTTGTTGAATAGAACAAATTTTAAGAATTGTAATAGGAGGCCTTGGCATAAAAGTCGCTAACATCATAATTTCCATAGTGAAAACAACTTGATATATTCTTAAAAAATGGTAATTCATGAGAAAGAAACGAAGGAAACTAAAGAAAAAGTGCCTTTATACATGTCACCCAAACATGTAACTAGTTGAATTTCTATGCACAAAAAGAAAAAGACTTCTTCATTCAGAGAAAATGTTTTTCTAAAAATCTACTTAATTTATTCCTGTTTGAATTTAGAAAACCCATTGAATCCATAATCAATAAAGCAGAATTTTGAAAAAGGAAAAGGGTAATCAGCATCAAACAGAACAAAGGTAAATGTACAAACTGATCTCGCTCATGCACAAGAGTGTCCATCAATGTGGGAAATTCCTTGCTCATCTCTTGAATTATGAGTGTGAGCATGTCAACATCGTCCATATCCTTCAACTGAAGACAAAAGTACGGTTTGTTTTGGAATCAGTTTCTAAATGCCTCACAATTAAAAAGAGAAATAGAGGAGAATGGGCACTTGTGAGGAAAAAGAGAGAGAGATGGTATATGAAATGATACCATTTTGGTTAGTTCCTCAGGGCCTGGCAAAAAGAAAGCTTGAAAAACGAAGGAGTAAAGCAATTTTATCTTATGCCAAAGTGGCATTTTCGCCCACGCCCTCCTTATTGTAATCTGTTGCGTAAACGTCAAAATATTACTGATCATTCGGGTATATAAAAATAACAAACTGAAAGTCACCTCGTTGAAGAATATGAGATAAGGATATAAATCGAAATAACCAGAAAGAAAAGGTAAGGAGACAAGTCCTGCTTAAAAACTAACAGAGGAAAAATGCAATAGGAATAGAATGTCATCTAATCGTAAAACTGCACATTTGGCAAATGATTATCCGTTCAAACAAAAGCAGGACCAACCAAAGCACACAAAGAGGATGGACAATAAGATGGAAATGATGGATGCAACGGCCAACACAATATAAAACACCCCTTTAAAGCGAACATTATACGATAATTAAAGCCCTTAAATGTGCTTTGAGGCTTGAGAAGACCAGGAATTGACTTAAGAACAGACTATTACTCTCAAAGAAGCAGATTAGTTGGGACAATCAAATTGACTTTTGAAACAAATGTAAAAGAACAATAAAGATGATTAAAAGGGATAATTTATTCAAGAAATCCCATCACCAAGAAGATCATACCTGTACTGGACGATCACCAAGAAGGACCTTACCACCATACTTCATTGCTTCTTCATAGGCTACACGAAACTCAGAACCAGGAAAAACTTCAAGTTTGTTGGCTACCTAAGATAAAAGCAAGACGTATAATTCGAATAAGACACAATCTTTCAATTGAATTGTAAAACAAATGAAGTGTAAAATATATAGAACATAAAGAAATAACATGCCTTGGCAAGAAACCAACTGTAGAGAATACCAAAGATGTTATGCTTTTTCTTCCACATTTCAACCATTTCTCCCATAGTTGGAACCTGGTGAACTAAAGGTCAGGAAGAGCAAAAATTGAGAGCTAAACAAGAAGCCTACGCATGCTGTACACCAGCAAATTTGTATAATCGATGTTATTAAGTAACCAGTGTGATTATTCAAGACTCATGTTCAGAACCCTAAACCAACAAGCTATTCGATTGAATTAGAAATAATCGCCACAATCAAATTACAACCGTACCTTCAAATTCTGAGGTGTGAGAACAGCCACTCGGCTCGAGCATAATTCCAAGAAGACAACCTGCATATGCCAAGCATTCAATGAACAAACACGAAAGCAAATGCAACATGTAAAAACGCCTTTCGAAAGCGGGCTGCTAACCTGCAGAATCACCCATCTTTCAATCTAGTATAACTGAGTTTCAAAAAAAAGAGGAAGCACCTGAGGTTTCAAATAACTGATTACAGCTTGAACTTCTCTGCACGATTCCTGCACCCATACAAGTGATCTAATTCATCTCTAACTCGAGTACTCCAATCAATCTTGTCAGCTAACAACAAACAAAATTCCGAAAGGGGTCTAGCAATCTCACACCAATCCATATTTTCCTTCTCACACCCTCCAAATTACAAAATGAAAATGCAACAAATACAAGCCAATTAATCACAATCGAAAATCAAAAGGTTACTTGAGAAACGTGTGCTGTTCCAACAAGGTAGACATCACAAATGCCACCCTCATCAGCGGTCTCGCAAGTCAATACCACCACGCTTCTAGAAAGCTCCTCCGGAAGGACTCTACTCTGCTCCGTCAAACCCTCTTCGGCCTCGGGCAAAATCACAGAGGCTGCCTCGGGCAAAATCACAGAGGCTGCCTCGTCATTAATCTGTTCATCGGTAGTACTAACAATACTCTGAACCAAACTCTCCAAATCGGGATTCTCGATGTGGACAAAATCTTCCACAGCAGGGGAATCAGATTCCGGAGGAACCGGGTCCATCGCCTGGGGCAGACGGGGAGGCCGACGGGGAGGGTCAGAAATTTTGGACAAGAAAAATCCGAATCTGAGTGGAGTTGAAAAATGCCGGTGGGTTTTGAGGGCTAGGGCATGATTAGGACGGCGGAGATGAGGTTTGACGGTGGCGGGTTCATAGAACCATCGTGACTCGAACGAGTTGAGCTGAGTTACAAAACGAGTCAATCGATTCATATACCTCGGCCACCTAGTCTTACCCGCACTTCAAGATTCAATATATATACAATTAAATGCCAAAACATTTTTCGTGTGTCAAATCACGCGTGTCACGTTCTGATTGGTTGTCCAACGCAATTATTTTGCCACGAATCAGCCGTAAAAAACAATTAATATATTTTTATTTTGGACAATCAGTTTTTCAATTTGGAATTAATTAGTAATGGAATTTCCAATTTTATTTTTAATAATTCCAAATTGATATTAATTGTATAATAAAGAACAAAAAAAGTATATTTTATTTAATTATAATTTGGGGTCAATTATATACATAAATAAATAAATAAAATTGAATTATTTTCGAGTCATAATACATGGAAAGTCACAATATTAGGAGACAAGTAATAATACCTAAGGAACAATATGACCACATTTAATATAGTATGCAATTAATGTTTTTTTTTTCTAAAATGTTCGACATTTTTATTAATATCTAAAATATTTTCCTCATTTCTCGCATTTAATTTTATTGTTGATAACCATTTTAATTGTTTTGAGATAATTCAATAACTATTTAATTTTATGATTTTTTTATAATTATATTAGATTTCAAAATAATACATTCCATAATTCTTCAAACACAATTTAATTTTTAAAATATTAGTAAAAAGTAAATAACATGCTAAATTTTTATATTAATTTGGTCCCTAGACAACTATCAATAATCTCAATACAGCTTGGAAACATAATTATTAAAAATTATGAGTTTAATTACTATAATTTAATATTGATAAAAAAATTAGTTGAAAAATTAAAAGAAATAATAAATTTTATTAGATATTAACAATAATCCTTACAATGGAGGAAATAAATAAAAATTATAAATTACAAATTATTGCAAAAACTTGAGAATTAAATAGAAGGACGTCACGATACAGCGAGAGTGACACCAAGAAAGCCTGCAACGAGGACACGATCCTTGACCTGAATCTTACATGAATTATCGATCTCTGCCATGCTTCGTTGAGAAATCATTCAGTCCAAAATGGAAAATAGATTATAAAAAAAACTCAGATTCAATTAGCAATTTCAAGCAATGGATCATATTGATGAACAAAATGCAAGTGTGAAGTAATGGGATTCGAAGAGGTTAGCTCCTAAAGTGAAAATGTCTGAGGTGTTTCCACGATTGAATGGGATTGAGGCTAACCATCAATCAGGATGGCCACATTACTGATATTGCGTCCGAGCCATTATGCCAAGAGGAACTGAAAAAATCCCCCAGAATTGGTAATGGACGCATTGTGCTGACCCCTAAAAACTCCATGCCTATATATCAAACAAAATGCTAATCTAAATTAAATCAAACAAAGAAGCTCAGTGGAAGGAGAAGTCGTTTAATATACAGGCTCACGGAATAACTCGATCAAAAGTTATGGCCACTGCCCACAACACGTCCAAGTGTTTAAAATCATCATTGCTTCTTCTTCAGTAGAATCAACTATACGTCTAATGGAAGCATATGAATACTACAAGAATGAATGGCCTATCACAAACATTCAAACGAATCTACACAAAATCATATAAAACAGGCTTCAGTGTGTGTAACAGTCAGATCATTGATAAACTCACTGAAATCCGCTAAGATTATTTGAAATATCATCATAAGCCCGTATAATCGAACACGAAATTAAAAAATTATCAAACAAAACTACGATTCTACCAAATTCATGAGAGTGCTCAGACAGCCAAGGGTATATTAATCAGATCCCAGGAATTGACCCAGATCAGAAACTCTAGTCCACGAAAATTGCATCATCACAGCACCACGGCGCAGATAAAAAATATGAAAAGAAAACGAGCATCGAAGTTGAAGGAGAAAGAACAAAGGTTTGAAAACTACGCAGAATGAGAAAGTAAGATATGCACTAAGACCTTCGGTTTGAATGGAAACTCGAACTGCAGTGGGGAAAAGAACAATGGAGAAATCGACGATGTGATGAACATGGTTCAATGGTGAATTTATAGGCCATCGACTAAGAAATTAGGGTTTCCCGTATCGGCAAGTTTAGGGTTTTTCTTGATTTCATCGGCGCAGCACTGGGCTGGGCCTCAACATAAGTAATTTAGCCCATTAAAAGAGGCCCATGGACTCAAACTTCGAGCTGGGCTGGGCCTCAACAATTGTAATTTAGCCCATTAAAATAGGCCCATGGACTCAAACTTCGAACTAGGCTGGGCCTCAACATTAGTAATTTAGCCCATTAAAAGAGGCCCATGGACTCAAACTTCGAGCTGGGCTGAGCCTCAACATTAGTAATTTAGCCCATTAAAATAGGCTCATGGACTCAAACTTCGAGCTGGGCTGGGCCTCAACATTAGTAATTTAGCCCATTAAAAGAGGCTCATGGATTCCAACTTCGAGCTGGGCTGGGCCTCAACATTAGTAATTTAGCCCATTAAAAGAGGCCCACGGACTCAAATTTGGAGTTGGGTTTGTCGGGTTGTTTAGTTATTTAAAAAATTCTTTAAATGACGTTAAATGATTAATAACTAAAATATCATAAAACGCAAATATCAAACGTCTTCTCAATCACAACACATTTCTAACATCAATCGCAAAAGTCAAAGTTTCTTAATATTTATAATAATCTTAAAAGCATAATTGAGCTGTAGCTTTTATTTTCAAGTTGATCGGGTTTCCGGTAAAAACCATGAACCGACCTGAATTTTTTAATTTTTAAAAAATGCAGTCCAACCAAACCAAAAAAAAATCTAACACAACTAATCTTTATAATTTGGGTTGGTTAGTCGATTAGTCATATTCTCAAATCATATAACACCTCTATTCAAAATTTCAAACATGGGTAGAAATTTAAACCTATTAATTTTAATGAAACCTTCGTGGTCCAGTGTATCATATTTAAATAAATTAGTTGCGTAAAGAAAAAGGGTAAGTACGCGCTCTATAACTAACAAGCACAAAAAACGCGTCTCAGAGTTATAGATGGGTCACTACGTCTTTCTTTTCGACTCCTAAAAATCGATATTTTCCCTCCCTATAAGGTGGAAGGGAGCATCAAACCTAATCGAATCTATGAAAATAGTTGATAATTATTAAAATTGTTCGAGACATTTTCATTTTAACTGTGGATAAGATTGTTGAAAGCACATGTCGAACAAACACACGCGATGTTTGGTCTATAGAGGAATTGACAAGGTTGCAAGATGAGTGGTTAATGTTGGGACCCAAATTGAGTAATATAATTGAGTGACAAATTAAAAGCTTACATTATTTATTTTCCTCTCCCTAATATTTGATTGGCTCTTGTTTATTCTCAATTTATTTTTTTAAACATATAAAATTATTTTTTCTTAATTATTTGTGTACTTTATGATAAAATGAATGGGATGCATTGAATTTGAAGCTCTAATAATACTACCATCATCATTGAATTTATTCCTATTAAATATTTGAATCTATAACATTTCACTTAATATTTAAAATAAGTCTATGATTTTGACTTAATATTTAAAATAATTGAGGTGACAATAATAAAACATGGAGTAATCAAACAGACAAAGATCTCTACTAATTTGAAAATATCGGGCATGATTAGAGTTATACTATTATCTATGCATAATACTATTAAGATTAAAAGACGAGATCACGCCCACTGCTAGTA
This sequence comes from Cucurbita pepo subsp. pepo, assembly GCF_057944985.1. NCBI lineage: Eukaryota > Viridiplantae > Streptophyta > Magnoliopsida > Cucurbitales > Cucurbitaceae > Cucurbita > Cucurbita pepo. Next base: position 18,146,578 of record NC_141802.1, on the reverse strand, counting down.
GATATTGTATGCGTTGACTCGTTACATTTCATCGTCAATCTCATAGTTTTAAACCGCATCTACTAGGGAGAGGTTTCTACACCCTTATAAGCAATGTTTCGTTTCTCTCTCCAACTGATGTGGAATCTCACGATCCACCCGTTGAGGCCCAACATCCTCATTGGTATACTGCCTGGTATTTAGCTCTAATACAATTTGTAATAGCCCAAACTCACCGCTAGTGAATATTGCCCGTCCGTTACGTATCTCCGTCACCCTTGGGTCCAGCGTCTCGCTGGCACACCATTCGATGTTTAGCTCTGATATCATTTGTAACCGCCCAAACCCGCCGCTAGTGGATATTATCCATTTTGGCCCATTAAGTATTGCTGTCAGTCTCACAATTTTCTAATGCAGGGAGAGATATTCACACCCTTATAAGAAATGTTTCATTCCCCTCTCTAACGGATGTGAGACACAACTAGTCAATATGAAAAGTCGATGGTCCTAGGGATCTTGAAGCAAATTAGAAATCACAATCGCATTTTTCTAGAACCGCATACTTTGTTCCCTAATCAGTGAACTTCTTTCTAACCTCGTGTATTACTCTTTCTTTCCTACTAATTTCATCGTGCTGACCAAAGACAGACACAACTCAATGATTTACCAACAAGTCTTAGGTAATTCATTCATATAAGAGAAGTCAAATTCAGAATTAATAAAGTTCCATACGAGGATCGTGGGGTGTGTTGTAGCTTTAAGAGATAGGGTCCGAGTCTAAACTACCATACTACTACTACATCACGAGGTCAATATTCTCGACCATCTATTTATTTTATTTTATTTCCAATTAAAAGTAGGAATTTTTAAAAGAAATTGCAACAGCGAGAAATGCTGCGTCTCCCATTGGAGGAAAGGGTAAGGCGAAGAAGAACAATAATGAAGTTTGTTTTCATGCACAGATAATTTATTCAAATCAGAATCTTATGAACACCACAAGAAAAATAAGGAACATTACAGCGGAATTCCCATTATTCAATTCATAAATCTCCCAAAGCTCTTAAAAGTTCTAAATCAAAATCATTCAAAGGTCACATCACACACGAACTTATGCCAAGAAATCAGAGGAACTATGATTTAGAGACGATCATCAACCCATGAACCGATTAACTATTCACCACGCCGCATCGCTTTCTGATTTCGCCTTCAGTACCAGTCTTCACGTTAATCCGACCCATTTTCTCCATGGCTGCAGCAAATTCAGCGAAGAACTCTTCAATGGGTCCTTCGACTAGTTTCTGAACTAGACCCAATGAAGTTGCGTCTTTAGTGAGAGCAGAATCGGATTGGAAAAGGCCCCTTCGTTTGAGAAGAAGAGAGTAGTAGCTAAGGTCAAATGTTTTACGACTCCCTGGGTCCATTTCCACTTTGCTGTTGTCGGTGGGAGTTTTGCATTTGTTGGCCTTGAGATTAGCGGCGTATCTTGGGTCCAGAGAGGGGTCTTGGTCACCGACGCCGGTGAAGTTGTAGAGTCGGTTGCGGAATGATGAGCAATGGGCTATGCCGATTGTGTGTGCGCCTGTAGTGATAAGTGCACGCAAGGTGTTTGAGAAAAGTACTGAGAGAAGAAATGAGTAGTTTTTCAAGTTTTAACTCACCAGATAGTAATACTAAGTCCTTAACATCAAGGCCTTGGTTTCCGAAAAGGGTTTGGAGTCTTGAGAAGTTTGAAGATGGTGGAGGAATGTTGGCTGTGGCTTCTGATGACCTTGAGATCACTCCATCCCTTCGCCCTGTTGGAACTTCCCAGTAAGGACCTCCCTGCACATTGAGATGAACATGTCTATCACACAAGGGAAATGGGTCGCTTTCTTTTTCATCTTTCGACAAGAAAACAGAGTAATAACAGGCTTGAACACTGAAAAAGTAAAGAGTATTCGATCGGTTTGTGTGGATCCTTACCGTGGCTACAATGGTATCTCTAGTAACCAAGGAAAGAACATCAGCACAAGACACAACTCCAGGGCATTCAGCTTCAAGTAAGCTTTTAACTCTATCAATGAAGTCAAAGCCTCTGAGTGTTCGATTTGGAGGAGCATCCTTCTCAGCTTGGTTATTTGAGGTGGTGTTAATAAGAACCGATGCATCACAACCCTGTTAAGCAACTCATCAAAACGAGAGAATTCTGATCAAGATGGAAATGATAAGAAACCTTACCCTGACGAAGCAATCATGGAAGTGCATTCTAATGAAAGTTGCCGCCAGTGAAGGAGCATTATGGATATGCTGATGAACAAAGTCCAGCACAATGTTCTCAGCGTTTGAGCAGCTATTGGCATAGAAACCAAGCTGCAATTGAGCTTGAGTGGAGCCTATGAGGCCTATCAGACAAACTATAGTGGCCAACACCAAAGAGGTAAGCTGCCCCATTTTCATTCTCAGAATTTACTTCTGTTAGTATGTCTTCAACCTGTTTACTTGGCATTCCATAACAGAGGGAAGAGGCTTATATACTCTAACAAAACAAACAAGACAAGGAGCAAAATGTTGGAATACAATTAAAATATATTCTAGGTGGAGTTTTAGAGTAATCTAGACCTGATTAGTTAGGCACATTCCTTGTAGGACAACAGGAACAGGCTCCTTTTATTATGCCACTGTTCAATGGTAGAATGTGCTCACAGCAAAGAATCAAAATTCCTTCTCTTTTTCTTAACGCAATGGCATTGTTTAGTCTGAATATAATTGTTTACAGAATAGCAGTAGTTAGCGAAGATTATCGTTAAATCAAGGATCAGTGGCCCACTTAGAGAGATGATTTCAACGCATACAATTAAATCCAGCTAAATGTAGGGCCCGTCTAGAAAATTCTTAGATAACATTCACCATGTATCCATCCATTATTCTTCACAAAAATTTATGGTTACTCATGTTTGAAATACTAATGAGAAGAAAAAGAAAAGAACCTCTCCTTTTTTGAGGGATTGATGTGAAAACAACCACTAAAACCAACTGGCTCTTCATGTGTTACTTACCCGGTAAACTTTGCATTCAGCTCTCACAGGGAATGAAACATTATTTATAAGTGTGTTGAAACCTCTATTTAGTAGACGTGTTTCGAAATCGTGAGGCTGATGCGATATTAGCTGGCTAAGGTGGATAATATCTATGAGCAGTGGGCTTGAGCTGTTACAAATGGTATCAGAGCCAGTCACCGGGCGGTGTGCCAACGAAGATGCTGGACCTCCGAGAGGGTGAATTGTGAGATCTCACATCAGTTGGAGAGGGGAACGAAGCATTCCTTACAAGGGTGTGGAAACCTCTCCCTAGTAGACACGTTTTACAACTGTAAGGCTGACGGCAATAATATAACGAGCCAATTATCTGCTAGCAGTCTGGACTATTACAAAACCTCAATGATGTTTTCTTTATAATTGATGGTGGGTTTGTTGAATGCAGGCGTCACTAAAGTTTGCAACCCCAACCATAAACAATGCGTAAAAGTAAGAAACGACTTGGAAGGCTCACCTGCTCTGGGATCAAGGCACACGTTATGAGACAATTTTCAAGCAATAATTGCGTTATGCATGGCAGCTAGAAACGAGGTCCGCCTTACAAATGACATAAAAAGAGAAATCGTTTTATTATTACTAGACTTGGTTCTAATGGTTGAAGAGTGTGGAAGGCACATGCGTGGCCAATACAAAACCAGAGGAAAAGCAGATGATGAGCCATTAAACAGCTCCCTCAAAGATTCCTACCTTTGAATTCGGAAGCATCGGAGCAAAATTAAGGACCAAAGCATGTGCTTCAAGAGAAGGTATGTGAGATCCCACGTCGGTTGGAAAGAGGAACGAAATATTCTTTATAAAAGTGTGAAAATCTCTCATTAATAGACGCGTTTTAAAACCGTAAGGCTGACAACGATTCATAATGGGCCAAAGCGGATAATATTTGCGAGCAGTGGGTTTGGGCGGTTACAAATAGTATTAGAGCTAGATACCATACGGTGTACCAGCGAGGATGCTAGGACCTCAAAGAGAGTGGATTGTAAGATCCCATATCGGTTGGAAAGGAAAACGAAACATTTTTTATAACGGTATGGAAACATTTCCCTACTAGACACGTTCCAAAACCGTGAGGCTTACAATGATAAATAACGGGTCAAAGCGGACAATATTTGCTAGCAGTGAGCTTGAGAAGAAAAAATAACTTTATGTCGGAACTCGAGAAATGCTTTCTTTCCTTACAAAAAGATGGTTCCAGAAATGGAATAAAGAAAGAAACGTTGATTAGAATAGATTAGGTCTAGAAAGATAATGATATTGTAGTTCCAAGCCTTGAAGCCTAGATGATATTCAATGGAATTTCTTGCATATTGAGTCGTAGGATTTGGTATAATTGAATTCTTTTCCTTAAAATGGCGATGTTTCTTCATAAACTAATTGGGCACACTTAAATATGTCATTAGATTACTTTCTAAAACTAAGCTAATGGAATATGACATGTTAATTATTTTTTAAAAAATATATTCTTAATATTCTTCGTTACATGAGACACAGTCGATATATTGGGACGATTATCTTATATGTAAGGTCACGGTAAAAACATGCATAAAGAATGGTTTACATTCTACTTTATACATTAGTTTTCTAGTTTGAAGGTAATTTAATGTGATATTAGAGTATGTTTTCAAAAGAAAAAAAAAACGATACTAGAGTAGAAATCATAAATTTAAACCTTTCAAAGTCATGTTGTAAGATTCTGCATCTGTTAGAGAGGAGAAGAAAACATTCCTTGTAAGAACGTGAAAACTTCTCTCTAACAGACGCGTTTTAAAACTATGAGGCTAACGACGATATGTAATGGGCCAAAGTGAATAATATATGTTAGCGGTAGGTTTGGGCATTACAAATAATATCAGAGCCAGACACCGAGTTGGGCTCCCAAAAGGGGTGTGGAAACCTCATGTCTGTTAACGACAAGTTGGGTCCAAAGTGTTTTTTAAAACCGTGAGGGTAATGGATCAAAGTAGATAATCTATGTTAGCAGTAAGCTTGAGTTGTTAATATCCGTTAACAATGAACTTGGTTATAGACGGATAATTGCTCACATGGGTCTCTCGATATTAAAAATGAAAAGATAGTAAATAAATTATTCATTCATGGGAATAAAAAGAAAAAGAGGAACGAATTTAGAAAGGACAAAAGAAAAGTAAAAGTGATGTTATGCCAGCAGAACATGCTCCCAAACATTGATTTCGGCCACTCTTGAGCTTTACTTGCACAAAGACGAAAACCCCCACGGTTAAGAAACAAGAACAACACTTTTTGGTCTTCTTTCGACCCTCCAAAAGGTTTCATCTTAAGTTCTAATCACATCATAACAACTATTACATGATTAAACAATCATCATCTGATATATACTCAAAATACTTCACATTTTTTGTCTTATAAAGATTCAACGGTGCAAAACTATCAGTCGAGTTCACATGACTAAACTGTCGGTATAGATTAAATTCCAAAGAACTGAATCCAAATTCCAAACTAAATCGAGATAATACTCACTTGTGGAAGGGTTAATCAGAATCTCCATCCGACCTATGAATTCTTTAGTAGTGATTAGTACAAAGATTTCTACTAAGAAATCTTACAGACAGTTCATCCATAAAGTGCCTCCCATTACTTGTGTTTCTAATGAAAAGAATGAAGGTGATTCTACAAAACATTCTTTATGAAGTTCCAACTATAATCTCAGGTTCAAAATTATTGAACTTTGTGAGCTACAAAGCTTTTCAGTAACCTTCTTAAGTTTCCATGCTTGATAATATATCATGTTTCTCTATCTATATGCTTTAAAAATCGAAAATATAAAGGAAATTAGCCATGATCACCTGAAGGTCCTGAATTGGGCAAGCTCCACTTGAGTTGACTATGATGTGATAAGCCTTGAACTTTCATCATACAATGATACTTAGAGGGTGCAATGGCACCAGCCTGTAAGCAAAGAGCCAGCACTGCTGGTGCGTGTCCATAGTAATCCCTCCCTTCATCGACGAGCACGGGAGGATCTTGTGCTCGCCGATGCCATACGCTCTTTGGAGGAACTAAATCATCTACGTCTGCCTTCTCCCAGAAGTGGGATCCTCGCCAACTCTCATATTTGAAAACTCCACAAAGTCTAGCCTTGTGTCCTGATGGCCCAACATGAACTTCTGAGCAGTGTTTACAAACCTTAGTAGGATATACCATTAACAGTTTTTGCACGCCTGTTCTAACTGTTTCCCATGCCCTGATAGTTGTATTTGCTAAAACCATCAGTTCATGACTCGACAAATGTTTGTCCCTGCCATTGCCATTGCCATCGCCATCTGAATTCCAAGTGCTTGAAGACAGATTCTCATCATTTGGATTGGCTCCAGCTTGCCAGCATAACTCAACAACTGCTGGAACACGATCGAAGTCGAACCTCTCATCGTGTTTAATAACATCTTGGAACATGTGACGGAGGTGAAATGATTCTACAGGGACAAGGATATCATTCAAATCACCTCTGATCCATTCATGAACTCGATTCTTCGCACCATGTTTGTAACCGCCGCAACTTCGTATTAGATGACCTTTGTCACCAACATATACTTCTGGACAAAATCTACAGAAATTATACAATGACCCAAAAAGTCTTAGAAGCAAAATTCACAACATGTATTCATGTTAATAGCTGAGATTGGCAAATGCAAACTTCATAAAGAACAGATGCATACAATGAATCTAGGAGTTTTAATAGCAGCGTTCACAAACATGCATATCAAGATAAGCATCTCATAATGTAAATTGCTGAATTCATTGACCTCACTTCAGCTTACTGAAAATCAAGGTCGCTCAACATTTCTGACAAAATGTTACTCCCCTAATACATAGATGAGTTCAAACAATATGCAATTTAGATTAAAAACGATGAACAAAGAAATGAAAAGAAAACGAATCATAACACAAAGATGAGAAATTATTGGTTTCCAAGAGACTTACTTGCAAGAGAGAACCGGAAAAGTTTTGAGAAGAGTGGAAACTCCATGAATAAGCTTTGCCCTAGCTTCAAGGACTTCCTGTGCCACTGGAATCATACCCTTAATAGGATAGTTATTGGCCCGATTTTGAAGTCTCTTCAAAATCATCGGACGGAGCTTCTTAAGGTCGACTTTAGAGCTATAGCATCGCTGAAGCATGAATTCCTGCACAACATTCTCACCCAACTTCCTTCTAAGAGCCATAAAAGCCATAGTTCTCCCGGTGCAAGCCTTAACATTTCCAGAATCTTAGGAGCATGATAAGCCACAAACTCGAAGGCATAAATTAAGATCTTAATCCAATCGCATAGCAAGAAGGGTGTAGAGTAAGCCTTCGAATTCAACGGAGTGAGTGCTATTACAAGAGGAACCAATTAACAGAGAAGCCCGATGAACAGAAATTTGAACGGATGAGAAGAACAACAGACGATTCGAAAGAATTAAGTCGCAGAATCATCAATCATGAGATCAAAATGAAGATTTGCAGTTCCAGACATCGAAAGGGAAAAGGAGGAGGCGCGACAGGGACGAGGGCAACCACCAAAATGAACCAGAGTTAGGAGGAAAACTTGGACCGGTTCGGTCGGCATTTATTTTCCCGTTTCTGAAAAGCTAGAGAATGACCGAGAATTAAACCGAACCAAACTTATTGATATTGTAAAAATACAAAAATTATACAATTGTTTTTGCTTTTTATTATTTATTTTTTTAAATGAAAAAACAATTTATTGGAAATGAGTTAAATTTGTTAGAAAAGGAAAGAAATAATATTTTAACTTAATTTTTATTTATTCTTTATATTTCAAGATTTTACATATTTATCACATAAATTTTACTAATCTTTGTTTTTTTATTAATTAATTTAAATCTTTTAAATTAATTAATTTTAGCTATTATTAAAACAAGTAGAAAAATTTACATCATAATATTATTAATTAATATAATTAAATAAAAAATTCCTCGAAGTGCTAAAAAGTGTAACCCAATCTGAGATGGCCCACTTTGTGGGCCCATTTGAAGGGCCCAATACGGTTCTCACAACTCCCGAGGCCTCAGGCCCATAATACCCTCCCTCTTCCACATCCTCGTCACCATTTCAATTTTTTAATTTTTAATTTTTAATCAATTATCCATTCCTAATCCAATAATTTTTTTAACCTTATCCATTTCATTCTTAACTTTTTAATTCAAAAAGAAAATCACAATCTTACAAATTTTAGGCTAACGTAAGCCTTTATTATAGGAAATTTAATTGGTTGCCTCTTTGCACGCTTGTTACGACACATCACACATCCACGTGTTGATAAATAGATCCACCACGTGGATCACTAGATTTCATCTCGGAAATTCCACTAACCATTCTCAATTCCACACCCACATAAACTTGCATGTAGTTTTATTTTTTCCATAAACTAGTCTGTGCAGTGAGATCTCGTATTAATTGGAGAGCAAAGGAGATTCGAGAGGGGAATGAAACCTTTTTTTATAAAAATGTGAAAACCTCTCCCTATCATGCACGTTTTAAAGCTGTGAGGCTGACGGCGAAACATAAAGGGCGAAAAACAATATCTACTAGTGGTGAGTTTGAGCTGTTATAAATGGTATCAGAGCCAGTCACTAGACAGTACGAGACATTGGTTAGAGTAGTGCTAGACTCTTTCATTGGTCGGAGTAGTGTTAGATCATCTCCAAAGTAAATGCGTTTTAAAATCGTAGGAGACAATATCTACTAAATGTGGGTTTGGACTCTTATAAAAGATAATAAAGCTAGACATCGTGCAGTGTGCCAACGAGTACGCTGGCCCCTAAGGAGGTGGACTGTGAAATCTCACATTGATTGGAGTGAAAACGAAAACATGTCTTGTAAAAGTGTGGAAACATTTTTCCAATAGACACAACGATATGTAATCAACCAAATCGAAGAATATTTATTAGTATCGGGTGGGTTATCCCTACGTGCCCTGTAAATGCACCGCACAATGTACAAGTTTTCATCGACATCTGAAGAAGATAACAATGAAAATCAAGCCAAAATCAAAATGTGTGTTCACTTCGAAGCAACCATAGAACATGGCACAAGAGATAAAACATATTGAGCTGAGCCTAAACTTTCTTGGTTTCCGTGGCTTCCTTTTTCTTATCTATAACGATAATTATTTCACTTTTACCGATCTCAAAACGGATCTGATCAGACTCCTTATAACTACAATCTTTCCATCCAACCTCTTGCATTCAGCTAAAGCTTCTTCTCGTTATTGTCGAAAAACCCACAAAAGCAGAGTAACTCAATTCTACCCATGGCTGCATCCTTCTCTGTTCCATCAATGGTTCGTTGCAATTTCGATTCAAATTCCCAATGCAGGTTCTAACTAAGACTAACAATCCACATTTTTTTATGAACAGATAATGGAAGAAGAAGGGAGATTCGAAGCGGAAGTTGCAGAGGTACAGGCATGGTGGAATTCAGAGAGGTTCAAGCTAACACGACGCCCGTACTCTGCCAAAGACGTGGTGTCACTACGCGGCAGCTTAAGACAAAGCTACGCCTCGAACGAGTTGGCCAAGAAGCTATGGCGGACGCTCAAAACCCACCAAGCCAATGGCACGGCGTCGAGAACATTTGGCGCTCTAGATCCTGTTCAAGTGACGATGATGGCTAAGCATTTAGACACCATCTATGTCTCCGGCTGGCAATGCTCTTCCACCCATACCTCCACCAACGAACCAGGTCCGGACCTTGCCGATTACCCATATGACACCGTTCCGAACAAGGTCGAGCATCTGTTCTTCGCTCAACAGTATCACGACCGGAAACAGAGGGAGGCGAGGATGAGTATGAGCCGAGAGGAGAGAGCGAAAACCCCTTATGTTGACTATCTCAAACCCATCATCGCCGACGGGGACACCGGCTTCGGTGGCACCACCGCCACGGTGAAGCTCTGCAAGCTATTTGTGGAGCGCGGTGCCGCCGGTGTTCACATTGAGGATCAATCCTCGGTGACGAAGAAATGCGGGCATATGGCGGGAAAAGTGCTGGTGGCGGTTAGCGAGCATATCAATCGGCTCGTCGCAGCTCGATTACAGTTCGACGTGATGGGGGTCGAGACGGTTCTCGTGGCTCGAACCGATGCCGTCGGTGCCACTTTGATTCAAACCAACGTCGATAGTAGAGATCATCAGTTCATTTTGGGTGCAACGAATCCTAATTTGAGAGGGAAGAGCTTAGCTGGGGCATTGTCTGAAGCCATGGCGGCTGGAAAAACAGGGGCGGAACTTCAAGCGCTTGAAGATCAATGGATTTCCATGGCGCAATTGAAGACATTCTCAGAATGCGTGACCGACGCGATCATGAATATGAACGCAACAGAGAATGAAAAGAGAAGGAAGCTGGACGAGTGGATGAGCCATTCGAGTTACGAGAAATGCCTGTCGAACGAACAGGGGAGGGAAATCGTTGAGAAATTGGGGCTCAAAAATCTGTTCTGGGACTGGGATTTACCAAGAACCAGAGAAGGGTTTTACAGGTTCAAAGGGTCGGTAATGGCGGCGATTGTTCGTGGTTGGGCGTTCGCACCACATGCGGACCTAATCTGGATGGAAACATCAAGCCCCGACATGGTGGAGTGCACCAGTTTCGCAAAAGGGGTGAAATCGGTGCACCCAGAATTGATGTTGGCTTATAACCTCTCGCCATCTTTCAACTGGGATGCATCGGGAATGAGCGACAAGGAGATGGAAGAGTTCATTCCAAGGATTGCGAGGCTTGGGTTCTGCTGGCAGTTCATCACGCTCGCAGGTTTCCATGCGGATGCGTTGGTGATCGATACGTTTGCTAGAGATTATGCAAGGCGGGGAATGCTGGCTTATGTTGAGAGAATTCAAAGGGAAGAGAGAGCCAATGGAGTTGATACACTGGCTCATCAGAAATGGTCTGGGGCTAACTACTACGATCGGTATCTGAAGACAGTTCAGGGCGGCATTTCTTCTACCGCCGCCATGGGACGAGGTAAGGGACTAAATTCTAACTTTCTCCGACTCGTAGGAACTAATTGATGTGTGTTTTTTGAGTTTACAGGGGTGACGGAGGAGCAGTTCAAGGAGTCATGGACGAGGGAAGGAGCGGTGAACCTTGGAGAAGGAGGGAACGTGGTGGTAGCCAAGTCCAGAATGTAAACCAAAACAATACTCTGCTTAGTTTTAATTTGAAGTACCTGCATTTTGCACTCTTGTTTTGTTGTATTCTCTGTCCATGCTTCTTTATATCATATATGTATGAACTGCTCCTTTTGATCAATTTCCCTCTCTGCAAGAAAGCTATCTCCATGTTTATGACAAGATAATCCAAATTTCAAACGTCATCTTTAAATGCGTCTATTAGGGAGGTTTCCACACCTTTACAAGGAATATTTCGATCTCACAATCCACTTCCTTGGGAGCCGGCGTCCTCGTTGGCATATTGTTCAGTGTCTAGCTTTGATACCATTTGTAACAGCTCAAGCCCACCGTTAGTAGATTCACAGTTTTAAAACGCATATGCTAGGAAGAGATTTTCACACTCTTATAAAGAAGGTTTTGTTTTCCACATTCTTCTAGCAATGAAACTGAGTTCACTTTCTGGTGTTATCTTCATCGGTTACTCTTTTCATGGCTGATCAGCTGAGAGGAGGTTTAAGATTATTACTACCAGCACTGTGATGATTATGTACATCACGCCTTTTCTTGATTCCTTCTCTAAGTTCTTTACCGCCTGGATTGCTTTGATCCTCGACTGAGAGCGGTCTTGTGCGTTCCTCCCCTATGTCCACAAGGAGTTGAGGTTTCAAAACAATTAGAATTTTGTAAACTTGTGCACGGAAAACTAATGTAAACGAAGGCAATGTTGAGCAAATAAAGGTTCTAGTTCTGATCAAATTGAGGTAGCAAACAATCAAGATTGGGTTGGGGGTGGCTAGCAAGCAAACTGTAACAGCAAGCATTTCTAAATGGAAGAACAAGGAAGGGAGTTGGAAGCATGGAAGGGAAGAACAAAACCAACCTGATTTTCTAGGTTATCCAAAGGTTTAGCTTGACCCTCCACTAAAGTTGCTGTTTTCAGGTAAATCTGACCAAGAAAGGAGAAACTGATCAGACTACTGAGAGGAATCCTGCATTATCCTTCCGGAGAAAATATATACCTGATGCAATTCCGAGAGCCTTTTCTCAAGCTCCTTCACTGCATCGAGTCGCTCTTGAATTTCTTCCATGGTACTTACGACCTGCCTCGGTGTACAGATCAGAAAATTAGGAATGCTCATAGTTAATCAATCAAGTAGCTATAGTGTCAAACAAGCTGAAAGAATGCAGTCATTTTTTGTAAAGTTTGAAGCTATGTACATATTAATGTTCGATCATGCGTACCTTCCCTTGTCTCATTTGTTCAAATGCATTCGGGAACGTTTGCTCACTGATTCCAGTTTCTAAAAGGTGATCAATCACCTAATATGGTCATTAAAATCCTGGTCAGCAACAACAAAATTTCGGTTTGTTCTTAAATTTCAAATTTAGACTTGAAAGTTCAGCTTACCAACTCATCTGGACTGCTACCCGTGACTGCTCAATTAAGTTACATCATGACAAAGTTCAAAACAGAAAAAAAGTTAGCCTAAGCCATCAATGGAGGGGAAGTATTCAGCACACAATCAATCATAACCAGCAATTTTGACAATCTAGTTACTGTAGCATTTTGAACCTGTAATCACTCGTCTTTCTACGACTTCACGATACTCGTCCTGAACTATTTCACGAAGGGCCTGAAGCATGATTCGAGGAGAAGGAAATCAATATCATATTGATCATTACAAGGAGAAATTCCAAGTGTAAAAGCCTCAAGTACACCGCTATCAGATATTGTTCGCTTTTGTCCATTACGTATCGCCGTCAACCTCACGGTTTTAAACATGTCTACTAGGGAGAAATTTTCACGCCCTTGTAAGGAATGTTTCGTTCCCCTCCTCAATCGATGTGGGATCTCACAATCCACCTCCCTTGGGGGCCCAGTATCCTCGCTAGCACATTGCTCGATGTCTAATACCATTTGTAATAGTATTATATTTCCACACCCTAATAAGGAACCTCTGTCTAATAGACGCGTTTTAAAACCATGAAGCTAACGGCGATATGTAACGGACCAAAGCGGATAATATCTACTAATGGTGAGTACCTCGAATTCAATCATCAGTTCCTTGAGCTTTTTTGTCAAGACACTGCCATTCAAAGAAACAAACTCTACAATAAGAAACATAATCATTCCAAAACATTCAAGGTTAAAACATTTTACTGCCAACGAACTTTGTCATGTTCATTCTTGCTCTGTCTGAGGCAGTTCCCATCTGACGTCCAGGCATCTGCCTAAGGAGTAAGATCTGGAGACAGGAAAATTCATCAATATCGCTATTCAAATCGAAGTGTAAACTCCAACAACAAAAAACAATAACAAATTTGGAAAATCTTGGAGCAAGTTCAGTATTACATCTACAGTTATAACTTGTAGCTTCCCGTTGACATTGCGTGCAATATTTCCCACATCATTAATATACTTCTCCATCCGTTTCTTTATAACTGGAATGACAAGAACCCTTAGAGCCAGTAGATCATGTAATTTGGCACTAAAATTGAAATATATGCTAAAAAGCTAAAATTGTGGAATGTGGATGTGAGATCCCACCTCGGTTGAGGAGGAGAACGGAGCATTCTTTATAAGAGTGTGGAAACCTGTCCTTACCATACGCATTTTAAAAAACCTTGAGGGGAAGCCCAAAAGGAAAGGTAAAACCCAAAGACGATAATATCTGCTAGCGGTAGACTTGAGCCGTTACAAATGGTATCAGAGCTAGACAACGGGCGATGTGCCAACGAGGCAGTGTGCTAGAAAGGACGCTGGCCATCAATGGGGTGGATTGGTGAGTTCCACATTGATTGGAGAAGGGAACGAGTACTGGTGAGGGCGCTTGGCCCCGAAGGGGGTGAATTGTGAGATTCCACATCGGTTGAGGAGGAGATCGAAGCATTTTTTATAAAGGTGTGAAAACCTCTCCCTAGTAGATACATTTTAGAAACTTTGAAGGAAAACTCGAAAGGAAAAGTCCAAAAAGGACAATATCTGCTAGTGATGAGCTTGGACGGTTATAGTGGAACCAAACTCATAGTTAAGAACTTCAAAAGTCAAAAGTATCTATTATCTCCTATGCTTTTGAAAGTTCAGCTCACCGGCTCTCTGGTCTGGTACTCGACTTAAGATTAGAAGAAACATTTACCTATCATCTCCGACGCTTTTGTAACAGATTTTGATTCCTCATTAGCATCCCTTAGCAAATTCTGCAGTCATAAGCATTCGGTTCATCCTAATCCATAGATTTATGAAACAAGGTGACTGTACGTACCTTTAAGTTAACAAGACGTCCAGAAAGCTTATCTACTTGTATCTCAATCTCTTGAATCTGAATTTAAAGTAGGCAAAAGAAGTGAAAACTAGAAGGATGACTGTACAAAGGGGGAAATAAAATGAAATTACTCAATGAGTACACCTGCTTATTGAATGCCTCCATTTCAAAGTCAGAATTGCTTTCCACAACTTGCGTTCCATTCTCAAGATCAGTTTCTTCTGAAGCTTGACATTTGGCATCACGGAGGAATGGTTCCTTAGATAAAGAACACGACAACATGTCAGTAAAGATCTTTGATTAGTTGAATAGTCGACCAACTTCAACTAAATTTAGAAGAACTAATAACAAGATCTGGATTGAAACAAGTTTTTAGAATTTGAACCAATCAATTTGAGAATCTTTCGAATTTAAAGAAAAAGTGGAAATCCTCTCAAAAGCTGCAATTCTGGAAAATAAACTATGACATGAGACAACCAAAATCATAAACTCAAACAAAATCCCAAAAGCCCTAATGGAACACAGAGCCCAAAGATTCAAAATCCACTCGATTCAATCCCTAAAAATGACAGGAAACACACAAATGAAAGAACAAATTACCGTAATCGAGTTGTTCATGACGATCATAATCCCAGCCTCGCAAAGAAAAAAAGAGGGAAATAGGGAGGGGAGATCAAAGTATACAATACAATCAATAATAGTATACAATACAATCACAAAATGGAAGCAAATGATGGTTGAACCAATCAAAGATTGAAAAGGGAGGGAAATTGGGGAAGAAATTTATTATGTTTGAACGTTGATTTCTACTATTTTGACCATACCAGGCCAGAGATGTCAAGCAAGGGACAGCCCCCACACAGATAGAAGATAGAACAGAGCACAGAGGAAAGCGATTACGTTACAATCCATTTATACCTTTGCGAGAACTGGCTTCGTTTTTCTTCTGCAATTTGGCCTTCAAGAACAATGGTTTGTTGTTCAAGCTGCAATTTATACCTTTCAGGTTTGTTATTCGTACCCTTTTGATTCGTGACTTTTTTATATATATATATATATATAGTGGATGTACCTATTATCATTATAAGACCAGATAATCGGTAGTCCATTTTATTTGATTTGCACATAATTCACTAATATTTTCTGAAATAGAATCTGTATCAAATAATGGAAATCTAATGTCCATGAGGTGCTTTCCACACACGCTTCAATGCATAGGTACGATCAAAAGATTTTAGCAAAGAGTTTTTAGTGTTTTGACTCAAATTTCAGGAAAAATGTACACCAAACTGAATCGAACTAGTTTGGTCCTGCCTAACCGACATAAATGAATAGAACCAAGTCACAACTAAGGTTTAGATCGTATTGGGTTTGGGTGGCTTCGACCTTGCACGATCAGGTCGTTTCACTTAGTCAATTAGTGATTGGGCCACGTGCTAGGCGTTGGGTCGAGTCCCTCAAATAGTTCTCATAAAATCAACGTATTTCGAGTATAATTTTACATCATTAAATTACACCTCAATGTTAATTACCGAAACACTGAATTTAAAAAATTACAGTTTAAATAAAAAATTATAATTATTCTAAATGAAATAAAAAAAATTATAATAATATCCCAAAATTAAGAAAAAATGAAAGCAAAAATGACATTTTCTTTTATGCAAAATAAATAATGACATATTTCAATTGGAAACTATGTCATAATAATAATAGAAAAATTAATCTGTTTAAAATATTAATTCTATCAAAATTTCTTTAACAAATCTTTTTTTTATTATTACTTTCCTTAATTGTACGGCACGGTCTTCTAAAACATATTTGGGCCTAAAACTCAGCAGCCCAAATTCAGAATGTAAAAGCCCAAAGGGCTTTTACATGGATATGGAAACGGGCCGGAAAATAGGAAATTTTTTTTTTTTTTAATAATTAATTAGTTGAATACATTTAAATTGATAAAAATATTTTTTATTTAATAAATATGAGATAATAAATTAAAGTTTTAACTTTATAAAAAGTTGCCCATTCCACTAATAAGAAATTAAGAGATTTTTTTTTTCTACTAAGACAATTTTGAGATCAAAATTAAATAAATAAATAAATTATGGAAAAAATAAATTATTATTTTAAGAATTAGAAAAAAAAAACTTTAGATAATTAAATTCATTTATCAGACTTTCCAAGATATTATTATTATTATTATTTTGAATGGGTGCTTCAAAACTCTTTCAAAACCTATAAATGACGACTATATTTTTTTAATATGTGACGTCACATTTCATGCGTTTTTATTTATTTATTTATTTTGAGAATTTTATTCTTTTATTCTATAACTTTAAAATATTTATATTCTAGGAAAATTTCGTTAATGGAAGGGGTTGGACTGAACCTCATTCCCAAATTATAAATTTAATTCTCTTATTATTATATATAAGATAACTAATTCTCAAATTATTGAGCTTCTTTTCAAAAATCCTTGTATACTTTTTAAAAAAATTCAAAAATACTCGTACCCACATTTAAAAAATACCCATAAAATTTTAAAAATTTGGTATTAATGAAATATTTTAAAGTCTAAGGATATTTTTGAAATAAAAATTTTTTTTAATTTAAATATATTATTGAAATTTTTGAAACACAGCTAAGTAGCATATTTTAAAAATACTTAAATATATTTATAAATAAATATATATATATATATATTTTGAAATTCCTCTCAACAACCACAAACAAATATTAGGGTAATTGGAAAGAATAGAATCGAAGGAATTGTTTATACAAAAAGCAAAAGAAAAAAAAAAAAAAGATGTATGAACATTATAATTAAAATTAGGAGCACATGGTTTAGTAAACATTATATATTTTTTTTAAAAAAGAAAGAATATTAAATAAATAATGGGAGAAAAGGAAGGCCGAATTCATGGGATATAGTGGGTTTTAAATTTAAATAAAATTAACCATGCAGTTTAATGATGATTAGCCTCTTAATTCTTGCCATATGCTCACGGGTTTCTTTTAATTTTTTAATTTTTTAATTTTTTAATTTTTTAATTTTTTAATTTTTTAATTTTTTTTAAAGTCAATTAACAGACATACCGACCAAAATGCCAAAAAAGAAAGATTCCCATGGCAGCTCAAAATTTCCTTCCCCAATGCGGTGCTCAACCGACATCTATTTTAATTTATTTTTCACTAAAATATTAAATTCTTCCTAAACATATATATATATATATATATATATATATATATATATATATATATATATTAAAAATTATTATTAAATCTACAAGTTTAACTCCATAAATTACGATATATTTTTTTAGGCATGTTAATAAAAAAAAAATTAATTGAGGTTGGTTGGTTTCAATTATTTAGATTCTTTATTTCTTTATTAATTAAATTTTGAAAAAAAAAAAAAAAAAACCTTAGATTTTCTCCATCGAGTTGATAATATCATATTAATGTCGAGGTCTGTTGTTTCTATCGGTTTGTTCCACGAAGAAATACAAAGGCCATTATGTCGACTATAGATGGAGGAGGGAGAACGAAAAGATATAAAATAAAATAAAATAAAATAAAAAGTCACTGCAATATAATAATAATTTAGTGACGACGTATATTTATATTAAACAAATTAATAGCTCAATAATAATTTCCAACCATTTAATAGATTTAAAAATATTGATTTTACCCCAATTAATATACTTCTTGAGCTCAATAATAATTGGCGTTTATTGCCGTGTATTTTTAATTAAAAAGTTAAACGTTCATAATTTGTAGTCAAACAATTAAAAATAAAATGAAAGGGTTTGATGACATATTTTTAATTTTTTTTTTTCATATTTGAGATTAAAAATTAAGTTGACTCCTTATTTAAACCAATAAATTTAGTTGAATTTTTTTTAATTTCAAATTTACTTAATTAAATAGTTCATGCTTTGAAAGAAATTGAGATGATTAAAAGAAATTGGAGTATTAATTAAGGCGTGACTATGAATAATCTTATAGAAATAAATATAACAATTAAGGGACAAGCTTTAATTAATGATTGGCTCCCACAACTCTCTAATCCAAAAACTATGATAATTAATCTTATAGAAAAATTATTTGTCAATTACGTATATTTAGAGACAACGATGATATATAACAGATCAAAACGAACAGTATCTATTAACAATGGACTTAGACTATTACAACATACGTCCTTTTTACATAATAAAGTCTTGATTTTCAACTAATCTAATCGAAAGATTAAGTAACATAAATCACATCGTGATTGAAAGTCTGAGTAAGGGATGGATCACCAAACTTGATAACAAAAGGGCTTATCTAATTAAGTTGGTGATTAACTGATATTTAATAATGGTCTTAAAAGTGGCAACCATATTAACCATTTGTGACACTTTGATGTGACATTAGTGAACCAGGATCAATGTTTATAAATCTAAAATCTAGCTGCCTTTTAACTTAATCCGTTCTAGACGCTTTATTTTTTCCAACCAAATTCATCGTCATCGTCTCGAGTTAAATCAATCAAAATTCTCTTGATTTATTTTCAAACTCAAAACGGGTTGGTTTAAGAGTTGAAAAAAAGGTAGAGTTTTGAAATATTGTTTTCTTTTCGATTTAATATCAATGAGATTTGCCGACATAACTTATTTATGTTAAAATCTTCACCGACACATTTATGTGTGTATTATTTGAAACATGTTTGATTCATCGTGTTATAGTTATATATATATATATCGTCACAATCGCACTCTTGAAGCAGCGAAACATCAATTGTGTAACACTTGTTCTAACCTAGTGAACAAGTCAGTTGTAAGAATTTTGGATTTATAGACAACGTCGACGTATGCTCGAGTATTGAGTCATGTTTGAGAGAAATATTTTTAAAAACGTGAGCGATAAAATATGTTGAAAATAATTTAAAAGAATAAATGTTATAAGCTAAAAACGAAGCACACAACCACCTGAATAATTTTTCAAAATTAATGACTTAACCAACCAAATATAAATATGAATTTAAGAGATATTAGCAGACCCAAAAAGAGAACTAAAAAGTCTACCAACTAGTCCTCGAACTACGAATAGAACGGTTCCAACTATTAGTCTTAAGTTACGACATTTAAATAACTTTCACAATAGTACGTTGGTTAACTTCCGCTTTACTAATGACTAAATCTGCTTTGTTGAAACCCGTATTGTGACGAGCATGAGAGACCAACGAGGCTAAAACCTAATTTTCTCCGAAAAAGTTTGATTGTCTACTAGCACGTACTCGAATAGGTTCGAACTATCTCGAGATCGTTAGTTATTCCTTTTAATTCCTTTTAATTAAATTCAAGAAATATGCATGCACAAGCACGCCACATTTAATTACTTGGCCTGCGTATTTCCAATCAATTATTATTTATTTTGTTAATAAAATAAATAAATAAATAGTTAAACAAAGACTTATTAATTACTTGATGCAATCTATAAATAAAATGAGCCAAAATAATTATTTAAAATGATTATAATTAGAAGATAATAGACAAAATAATAAAAATAATAATAATATTTAGGCCTGCAGGAGATTGAGTATAAATCAAAATTAGAAAATAAATAAATCAATCTATTAAAGAATTATTATTTCGATTTGGTATTTGACGCTCCATAAAACCAGCGACAATTTATTAATTAAAAAATAAATAAATTGAGTAATTTTAAAGAAAAAAACGAGCAATTATTACCTTGGATTGCATAAATATTCTCTCTCATTTAAATATTATTTTGTTTTATTTCAATCTTAAAAAGTAGTCTATATTAAAATTTTATTTATTTATTTATTATTACGGAATTAATTTCATAATATTTTATAAATAAATAAATAAATAAAAAGGGATTTGGTAGGTAATTCCAGACGGCGTTTTATTTGAATCGTGCATAACACTGAGTTTCAACGCTCTGATTGGTCGTGGAAATGGGACCCACGTTTAGTTGGAAAAATAAAATTAATTAAAATTTGGTACCTTACTTTCACGCTAATTCGAATTTTGGACCAACCATCATCATAGGGCTATAATTGAGCCTAAATTTTATAATTACCCCATTTGCCTAAATAATTATATTAATTATCTTTTTCCCCAACAAAATTAATTTTTTATCATTTGATAATTTAAAATTTTACTATTGAAGTTCTAAATTAGTAATTCAAGATGAAATTAAATTTACATATTGAATATAAGCCGACTAAGAAAGCCGTGCTTGTAAAACCCAGATGGGTAGTTGTTGATTACAACGAAAATACTATAATTTTCACTATCATATACAAACGGGTTTTTTTTTTTTTTTTGAGCTTCAGTGAAAGATCGAACCACGCATCTTTGAAATGGAAGTCGATGATCTATCTGTTGAACTATGTTTGAATTGGCTGCACACGAGTACGAGTAAGATCGTGGTTAACCCAAGTAATTGGCCAACATGGACAAAGGGACCAAGCATAATCCTCTCTTTTTCAAGTCCGTATATTCATGAGTCTTCATTTCATGATCTCTATATTTCTCTCCCATTTTCCTCCCATTTCCCTGTCCCATAAAACAAAGAAATCTTCGTCAAAAAAAAAAAAAAAAAAAAAAAAAAAACTTTTTCGGAGTAAAAAGTAAAGTCATCAGAGCTTATGTTTAAAGTGAACAATATCATACGATGGCAGAGAGTCGTGTTCAAGATTAAAAGAACGTTACCAGAGAGCTTTTTCTTCGATAATTATTCCCATCGAACGGCCCAAAATCAGCAACCTAGAACACACGACATGATTTCAAGGCCAAATTAAAAAAAAATAATAACAATAATTGTTGTTTTTATTCACCTTGGGGCTATTATCGGGAGAGCTGGCGGTATCTTCAAGAGAAGTGTCAACAAAAAACTGAGCTTTAGGCTTGAGAGACAATTTTTTGGGGATTTTAAGGTGGTCGGAGAGAGGCGGTGAAGAGGCGGAGAGTTTGTAAGCGGCGTGAGAAGCGGCGTCAGAGAGCAAGGAGGAGGAGGTGGCGAGGCTGTAGGCGTCGTCGGAGGGATCGTCCAAATAGGCAGTCCAGGCACTTTCTTCGACAGCGGTGGCGGCGGAGGAGGTGGAGAAGGAAGGGAGTGGGTGAGGGAATTGCTGGATGGATGAATTGACAGATTTCTCCATGAATTTTGTGGAAAATGAAGGGGGAGGAGGAGAATATTGTAAATTGGTGGGGGGGCTTAGAGGAAAAGAAAGGGAGAGAATTTATAAGGGGGGAAAATGGAGGTGGAGGGAGTGTGGGCCATGGTAGTTATATCATAATCTTCCACTTATAAACATACACAACTGTTTCTTCACAAGTTGACCTTTGTGCTTTATAATTTGACTTTTTAACCCTTTCAAAATTTTAAATATTTTATTTCAAAAATATTTCAACCGTTCCATTAATACTTTATATGAACCAAAGGGTTAATACCACATTTTAAATATGCTCAAAATATTTTCCAAAAGCGATCTTAATAAGTTTTATAAAAAAAAAATTATCGTTAATATCTTTAAACTTGAAGAAGTAAATGATCTATGAGATGTAGATAAACGATTTTCGTCGGTAAAAACTTTTTAAAACTATTTTTTATAAAAATAATTTTTACCCTTTTTTTTAACTAATAAAAGTTTATTAATATAACTTTTAAAAAATTACCCTTTTTGTCTTAATTTTTTTTTTTTTTCATTTGCTAGTTATTATCATTAATGATGTGGAGATATCATTTGCTCGCAAATGTAGGACTTGAGAGAGGAAATGCGGTCACGTTTGTTATTGGATTGGAAAAGGGCAACAATAAATATATAAATTATATATATTTAAATATTAATAAACCAATTTATAAATTGGTTTAGATTTTGTAGACATGTCTAACCTACCATTTTTATTCTTAATAATTTTTTTTTATCGTTGAGTTAGACTCAATTTTAGAGAATTATTTTCTTTTTTATAATCTAGAATTTAATAATTTCTTTGACGTCCTAATTTAATTTTGGGAATACAATAATCTAATTTTTATTATTTTTAATTTTTATAGACAGATAGTATTTATAGTAAATATGTGTTATTTCTAAAAGATCGTTATTACTCTTGAGATTACAGATGGGCCGAGCTGTGATTATTTGGGCTCCACATGGGCCCATTAGATTGTGGGGCAAAACATGAAGCCCAAAGTGAATGGATCCTTTGTTGCAACCTGCAAGACTCAAGATTTATCAAATATTTTTAAATTAAAGACATATTTTATACAAATTGAAAATATGAAAATTTGTTATATTTGCTTAAATTTTAACTAAATAGAAAATAACTTAAAAATTCCATAAAAAATTAATCGCTTCTTATGTTTTGAGATATTTTTTCACTATTAGTGAAGTTCATATAATTCGATAACCAGACAAATTCAGACGGACCAATCCAAACTCTAAAGTTGAGTTGGGTTCTATTTTTATTTTTAGTTTGGTTTTGGTTGAATTTATAAAAAATTGAAATTCGAGTCTATTCGTAGGTTGACTTTTTTTTTATTGGGTCAATTCAACCAATCTGAAAATAAAGTTACAACTTCATCCTACTTATTTTTAAGATTATTATGAACTTTTGACGTTGGTCACCAATACTACTAACCAGCTGTGATTTGTGAATGTTTGATATTTGATTTTTTTTAAATAATTAAAAAATAATTCGACCATCAAACCCGAGAACACCGTTTTGGTACTTATTTTGATGTTTTTACTGCATTGTTTGATCGTTTTCAACCGCGGTCGGTTAAAGTAAAAGAGTAAATATTTTGGTTATGGGTGAAAGCAACTTGCCTTTACCCTCATCCATATGCCAGCTAATACGAATGAGACCCATTCCCCCACTGGGACCCAACCCAACCCGGTAGTTATATATATATATATATATATTTTTTTTCACCTTAGCAAAAAATGGAATTAATGGATGTTAAATAAATTTAAATCAAATAAGCAAAATGTACGATGAAAAAAATCCATAAATACAAGTGTGTAAGTCTGAAGTACGAGGAAAATGTGTTTAATTGCTGAAATGTAATTAATTAACGTCATTTTATACATTATTGCACATGATGAATTTAATTGGTTACATTATGATAGTTTTGATATACTCGTTATTTTATAAATATTGGCTCAATCAGGCCCAATTCCAACCTAACTTCGAACCCTGCCGTCCATACCCGTGGCTCAAATGAGCATGGGTGAGTTAAACCAAAAGCTCGAGAAGTCGAGTCGACTTGTAGTTAGCCAAAACATCTCACGTCCCTTGATCTAGGGCCGTAAACATCAAATTTTGATTCAATCTCATTCGATCCAATCTAAAAGAAATTTGATCGAATAGAATTTTCTTCACTCTATATGGGCAACAATGGTAGCTTTCAACTAAGACTTCGACACTTAGGTTCTCACGTGGGACTCACTCCACCACCATTTTTACTTTTCAAAGAATTTTTAAAACCCTCTCTCTCTCACTTTTTTATTATAAGCTTTAAATTCAACACACATCACATAATATGTCATTAAACTTTAGAATATAAATAGCTTTCATATTAAAAACATGACGTATGTACTTAATTTCGTGTCTCATTCCAATCCTCGTGTACTTTTTAATATTTAAATTAATTCGTGTATTTTCGGTAAATCTTCGTATTAATCTTATTTTTAATTTTTTATTTCTTTTTATTATATATATATATATATATATATATGGAAGGGGAAGAGTGCATGAAGGAAGTAAATAGCGTTTGCCATGCAGAGCCTGTTGCTCAGAAATCAGAAATCATTAACCCTTCCTAGCCCCACATTTTTTTTCTTTGACATATATAACCAGAAAAAAAAAAAAAAAAAAAAAAAAAAACCATTTTGATTAATTTTGGTCCTCTTGCAACCTTAATATTTACAAACCTAAGAACAAAAATTAACCCTAAATTTCTATCCGAACTCATTTTGGAATGTTTACCCCACGGTTGAATCGATACGGGGTTTATAAAGCTTAAGGTCATAAGATGATTTACATTTGTATAGAAATAGGTTAGTTCGTAAGTAATTGTGAGATCCCATATCAGTTGGAGAAGAGAACAAACCCTTTATTATAAAAGTGTAGAAACCTCTCCCTATTGATGGCTATACGTAATGGGCCAAAGCGAACAACATCTGCTAACAGTGGACTTGGATTGTTACAAATGGTATTAGAGCTAGATACCACGCAGTGTGTCAGTGAGGATGCTGATCCTCAAAGGGGGTGGATTGTGAGATCTCACATCAGTTGGAGAGGAGAACGAAATTTTCCTTATAAGGGTGTGGAAACCTCTCCTTAACAGACGCGTTTCAAAAATCGTGAGGCTGACGGTGATACGTAACGGACCAAAGCGAACAATATCTACTAGTAGTGGGCTTAAACTGTTACACTCATGCTCAATTTTCATAGCCAACTTGAGTACGACTCAACATATATTCTCGTCTAAAAGGCCAGAAATTAGAATCTTGTTGAACTCTCTATATAGATATTAGAGTTAGTTATGAAACTCGAGATGTACCGATACAAAGTTGGAGTTGTTAATCTCGAATTCTCGAATTATATGATTTGTGACCAAGTTGTAGTGTGTGCTACTTTATTATGAATAAATAATAAATGCATTAGAAAGTATATATGAAACAATAATAAACTTATTCCCCAAATTTGTTCCATTCTCTACCATTGACAACGATATTACACCTTTCTTTTCCACATCCAAATCATTATTTCAAGATTTTATGTTGTTGGGCTTCATTTATTTTGTTAGATTGAATGGCACGATGACCTATATGGGTCACGACCTCATGTATTTATAGATGCGTATAATGAAGATTACATTCCAAATCTATGATTTGGTAACAAACCATAAAATCATAGATTTGGTAACAAACCCTTCAAATCATAAACTAGTAAATCTTAGACTATTTTAGTATATACAGTTATGATCTATTTTAGGTTTAACACCCCCCCTCAATCTGGACGATGTACTACTAAGTTCAGATTGCGCCTAAAATAGCTAAAAGAAGGAGCTGGCAGTGGCTTTGTCATGATATCGGCGAGCTGATCCTTGGAAGATATGAGTCGAACATCAAGCTGACGAGTCGATACTCGTTCACGAACGAAGTGATAATCAACCTCAACATGCTTCGTCCGTCGATGAAAGATTGGATTGGCGGATAGGTAGGTGGCACCAATGTTGTCACACCATAGGCTAGGCGCTCGCGCTTGCGAGATCCCGAGCTCACGCAAGAGAACTTGGATCCAAATTAATTCGGCAGTGGCATCAGCAACCGCCTTATATTCGGCTTCCGTACTAGAACGAGAAACTGTCGATTGTTTCCTCGAACTCCAAGAGATAAGATTGCCACCAAAGAAGATCACATAGCCTCCAGTGCTTCGACGATCATCAGGATTCCCAGCCCAATCAGCATCTGAAAAGGCACTCAACAAATCAGTGCTGGACTTTGTAAGACACAAACCCATATCAATAGTGTCATGTAGATAACGGAGAATTCGTTTGACTGCCGCCCAATGTATAGAAGTCGGAGAGGACATGAACTGACACACTCTGTTGACACAGAAGGATATATCAGGACGTGTCAGAGACAAATATTGGAGAGCACCAACGACACTTCGATAGCGAGTAGTATCCTCAGGTGAGAGCTTTTCACCACCATTCAATAACAACTTCTCACTGGGAAGCATAGGTGTGGGCACACCTTTGGAGGTGAGCATATTGGTTCTGGCTAATAAATCTCGAATGTATTTATGTTGTGTCAGAATAAGTCCACTAGAAGTATGGCGGACCTCAATCCCAAGAAAATAACTCAAAATACCAAGATCCTTGACGGCAAAATCATCCTGAAGCTGTGTAAGAAGTTTCTCAGTAGCCGTAGAAGATGAGCTGATGATAATAATATCATCAACGTAGATGAGAATATACATCTGAATGCCCGTTTTGTTAAAAATAAAAAGAGAGACATCAGCCTTTGAAGGTGTAAAATCCAGCTGTAATAGTTTGGAGCTAAGGCGAGAAAACCAGGCACGCGGAGCTTGTTTAAGGCCATAAAGCGACTTATCCAGCTTGCAGAGATAACCAGGGTGTTGAGAATCCACAAATCCAGGGGGCTGCTTCATATAAACATCTTCATTAAGAAGGCCATGAAGAAAAGCATTTTGAATATCAATCTGCCGAATAGCCCAACCACGAGAAATAGCAAGAGATAATAAGAGCCGAATGGTAGTGGGCTTAACAACTGGACTAAAGGTATCATCATAATCGACGCCATACTGCTGTTTAAAACCTTTAGCAACCAGGCGTGCTTTGTAGCGATCAATAGAGCCATCTGGCTTTTGTTTGAGTTTGAAAACCCATTTGCAATCAATAACGTTAAGACCAGCACGAGGAGGAACTAAGTGCCATGTCTTATTTTTTTGAAGTGCCTGAAATTCATCATTCATTGCCTGACGCCAGAGGGGATGCTCCATAGCAGTAATATGTGAAGTAGGTTCAGAGGCAGAAGACCGAGCTACAAGATATGTTACTGTTCCATCTGTACGCACCTTGGGTTTCTTGATATTGTGCTTCAATCGAGTACCATACGGATGAGTAGTAGGTGCAGAATCCACATTTGAGGGGACGGCCGTATCAGCCGTTGCGAGGGGAGCAACCGATGCTACAGCAGTTGGTTGACCAACGGCCGAGGATTCGACCGGGCATTGCGCAATATCATCTGCTGGCGGAGAAGCCGATGCCTCAATCATTGGCGGAACAACCAACGCCGATTCGAATGGCAGCGACGCGGAGGATTGTTGCGGCAATTCCGAAGCTGATGTAGACACCAAATTTTCTGCATCCAAAGAGTTAGTAGGCCCAGACATATGCATGTGATCATTCTCCAAATTAGTACTGCTATTACCCAAATGCAAGGTGCACAAATCAGGGGCATTATGCGTCGACTGCATGATTGGGGAAGAATTAGGTGAGGCTCTCTTGAATGGAAAAACATTTTCATCAAATATGACATCTCTAGACATATAGACACGACCAGAATCGGTGTCAAGACACTTATACCCTTTATGTGAAGAACTGTAGCCTAGAAAGACACATTCCTTTGATCGAAAAGAGAGCTTTTGTTTGTTATAAGGACGAAGATGAGGCCAACAAGCACACCCAAAAATTTTTAATAAGGAGTAATTTGGTGGGGTATGAAAAAGAAGCTCTAAGGGGCATTTTTTATCGATGACACGAGTAGGAAGACGATTGATGAGATATGTGGCTGTAAGAAACGCGTCGTCCCAAAATTTAATAGGTACATGAGCATGAGCTAGAAGGGCTAGGCCAGTTTCAACAATATGACGATGCTTGCGTTCAGCAGACCCATTTTGTTGATGTGTGTGAGGGCACGAAACACGATGACCAATTCCAAGGGAACGAAAAAATGTGTTGTGAATTTTCTGATATTCCCCACCCCAATCAGATTGAACCCACTTGATTTTAGTATCTAGGAGGCGCTCAACATGAGCTTGGAATTGCAAAAATATACGAGAAGCTTCTGTACGATCATGCATCAAATAGATCCACGAAAATTTACTGAAATCATCAATGAAACTAATATAATATTTAAAACCCCCAACAGATGGAGGTGCAGGGCCCCAAACATCCGAAAAAATAAGTTCCAAAGGTGACGAAGACCTATGGGAAAAACTAGTATATGGTAATCGATGACTCTTTGCTAACTGACACGCATTACAAACTGACAAAGATGACTCACTAGCACACGAAATATTATTTAGACGCAAAATGGATTTTATTACTTGAGATGAAGGATGTCCAAGACGAGCATGCCATTGGGCGTGAGTAGTAGATCTGCTCACCAAGGCGTGCTTGAGATTATCGACATCGGATGGCTTAATAGGATAAAGACCAGATTCACACCTCCCATTTAGGAGACTTTTCCTCGACTGTCGATCCTTTATAGAAAAATGCCAAGGATGGAATTCAAAAAATACGTCATTATCACGAGAAAATTTATGAACAGAAAGAAGATGTTTGGAAATTTCAGGCACATGCAAAATATTACGCAACGCAAGAGGACGAGTAGCAGTATTAATTAGAGAATGACCAGTATGCAAAACACGCAAACCTGCTCCATTGCCGACTTGAACTTGTTCACCTCCATGATAACGTTCACGCACAGCGAGACGATCCAGGTCACTGGTGATATGGTCCGTAGCGCCTGTGTCGCTGTACCAATTTGGGTCAATCTTGTAAGAGGAAGTAGCCGCCAGTGCCGTAGGAGGAGCAGAAGAAGGTTCATCTTGATAGGACTCATCCATCCTATGCCAGCAGCGGATAGCAGTATGCCCCACTTTGCCGCAGATCTGGCAGGAAGGACGAGCAGAAGGGCCACGACGATCACCAGCAGGACGAGAGGGTGCATAACCTTGAGAACGACCACGACCGCGATCCCTACGCCCACGATTCTT
Source organism: Cucurbita pepo subsp. pepo (assembly GCF_057944985.1). Lineage (NCBI taxonomy): Eukaryota > Viridiplantae > Streptophyta > Magnoliopsida > Cucurbitales > Cucurbitaceae > Cucurbita > Cucurbita pepo. The sequence continues at coordinate 18,117,569 of NC_141802.1, read as the reverse complement.
CTGCTGACCACCACGACTAGCATAATTGGCAGAAGATCCAAGATTTAACTGAAGTTCAGCCTGGTGTTGTAGTTGGCGAGCTTCATACGTCATTAGATGTGCAAACACATCATCAAGGGTGAGGGCTTCACTCTTGGTAGTCATTGAGGTGACGAAGGGATCATAGTCAGGGCCAAGACCAGCGAGAAGATACGCGATCACATCATCATCCTGCAAGGCAGAGCCGGCGGCGGCCAGCTCGGTGGCTAGCCCTTTGATCTTGCAAAAATAATTTGCAGCAGATTGATCTCGTTTCTTGGACGTGGCAAGCTCAACACGAATCTGAGTAGTGCGAGCACGAGTTGACGATGAAAACATCCGCTGCAGGGTATCCCACGCCTCCTTGGACGTAGTAGCGGCAACCACATCATGAAGAATCTCCTCAGACATGGAGGAGAGAAGGCCGCTAAGGACTTGTTGATCCTGATCATACCACTGATTATAGGCCGGATTAGAGACCAGCTCAGCACCAGCAGCAGTTGAGGAAGGGATCAGCTTGGCAGGTGCAACATTGGTGCCATCGAGGTAGCCCATAAGCTTCGTACTCCGTAGGTAGGGGAGGAGCTGGGCACGCCATATGATGAAGTTGTTTTTGGTTAGACGAATTGTGACAACATGGTGTAGAGGGATTGGATATTGTTTAAGGCCAAAAGTCGCCATGGTAGTTGAGACGGTGTTGGAGATGGTGGATGGAGAGGAGGAAGAAGACATGGCGAGGAGTTTAAAAAATAAACCTTGGCTCTGATACCATGTTAGATTGAATGGCACGATGACCTATATGGGTCACGACCTCATGTATTTATAGATGCGTATAATGAAGATTACATTCCAAATCTATGATTTGGTAACAAACCATAAAATCATAGATTTGGTAACAAACCCTTCAAATCATAAACTAGTAAATCTTAGACTATTTTAGTATATACAGTTATGATCTATTTTAGGTTTAACATATTTCACCAAAATATTTCTTACCTCACCCATTATCTTCTAATTTCACCCCTTAATTAATTCTATTTATCTCCCATTCATTACCCACTTCAAACATTAACCTTACGTTTCTCATCTTAAACCCACTTTTTTACCACCATTTACCCATTCATTTCACTTTTTTTAAAAAAACACATTTAAGGTTGACGACGGTATGTAACAGGTCAAAACAAACAATATTTTCTAACAACATTGTACTAAAACAAACATGAGAATAGCTGGATGACTAAAGCAATGATAACCAAATGATTGTGATCGATATAATTAATCTTTGTAGGTTGTAAAATAAATAAATTTCTTGATAAATACAACAATTGGTTAGTATTTAATCAATGAAATTAAAAATAAGGTAAAGTGTAGGACGATCTTCATTGATGAAGAGTGTTAGTTTTCAAATAAAGACATAAAAAGTCATTTTTTAACCTTTTGTAATAATTCAAGAAGACAACAAATGGTCAAAATTAATATATGTTTGGTATACGCAAATCCAAACCCACGTAACGTTTATCATAAATAGTCCGTATAATTTGATAAAATCTTCATAAACCGACTATACACGTAAGTTTTATCAAACCATACGGATTAGTCAAACCCTTAAAGACCCGAACGAACAATCGATAAATAAACATGTATCTTGGACCAAAACGATAAAAGATTTGAATGTCCGTGGCTTGGATATACATAATTTTGAGTATATAGTAACGTAAAGGGTTTGGTAGCCGTCATTCGATGCACCATATCATATATACACTCCCCTCCTCTCAAAGGGCTTCAAATTAATCTCCAAAATTCTCTCTCTGCAATTACACCTCTTTCCTTCTCCATTAAATGCCATTGCACCCTCTCAATACGCTCTGCAATAACTCCTTTCTTGCCTCTTCTTCCTCCATCTCCTCCTCTTCTTCTTCTTCTTCTTCTTCTTCTGAAACTCATCTTCTTCCTTCAAGAACCCTAATTTTTTCACTTCAAGATCGCTCCTTTTTCAACACCCACCAAGTTATATCACTCTTACAACACAAAACTTGGAGGATAATCATCAAAAGGTAAAAACCCAGATCAGATCTGAAGTAAAGCCTTCAAATTGGTAAAAACCCAGATCAAATCCCTTCAAATACCCTAAAAATTTCTTAATTTTGATCCAAATTTTGTTCCTTTTTGTTCTTTTACAATTGTTTTTGGTTGCAGATAGGAGAGAGAGAAGGAGGCATATACATAGAAAAAAAGGAAGCATTTTAGGATATTGTCCGAGATCTTCGTGGGCGTTTATGTACATCTCATATGGTTCTGTCGGATTCTTTGTTCTGTCTTTAATCTCCAACATGCCAGCCGGGATTACAACACCGGCCACAAACATGTCCTCTATGTTTGGAAGCAATGGGAATAACGTTGCTGGATTTTACTCATCTTATGAACTTGTTCTTCCTCAGGTTTGTGTTCATGTTCATCTCAAAATTCTTCATTTTTCTTATACCCTTTTTCTATTTTTTTTGTTCCTATTTTGACTTTCTATATGAAAATCTTTGTTTTTTTTGGTAATTGTGAGCCAAAAAAAAAAAAAAAAAAAAAAACCCTTTTGTCAAATGGGTCTCAAATCGTTACAAAAGTTATTGTATTATTAACATAATCTCGATTTCTATGTTAGGTTAAAACACGTCGTTTCGAAGCTAATCTTCATCGATATTCGAAAAACGCGTTAGAAAATAATAATAACAATAAAATAAGAGAGAGAAAAAATGGGGACTATAAAGCTTGAGAGTAAATTCCAAGAACGGTTCTTATGAAAAATTAATGGGGTTTTGGTTTAGATTTTGATTTAAAAAAAAAAAAAAAAAAAAAAAAACATTTTTGGTCGGAAAATATTTGTTGGGTTTGATTAATTTGGTGTGGAATTTGAAGTTTTCATTGTGTAATTGTTAGATTCAAAACCCATAAGCTGTCTTGTAAGAATCTTAAAGATCTGTAGAAGATGTTCCAGCCAAGTATTTTTGACGACGGTAAGCTCCTCCCCTTAGACATGCCTCAAAACACTTCCGATAGCGATTTTGCTCGAATCCGAGACGATGATTTCGATAGCGCTACTAAATCTGGTAGCGACAACAATCATGAACTTGCTTCGGGTGACGATCAAGACCCTCGTCCTAAAAAGAAGCGTTATCATCGTCATACTCAACATCAGATCCAAGAAATGGAAGCGTAAGTCTATCTAGAATGTTTTATTTACTGAGCTACGTTTGAGTTCGAGTTTGTGCTTAATTTTGTTTCGGGTTTTTCGGGTAGTTTTTTCAAGGAGTGTCCTCACCCTGATGACAAACAAAGGAAGGAATTAAGCAGGGAATTAGGGTTGGAGCCTTTGCAAGTCAAGTTTTGGTTCCAAAACAAACGTACTCAAATGAAGGTAAAAATGCTTACTTTAGGGTTAGAGCTGTTTTTTCTTCTTTGAAATGTTTTGTTAAGATGTTTGTGTTGCATTTACAGAATCAACATGAACGCCATGAGAACACCCAACTTCGAACCGAAAACGAGAAGCTTCGAGCTGATAACATGAGATATAGAGAAGCTCTTAGCAATGCCTCGTGCCCTAATTGCGGTGGCCCGACTGCCATTGGTGAAATGTCCTTCGATGAACATCATCTTCGACTCGAAAATGCCCGTCTTCGCGAAGAGGTACGTAACTTTCGAATCTATATCGAAGGTTGTTATGTGGAAAATTATGTTTTCGAATTTGTATCTCGAAGTTATTAGAAGCGCGAGATTCCGCTTCTCGCCCGAAACCTCATTTTCAATTCTCCGATTTTTTCCCGTCTAGATCGATCGCATATCCGCAATAGCTGCAAAATATGTGGGGAAGCCAGTAGTGAACTACCCTCTACTTTCTCCACCAGTTCCTTCTCGACCATTAGAGCTCGGAATGGGCAACTTTGGACCACAATCAGGCTTAGGAGGAGACATCTACGGTTCGGCTGGTGACCTAATCCGATCCATCAGCGCTCCAACTGAGGCCGACAAGCCGATGATCATCGAGCTAGCAGTTGCAGCCATGGAAGAGCTCACTAGAATGGCTCAATTAGGCGAGCCCTTATGGATGACTAGTCTAGATGGGTCCACTAATGTGCTCAATGAAGATGAGTACTTGAGAACGTTTCCAAGAGGCATTGGGCCTAAGCCATCTGGGTTTAAATGTGAAGCCTCACGTGAATCAGCTGTTGTTATCATGAACCATATTAACCTTGTTGAGATTCTCATGGACGTGGTAAGTAATTTAAGTTTGAATTTTTAGGGTTTTTTTAAAAAATTCAACCTAATTTTGACTTAATTTTGTATGATAGAATCAATGGTCAACTTTATTCTCTGGAATTGTGTCAAGAGCTATGACACTTGAAGTGTTGTCAACTGGAGTAGCTGGAAATTACAATGGAGCTTTACAAGTGGTATGTTGTTTTTATCTCGACCCTTGCACCATTAAACTACTACTAAACTCAAAAGCTTAATATTTGTTCAGATGACGTCGGAATTTCAAGTTCCGTCGCCATTAGTTCCAACTCGGGAGAGCTACTACGTTCGATATTGCAAACAACACGTGGACGGGACGTGGGCGGTGGTCGATGTTTCATTGGACGATCTTCGCCCTACTCCTGGATTAAGATGCCGACGAAGACCGTCCGGTTGTTTGATCCAAGAAATGCCCAATGGTTATTCAAAGGTGAATTTTGTTAAAAAAGATGAGATTTTTGAATGAATTGGAATGAAAGGGACTTGATTTGTTGGGTTTGGTATATTAGGTTACATGGGTTGAGCATGTTGAGGTTGATGATAGAGGAGTTCATAGTCTTTACAAGCAGCTGGTGAGCTCCGGCCAAGCCTTTGGGGCCAAGCGATGGGTTACAACCTTAGACCGCCAATGTGAACGGCTTGCCAGTGCCATGGCCACAAACATACCCACCGGTGATGTTGGAGGTATTTATAGGTTATGGTTATGGTTAAATTAATTCCCTGATTGTTTGTTCTTGATATGTAATGGTGGATTCAAATTGAACCTAGTGATAACGAATCAAGAAGGGAGGAAGAGCATGTTGAAGCTGGCTGAGAGAATGGTGATAAGCTTCTGTGCTGGAGTTAGCGCCTCCACGACTCACACATGGACTACTTTGTCGGGTACCGGCGCCGATGACGTTCGAGTCATGACCCGAAAGAGTATCGATGACCCCGGAAGACCTCCGGGTATTGTCCTTAGTGCTGCAACTTCCTTCTGGCTTCCCGTTCCACCTAAGAGAATCTTTGATTTTCTCCGTGATGAGAACTCTCGAAGTGAGGTATTAAAATTTACTGGAACTTATCAGCTTAAGTATTGAGGATTGTTGGGAGGGAGTCTCACGTTGGCTAATTTAGAGGATGATTATAGGTTTGTAAGTAAGGAATATATCTCCATTGGTACGAGGCATTTTGGGATGAGAGCTTATGTTCAAAGTAGACAATATCGTACCATTGTGGAGAGTCGTGATTCTAACATAGTTTCATAATCATACCCATAACTTAACCATGTGAATAGAATTCTCAAATGTTGAAAACATAAGTGCTCAGCCTCAAAGGTGTAGTAAAAACTTGACTCAAGTGTCGAACAGAGGGTGTAATTTGATTGAGGGCTCCAAAGAAAGGAGTCGAGTCTCAATTAAGGGGAGACTGTTTGAGGGCTCTATAGACCTTATAGGAGGCTCTACGGTGTACTATCGATTAATAGGTGCTTCTTGTTTGATGTTTTTACAGTGGGATATTCTGTCGAATGGCGGAGTAGTTCAAGAAATGGCGCACATCGCCAACGGTCGTGACACGGGCAACTGCGTTTCTCTTCTACGTGTAAACGTAACACTTCTCCCTAGCCCTAAACCCTTTAAAAATCTATGGTTATTTTGTGCTCAAAACTATGGTTATTAATAATTTGTAGAGTGCAAATTCAAGCCAAAGCAACATGCTGATCCTGCAAGAAAGCTGCACAGACCCAACAGCTTCATTTGTCATCTACGCTCCAGTCGACATCGTCGCAATGAACGTCGTCCTCAACGGTGGCGATCCCGACTACGTCGCGCTTCTCCCCTCCGGGTTCGCCATTCTTCCAGACGGCACGGCAGAGACTGCCACTGGTGGTTCACTCCTGACGGTGGCGTTTCAGATTCTGGTGGATTCGGTGCCAACAGCAAAACTGTCACTTGGGTCAGTTGCAACGGTGAACAATCTGATTGCTTGTACGGCGGAGAGGATTAAAGCTTCGTTGTCATGTGAGACAGCATAAGAGACAGGAAAAAAGGGGAAACTTTTGTGGGTTTTAGGGGTTAATGAGGGAATTTTTGGCTGATACGAAGTATTTGGGAGAAGTCAAGAACGCACCCTGCAACAAAAAAACAATGGAGAGAGTGTTTTAGGGGTTCGGGCATTGACTTCCTCGAACAGAGTAAAGGCTGAAACGACAAGAAAAAAGAACCAAATCATCTAATTTTTCCTAGGAAGGAAGGGACTTGTTGTGATGACAACATTTGTATTTTAGGTTTTTGTTTTGTTTGGTTATTTTGTGGGATGGATGAGTGTTGTTATGGATTCATTGTTGTGTTTCCCCTTTGTCATTTTATGATGCCATGTTTTTTTGAAGCTTACTACCCTTTCATGGCTCCGATCCTCTAATTTTAGGCGTCTTAGGAGTCTTAGGCCTCTAGTGATTAGTTACTCACGTTGTCTATTCAGTCTATGAACGTTTAGAAGTTTTAACTCCACACTCAGAACTTAAAGTTTCACGATCGCACTCTTTCAAGACTTGTAATAATTGTTCCGTACTTACTCTTGTCCTTGAGTGTGAGCTCCCACATCAGTTGTGTAAAGGAAAACAGAATATTGTTTATAAGAGTGTGAAAACTTATTTTCAGTAGACACGTTTTAAAAACCTTGAGGGAAAGCCTGAAAGGGAAAGCCCAAAGACGACAATATCTGCTAGTTGTGAGCTTGAACTGTTACAGTTGGTATCAGAGCTAGACACCGGGTAGTGTGCCAGCGAGGACTCTGAGCTCCGAAGGGGGTAGATTGTGAGATTCCACATCAGTTGGAGAGAGGAACAAAACATTTTTATAAGAGTGTGGAAATCTCTCCCTAGCATACGTGTTTTAGAAACCTTTAGCTAGTGTTGGGTATGTCCAAAATCGACAATATCTATTAGTGTTGGGCTTGTATACTCAAGCCTTATCACTGTTGGCACTCACAATGTATGCTCAAGCCTTCGACCATATTCTTAAAAAACAGTTTTAGAAAACAATGTCGGCAAGGGACCATGTCTAATCCTTTTCTAAAAATTTGAAAAAGTAAGTATTAACATTTGCATCTAATTAATCAAGGTTAACAATGAGGATTAAATATAAGCATAATTAACGTAGGAGAGAGTATAAATAATTTTTTTTAATTATATATGTAATTGAATCTCCTTATATAAATGACCATTCAAGGCGAGCTTCTTTAATTGTATAGTATAAAGTTGAGAAAAGGGGAAATGTTTGGATAATTAAATTCATTAATGCTCTCTAACTTTTAATACAATAAATACTTTCATTTTAATTTTTTAAATTAATTTTCTCTCCCTTAAAAAAATATTAATATAAATAAGTTTTTTTTGGAGTTATTAATGTAAGTAATTATTGGGTGTACAAAACTATTTAAGATAAATAAATTCATAAAATAGAGTTTTTTTTTTTTAATAAAAAAATTGTCGATAATATAATGTTTAATTAGGTCAAACTACATAAAAGTAAGTATTAATTTTTATGAATTTAAAAATTTACAGGTATTTTTATAATTTAAGTGAATAATTTTCCAAAAAAAAAAAAAAAAAAAAAAGTCACACTAACAGTTGAATCTCTTTTATGGAAAAGATTACATTTACCCGCCATTTTTTCTTCGACAACCCTAAATCCAATGAGCTGAATGCAGGCAGCGGCAACCGCCAACTCCGACGGAAGAGTGTCAATGGCGGACGCCGGAGGGGAACGATCATCATTTCATTTTCTATCCAAGTAATTTAACTTCTCCTTCAATCCTCTACTATGAATTTTCCAAATTCTCTTAAAATTCCGACTTCTTTTGTTTCCTTTCGTTCTGTGGTTTCTGGAATTTGAAATTAGGGATTTCCTGTAGAACTTTCTCAAACAACCTGTGATTTCTAATTTTCTCTCTACAGATTGAAACGAGAGAAGCCAAGAGTAAATAACACACTTAACGTTTAGCGTTCGTTGAATAGCAGGGATTTCGAATTCCAATTGCCGGTTTGTTTTTCTTCACCATCTCTTTTCTCTCTGTTTCTCTGTTTGGATAAATGAAAACTAAGTGTTAGTTTAGATCTTCTGTTGGATCGAGTCCTTCCCAAGTTGTTTACACCATATTCATTGAATTCTTAAAGTACATTTCTGAAAAGCATAAAAAGTATCATATGGCATATGTCGATCTTCCCCGCACAGGATCCTAAGTGGAGTGTATGTTTTTCGAATGTGTAAAGATATGATATATAAAGTTTTAGGATCAAATTATTGTTATCAATGTCATGATCCGATTCTGATATACAATGCTTTACTGTTCCCCATGTGCTCGATTCATTTTTGCTAAGATACAAAAGCTGCACTCCTGCTAGTTGCTTCAACATATAATTTAATTCTCTTTTATACTTTACACTACACTTTTTCTTTGCTACCACACCATTTAAGACAGTTCCAGGACCTTTTTCCAGATTTTCAAGCAATGCATGTGCTTGAAATTTGCAGGCATATTTGTTTCCGTGTAAGTTTCATAAATGTATTCAGATTTTCAGATTGAGTTTAATCAACATTCTGTTAATTTCATTTAATTCATGAATTTAATGAACTTGGTCAACTCTCAACCAGTTATAGAAACTGGAGGATCTTTGCTCCTGTTTCAAAGCCTGTCATTGCTTATGGGGTTAAATCAACATCCTGTAACAATCTTGTTTTATTGAACTTCTTTGTTGGAATATATTTGTTTGAACACCTGAAAGTTACTGTTGTAAATACATTGTCATTAACAGGTACTTCAGTATTGCTCTCAAATGAATTTCATTTCTGGATTCATGTGGAATTATTTGATATCTCAGACTCGAACCTTTTCCGCTATGAATGTTGATATTGCACTGTTACTGCGTATAAAAAGAGTAGGGGGATCAATTATTAACTTTTGCATTAGAGGACTGTTGTACAGCTCAAGCCCACTGCTAGTCGATATTGTCCGCTTTGGTCCGTTACGTATCGTCGTCAGCCTCATGGTTTTAAGACGCGTCTGGTAAGGAGAGGTTTCCATACCCTTATAAGAAATATTTCGTTCCCCTCTCTGTACGTACGATTGCTTGCTAAGCGTTATTGAAGAAAACTTTTTACTTCTTACCTCAGCTGCTTGTCTAAAGATGAGGGACAAAACTTTACTCGATCACATCAAGCAAGAAGGACATCTAACTGCTTTTTAATTTTACAGGCACGGTAATTTTCTCATAAAAAAGAAGATGCTGAGCGTGATTACTGATACGCATGGATTTTGAACTAAACTTTCTAAAAGGATTCTAGCTGCATTTGCTATGACATGCCTGATCTGATTCCTATGACACCGAAAACAACTGTGGTTATTACAAATTGTCTGATTTCTTTTCTACAACTTTGGTGCAGTGCAGATGCATCTTGACTTCGGAGACGGGGCTCTGCGCCTCTGCCTTTCTCCGCTACATCTGACATAGCTGTGTGGAAGCAATGTGGATGGTAATCCTTGTGCAGGATGATTTTATGAGTTTCTTGAGAATCAGGTTGGCAAAGTAGGGTGGAAGACCAACTCTAGAAATCTATCATAGGCTCTCCAACAGTCAAGTTGCGCTCAAGCGTCCAAGGTAAGTCAAAGAGCTTTGCTGTGATGAATTTGAAGATCTTATTGACATTGATGTTGTAGGTTGCACTGGAGAAGAACAATGTCGCATTCAGTGCCTTTGCATAGGCTCTTGCCTGTCAAAATAAGAAAATCTTGAGACAACCTCTGGCATAACCCAAATTTGGAAGATTTGGTGGGAAACACTCAAAAAACTCTATCAGTTTGTTACAAAATTATGGAGTTGCAGGATCTTGGATCATCATTCAGTTTCCTGGTTAAGGGCACGATTAAAGAAACACCCATGATTTCAACTGTTACCTCGCTTGCAATTGCCCATTGCAAATCGATTGGGAGTTGGATAAAATCATCAAACTTTGTTCCTATCAGTACTGGAATTGCTGCCTGCAAAACAAACAGAGAACGTTCCACCTTCAGTAAAGTGGTAGAAAGGAGCTTTTGCTTTTAGAAACTTTGGAGGGTGCTATCAAATGGGTCCTAAAGTACCTGATTCCACTTCCAGGCCTGTCTATACCACCTTAGAACGCTGCAAACAGAAGGAAAACCTTGGTTTCAATCTTCTTATTCATCAAAGCCAAAGTTGAATACTCAACAGAAACAAGTCTCACCTCTTTAAGGTACGCCGACTTGTTAGATCAAACATAAAAAGAATTGCTACAGAGTCTTTGCATGCTGTTGGAATGTGATCCTGAGATTTCTTATCACCTGCATCCATATACACACATTATTTCCTTTCTGCATCTCATCATAGAACTGTCCACATTATAATTCTTGAGCTGCAAATTTAGCCAATTACCTCCCACTTCCCAAATGCTATACGAAATTCGTGCCCCTCTAACCATCAGTGTCTTGTCCATCAAGTTCAATCCTCTCTGCTCACTCTTACTCTCCTCCATTTCATTCCCAACATATTTTTCCTTCAAATCAGCAATGAAAAGTGAAACCCAGAAACCAAAACCCAAAACCCAAAACCCAAGATCCAAACATAAACTCCACTTACCAGAAAACTTGTCTTTCCAATTTGGCTATCACCCAACAGGCTGATCTTCAGAGGCACCAAATCTTTGTCCTGGCTATGATTGTGGCACAAGGGTGTTCGAGTCTCTGCTTCAAACCCACCATCAGCGACAGCCCGCGGTGATATAGAAGCCGTAGCAGCATCATCACGTACCGTCCGACATGTCTGAGGCTTCTTCGAGTAACATGTTAGAATTGATTCCAAAAACTGGCGAGTGCGGCGCTTCAGAGCAGTCGCCGGGTGATGCATCTGCCGCTTAAGGCCGAAATTGAGTGGCTGTTTCCGGCAAGGTTGAGGCATTGTTGGGAAATGTGGATGGTCTGGAGTGAGAGTGTGGATTGGTCTCCAGGCCATGAAAATGGTAAGCCGGGATCTTGGTGCTCTTCAAACCAGGGGGGTATTTTTAGACTATGAATCGTCATTATTTGATTTTTGGGGGAATTTTTTTTAATTATTTCTTTTTTTTTCTTGAAAAATCAGTTTCAACGACATTTTAGCTATCAATGTGACGACTTTAACGGAAGGGCGGTTTACCGGTAGAACGTAAGTAAACCAAATGTCGAAATTGAATTCGAGTGGCAAAAAATCATACGACACAATCCACGTGTCAAAATCTTATGATTCTGACCAAAAAGTTTGTCTTGGACCGTTAATCATCATATGATTAAAACGTGGATGTCTTTTAATTATTGGTGTTCAAATTTCAGTATTAATCTTACCCATTCAAAACATTCTTTTTATTTTCGTTTTTCATGTTTCTTTTTTCAATTTTATTTTTTATCTTGAGAATTGTTCCTAAATTTCACGAGAATTTGCAAACGAAAGACTGAGTTTTAAACATTTAATTTTTTTTGTTACAAGATATCTTGCATCTTTAAAAATATTTAATAAGTTTTAACCTTTCCAATTTTACGTCCAATACGACATTGAACTTTAAAACTTGTCAAGTTTCTAAAATTTGGATTTCGTGTCTAATAAATCTTTGAACATTTAATTACCCTCTTTAATAGGTTTTTGCCCACTCTTTTTTCTTTTAATTTAGGAAGGTATTAAACACAAAATTGAAACTCAGATTTTTTAGATATAATATTTAATTTTATACCTAATAGTTTTATTAATTAAAAAAAATGTTGAATATATCATACCTAGTATAGTTTCATTACCTAAATTTATATAGAAAATTATTAGGTTAATTTAATTTTAAAGATGGTGTTTATCAGAATCCTAATTCAGTTTTTACAAAGAAAAATTTGAAGTTGGAAACTATTTTTTTTTCCCCATTCCCTACATTTATTGCACTGCAAAAAAGTCAAAATAAAATAAAATAAAAAAGCTTTATTTTATTTTATTAAATTTAGATGAATATATTCAACAATAACGTGATTTACAAAATATCTTTGGAGGTTCATAATTTCAAACTTATTGAACCGACCAACTCCATTTTCATCATTGGAGTTCGATCATGTCATGTCATTTTCTTTTCTCTTTTTTCTTTCTATTTTCATAATTATTTTATTTTTTATTTTTTTAAAACATTAACTTTATAATTATCATTACTTTTATTTACAAATATTTTCATAACTCAAACCAATTTTTTAAAACTAAAGAAATAATTTTAAAAAGTTTCTTTTCTTTTTAAATTTTGTCGAGAATTCTCTTGGTTTGGTTTTAATGATAGGAAACACGTGTCATTTTCTAAAATCAAAATTTCACGAAAATTTGAACATTTATCTTATTAGTCAATATTATATATTATCAAATAAATTCTAAACAAATTACAAATACTAAATTCTTATTTCTTAATTAAATAAATATATATGTAGTGGAGGATGTTAAGCCACGTAGGCAAGAATGAAAAATGAGGAGACAAGGAATCTTGTTAGGTGTACAAAACGACAAAAAAGAAAAGTTGGTGACTTATTTAAATTATGATGGTCGAACCATCAATGGCTAAGATTTCTCAATACGTCCACGTCATTCACATCTTTTTTCTGTCTTTAATAAAACTCTAGAGGACACGTATGCACTATTTCAATTTTTTGGTCAAGTTTTAGGGATTCATAAATATCTTCTGTGGGCCAATCTATTTATTTATTTATTTATTTATTTTCAATTTTAATTCAACAATTATTTTCTTTGTATTTCCTATGTTTTTAGGGGTAATTTGGACCCAACAAAATAAAATAAGTCCAAAAAGATAAAGGGTGTCTATTCGAAGAATGACTAAATTCATTACACGTAGCAAAAAATGCTAATTATATTTTTTTAATTGAATTTTTAAATTAGGCTTGGACGTAAATACCCTTAGGGTAGATCTTCCACCTTTAACATCGATAAAAAAAGAAATATTTTAAGGTAGAGAAAAGTGATGTTGCAAACAATGTTTTAGAGTTTTATATAAATGCTTAAAATATGATTTATACCGGCTGAGTTAAGCTTATTGATCAGTGTCGGTTGAGGATTGTTAAGAGAGGAGTCCCACATCGGCTAATTAACGGGTTGATCATAGGTTTATAAGAACATGATCTCATAAGAGTTTATGTTCAAAGTGGACAATATCATATCATTACATAGATTCGTGATTCTTAACATGGTATCAGAGTCATGCTCTCAACTTAGCCATGCTAATCGAATCATCAAATCTTGAACAAAAGAAGTTGCTAGCCGGTGTAGTCAAAAGAGACTCAAGGGTGTACTTTGTTCGAGGGCTTCATAGGCCTTCGGAGAAGCTATATGGTGTTGTTTGAGGGGAGGATTGTTGGGAGAGGAGTCCCATATCGGTTAATTAAGAGGTTTTCATCATGAATTTACAAGTTTCCAAAAACAAAATCACAGAACTTCATTGTGGCGTGTGTAGTTTATGCATAAGACATGAAAATAAAAGGAACCCAAAAAGTCCAGGCTTTTTCCACCCCCGGACGAGGGGCAAGCGCTAATGAGGCTGTGAATCAGGGTGGCCCTCAGAGCTCTGGCCAACTGGGTTGATATCAATGGAATTTCCTTTAGCCTTTTTGAGTTCATCAGGGTGACCCTCGGAGCTCTGGCCAGCTGGGTTGATATCAATGGATTTTCCTTCAGCCTTTTTGACTTCTTTTTTATCTAGAAATTGGATGAAGCTAGTCGTACGACCGAAGCGTCCCGTCCTATCAGGTTGGGTCTCCTCGACTTCAGGCTGGGCTTTAGGGGTAGCTCTTCGATATTGGAATGCTACTCTACTGAAGAATATCAAAAGAGCAACAATGCAGGCAATGCTACAAATTAGAAACAGCCCCCAGAAGTTAGTTAGTGATAGTTGGTTTGCATCAACTTGGTTGAGATTCATCGAACACTCCGTTCGTGATAGCCATTTGTCATGAATCTTTTGAAGATCGCCATTCTCTGAGAGTTGAAAAATGGCTGTTGACAAATCAACCGCCAAAGGAGTGTCCCTTGGGAATGCCTGAGACAGAGAATTGTTGAATAGTTTAGGGAATAATCATAAGTTTATAAGTAAGGAATACATCTCTATTAGTATGACCCCTGTTGGGGAAGTCCAAAAACAAAGTCATGAGAGCTTATGCCCAAGGTGGACAATATCATACCATTGTGGAGAGTCGTGATTTCTAACACAGTACCAGAGCTATGCCCTTAACTTAGGCATGTCAATAGAATCCTCAAATGTCAACAAAGAAGATGTGAGTCTTGAAGGTGTAGTCAAAAGTGACTCGATTAAGGGCAAGCCTCGATTAAGGGGAGACTGTTCAAGGGCTCCATAAGCCTAAGGGGCGGCCCTATAGTGTACTTTGTTCGAGAGGAGGATTGTTGGGAGGAAGTTCCACATTGACTAATTTAAGGAATGATCGTGGGTTTATAAGTAAGGAATACATCTTCATTGGTATGAGTCCTTTTCGGGAAGCCCAAAAACAAAACCACGAGAGATTATGCTCAAAGTGAACCTAATTCCTATCGAGTTGGACGGAGAAAAAAGTTGGATAAATACTCACAAATCCCCATCCACTTTTAGTGAACTCCTGCCCGACAGTCCTGAAGACACAATTGGTGCCCGACAGGAAAAGCTCGACATAAGGAAGCTCGTCTACAATGGCGGCTACCCCACCATTTGCAGGTCCACGGCGAAGAGCATCCATATATTCCTCCTGGCTCTTCAACTTAACGATCCTAGAAGCTGCTATATTCAGCTCATGAATCAGATAATTCAATGAAAATGAGCCTTCTTGAATTCCTACAGCATCGGTGCTAGAGATTAAGCTATCAATCCCTTCAACCTTTGAAGTTAGCTGCTGCACTGTTAAGATAGATGTCAAACCAGCTGTGTAGCTTGAATTGATAATTAACACAACAAAGAGCCATATTATAAGCACCGACCGTCCAAGGGTGCTTACAGTGTTTTCCTCTGCACCAAGACAGACAGTCAACAAAATGGTTGGGTTTTGAGTATATATAGAGTAGGATCAATGAAGAAAACTTACTGTGAGAAAAGAACATTGTCGAGAAGCTAAACCTGCAACGAGGACACAGTTGAGCTCTAATTTCGTAAGAGAAGTCAGGAAGCAACAATGCAAGATTCAGCCATACATCAGACTTAAAAGCTAAATGGCAAGCTAGGAGCTAACCAATTCCATGGCTTTGATTATTTGAAACATGCTGTAACAGCCCAATCCTAAGTCCATCGCTAATAGATATTGTCCGTTTTGACCCGTTACGTATCGCCGTCAGCCTCACGGTTTTCAAAACGCGTCTAGCAGAGAGAAATTTCCATACCCTTATAAGGAATCTTATAAGGAATGCTTTGTTCCCCTCTCCAACCGATGTAGGATCTCATAATCCACCCCCTTGGGGGCCAGCTGTATAGCTTTGATATCATTTATAACAGCCTAAGTTCACCGCTAGCAGATATTGTCCGCTTTGCCCCATTACATATCGCCATCAACCTCACAATTTTTAAAACCGGACTACTAGAGAGAGATTTCTACACCCTTATAAGGAATGTTTTGTCCCCCCTCCAACCGAAGATTTCACAATCCAGCCCCTTGATGGCCCAACGTACTTGCAGGCACACCACCTGGTGTCTAGCTCTATACCATTTGTAACAACCCAAGCTCACCGCTAGCAGATATTGTCCGCTTTGGCCCGTTACGTATTGCCATTAGCCTCACGGTTTTTAAAACGCGTCTACTAGAGAGAGGTTTTCACACTCTTATAAGAAATGTTTTGTTCCATCTCCAACCGATGTGGGATCTCACAATCCACCCCTTGGGGGCCTGCGTCCTCATTAACACACCGTCCGGTGTCTAGCTCTGATACCATTTGTAACAGCTCAAGCCCATCGCTAGTAGATATTGTTTGCTTTGGCCCGTTACATATCGTCATCAGCCTCACGGTTTTTAAAATGCATCTACTAGATGTTGGTTTCCACACACTTATAAGGAATGCTTTGTTCCCTATAAGGGTGTGGAAACCTTATTAGGGTGTGAAACAAAGGTTTCCTTATAAGGGTGTGAAAACCTCTCTTTAGTAGATGCGTTTTAAAAACTAAGAGGCTGCGATGGTACGTAACGGGCTAAAGCAGACAATATCTGCTAGTAGTAGCTTGGACGGTTACACGTTTGCGTTAAGAAAATTAAAGCATGTGTAATGAGTTTAAGCATACTAACCAAAATACTGTGATTATTTGTTGCCTTGGTGAACCACGAAACTCTTCATTACTCCGATGCTCAAGAATCCAAACAACAGCTCCAACAAAAACAAAGAGTATTGCAGTGACAGCCCACATTTGAACAGTAAAAGGGCTGAGAAAAGCCCATGGACTCGACTTCTTCTCTTTAACAACAGTAACAACCACAAGTCCAGACTCCATAAATGGTTGTGTGAAGTCCACATACTTCGTCCTATTCGTTACAATCATAATATCACCAACAGCTGCATCATATCTCTAAACATGGAACAATATCATCAAAGTAAGCATACCACCAAATATAAACATAGCAACAAGCAAACCCAAGTACTCACATTCTGTGAAACGTCATATACAAGATTGTTGTAATCAAGACTGTCATCTTCCTTTAATATATATGCGTGAGGAACTGGATATGGCAACAAGTTTATAGCAGCTTCAAACACATCAATACAATACCCTTTAACTCCTTGTGGGCTCTTGTCTTTAGTCACAAAAGCCTTGTAACTCACACGGTTAGGCACTACAATTTGCAATGGCTTCCCGTTGTGCGGGAACACCCATCCACGAGGAACGGCTGTTGCTTCACCAGGCCATATTACAGTGTAGAGATGGCCATTTGGGGTAGCATTAAGAGGCTTTGAATATGAACTCTCTGGTGTCATTGTTGATAGACCAGAATAATTTGTCCAGTAGCCAATTCTACGCATACCAGTTCCTCCAATGTTCATGATATCATAAGCTGGATGAATCAAGTTTCTGTCATCACCAAATTGAACCAACCCACTTACACCTCTGAACTTGGTTCTCTTGATTGTCTGTAGAAGTTGTTCGCCTCCATTGAACACTCTAAGTGAGGTTAGCTGCAGCTTGCTTCCATTGATTTCATGTAACTTTGGGTCATTAGAAAATGATACATTGCCACCTTCTTGAAAGAATGTGTGGAGAGCTCTGTCTGCTAACCAAACAGAGTCGTATGCATAAAGTGCATAAGAGTTGAAGCTTGTAGTGTTCCATTTGGAGGCGAAGTTCTTCTTGAGATTGCTATCAGGGGTGTGGTGGCGAAGAGCAACAACTCCTTGTAAATGATTCATTACATCATGATTGTTTGTTTCAAATGAATCAAGAATAGAAGGAAGCCAATCTGTTGCAATCCAGACATAGTCACTGTTCATCATTTCAAGTTTCTTAGCAATGGTGAATATTGATAAACCAGTGTCGGGATTAACATGAACAATATAAACACGAGATTCCATGAGGTTTACTGATACCAATAAGTCATTTATCACGCTAGTGGGGGAGCCAGGAGAGAAGGTGGCCTTGTATGAGATCCTGACACGCTTCTTTGCTAAGGCATCGTTCAATGCTGATATCCCGTTTCTGGCATTGTCATCATCTACAAAGATGGCTATGACCTCTCTCCATCCGAAGTGGTCTATGAGATCAGCTATTGCGTTCATTTGGAAGTAATCATTCTGTGTGGTTCGAACAAAGTATGGATAGTGTGGTGTGGTCAAAGTAGGATCTGTTGCTCCAAATGATATAAGGGGTATGTGGAGTTCGTTGATGATATGGGAAATGAAGTGAGCGATGTTTGAGGATTGTGGGCCAATGGCGGCAACTACTTCATCTTCCATCAGCCGCAAGGCTGTATACATGTCCAAATGCATGGAGGAAGCACCATAAATGCATAAGATTATATAAAAACGTATAAAAGAACTAGCCCCATGAGGAATCCGGTAGTCCAACTAAGGTGGGATCTTACAATCTAATCTACCCTCGTTCGAGGCCCAACGTCCTCGCTGGCACTAGTACCCTTCTCCAATCGATGTGGAACCTCCCAATCCACCCCTTTTGAGGCCAAGCATCCTTGCTGGCACACGGCCTCGTGTCCACCCCTCTTCGGGGTTCAGCCTCCTCTTGACACATCGCCTAGTGTCGGGCTCTGATACCATTTGTAACAACCTAAGTTCACCGATAACAGATATTGTTCTATTTGAACTTTCCCTTCCGGGCTTCCCCTCAAGGTTTTTGAAACACGTCTGCTAGGGAGAAGTTTTCACACCCTTATTTTCGTTCTCCTCCCAACCGATGTGGGATCTCACAATCCACCCCCTTCAAGACCCAGCGTCCTTACTGATACTCGTTCCCTTCTTCAATCGATATGGGACCCCCCAATCCACTCCCTTCGGGGCCCAGCATCCTTGCTGGCACATCGCCTCATATCCACCCCCTTCGGAGTTCAGCCTCCTCTTTGACACATCGCCTGGTGTCTAACTCTGGTACCATTTGTAACAAACCAAGCTCACCACGAGTAGATATTGTCCTCTTTGGACTTCCCCTCAAAGTTTTTAAAATGTGTCTATTAGGGAGAGGTTTCCACACCCTTATAATAAGGAATGCTTCATTCTCCTCTCCAACCGATATGAGATTTCGCACTAACTGAGAAACGAACTCCAATCTAATGAATCGGACATGTCTAACGATTACAAAAAAGAACGAGAGATCGACACCCACAAAGAGATATTGAATCTAACGACTCAAACCTCATTCACAGATCTCTCAACTCCCACAGAAGTCCAAATCAATAGAACAGCAGACATGTTTGACAATGCAAGAACATGAAGCCTATTCCAGATGCATAAGATAAGAATCAAATAGGAGTATCATTTTCTACCCTTGATGCCTAAACTACAGAACAATCTACCAAAACAAGAACTGCAACCATTAGCCATATGAACTAACACCAACTTCCAAGATAAAATTTAAGTTTCAACTCATGATTCTCACACTCCTAATTGACATAACAATCTCAAATGTAGTAAAGAAGATCGAGCAGTACCTTCCACTGTTCCAAGAAATCCACTACAATTCGTGTCGTGTAAGATCAAGTTCAGCTTTGTTCCAGGAAGAACACTGTTATCAGCATTAATATCATCCATGGCAGCTAAGATTGCAGGCTGTGCAGACCTTCCAATAACTGAATCATGAGTGAACAAAACTCCAACGTTCACCACGCTCGTGTTTCGAGACACACCAATCACTCCCAAAGGCATCCATACCCCAAAGAACAATGCAAATACCACAACTCTGGCTTTGATCACAATCCTCCAAACCCAAAACACCAACATTGCTCCAAAAAGATGAACAAATGATTCCTGTTGAAGATATCAACACCCTCTGAACAATCATCACCGTCCCTATTTCAAAATCTTTCCACGAAACTTCCCTTCCATTACAGAATAAACCCAAAGTTCCTGAAAAAAAAGAACACCCAGATCCTAAAAAGTGATTAAACATCAACTTCACAACTGAAATTGTAATCCCCAGCCTAGCCAAACTCATAATAATCAATACCCACTTGGAGTATCTCATATCAAACTCCATCAAGTAATTAATACCCAAAAAATTTCTTAGCATTACCAACAAAACCCCATTCCCAATGAACTGTAAAACCCCATAATCAATTCAAGAACTCTACAAAAACACATGCCATTAAAATATACAAACAAGTTGAAGAAAATCACATGCAGAGATTGATTGATTATAAACAAATGAAATCAAAACAGAGCTCAAAAATAGGTAAACTACAAGTTCAAGTTCTTGTTCTTACACTCTTCAGTGTTCGCCAAGAAACAGCATTCCATAGGTCAATCGTAGCAAATTATATATATATATATATATATATATATATATATATAATAAAACGATGCGTAATTGATAAATAATAAATTAATTGAGTCAACGGCAGTCTAGTGGGATATTTTTTATTAAAAAAAAAAAATTCAGATTTGGTTTACTTAACACGATTTTTATTTTAAATTAATTAATATTCGTGTTAAAATTTTAGAGTAATTATTGTATTAAATTATTTTCTGTAGTTCTTGGGTCAAAGGTCAACGCTTTTATATTATGTTAAACTTATGTTTAATATTTTACTGATTGTAGATACCTAGGAATTATGGAATCTTAATTTATATTATTAAAATAATATTGAAGATAATTATATTCCTTAAAATGTAATTTAGTTATATCCGTTACTTTACATCAGCAAATATATTTTAAAAAATTATATTTTCTTTATGAATAATGATTATATGAAAATATATTTATTTATCTTCTAGTCAATTCAAAATTTCCATGTTAAATTAAAAAAAAAAAAAAATAATAATAATAATTAATAAATCAATATTATTGAAAAAAAAAGTTGGTGGAAATTGGTTGAGAAATTCAAATTATTAAAGTATTGAATTAAATGAATTTAGTCCGTGCATTTTTTATTTCTGAAACACATTTATTATTCAATTTATTGAAATGTCATTGTTATCAACGTTTAGTACCTTTGGCGGATATTTTCAAATTTTAAAAATATATATTAAATTATTATTATTATTATTAATGAAATACATTTTGTGTGGTTGAGATTTGAGTTTTTATTTTATCTTAAATTTTAAAAAATAATATATTCCGTCTTTTAAATTTAATTTTTGTAACATCAAAAATAGATCAATGTAAATATTGTTGGATGATGGAAGTCCCACGTCCGCTAATTTAGAGAATGATCATGGGTTTATAAGTGAGGAATATTAACTCTATTGGTATGAGACGTTTTGGGGAAGCACAAAGCAAAGTCATGAGAGCTTATGCTCAAAGTGAACAATATCATACCATTGTGGAGAGTCATGTTCGTCTAACAAATATAATTAACAAAGTACAAGAAATAGCTGTGGGGTAGGTGCGGTCTTTGTAACAACCTAAAAAGTCTATTTATTTTTTGGTTCGTTTCTCTAAGTTGTCCAAGTCAAAGAGTCGCTATCCTAACATTTATGTTCTATATTTTTTTTGATAAAAGATTTTTTTATGTATTTTTTTTTTTTGTCAGATAATGATCTATTTTCTGTCTATTAAAATATTAACCTTTTGTAAATATAAAAATTATCTCATTTAAATGTTGGAATACAAATACGAGATGAATTATCTTAATGAAAGTCTTTTTCTTTTTCTAAAATTTATATTGGATGTGATTTTTTTCTTTTTGGAAAATTTAACCATAAATATTATTTATAAAGATATTAAAGTAATAAAATTTAAAATATTGTCTAAAAAACAAAATTTGAAGTATAATAAAAATTAGTTTTAAAATAATAATAATAAGTATAATAAATTTATTGAGGGTACCAAGTGGGGGCTGTCAATATGAGAAGTCGTATCCAATATCTGACGTGTCTTAAATTTTTATGTCACTGTATAAAATAGGGAGAAACACGTGGCACGGTGTGGACCCCACCAACTATTTCTTTTTTATTTATTTAAATCCACAAGACATAGTGTACCCAACACACGGTCAACCACACGTGGTCAAGTCAAGTGAAGTGACGATGGAGCTCAAAAGGAAAAAAAAATTCAATAATAAATTTTTATTTAAAAAATATCCTTAAATTTTCAGTAGTATTTTATAAATATTTTAAAATTCAAAAACTATTAATTTATTTATTTTTTTCTCCAAGTTTCAGGTGGAATAAAATTGTTTGTCCAATCCCTACTCGTCACTAGTTAATAGATATTGTCCTCACAATCTACCCTTTCGAGGTCTAGGGTCTTCGCCGACACTCGTTCTTTTTTCCAATCGATGTGAGACCGTTACCAAATCCACCCCCTTCGGCGAACATCCATGAGGCTGGTACATTGTTCCGATGTCTAACTTTGATACCATTTGTAACGACCCAAGCCCAAGCCCACTGCGAGCAGATATTGTCTTCTTTGGGCATTCCCTCAAGGCTTCAAAACGCGTCTTTAAGGAGAAGGTTTCTACACCCTTATAAAGAGTGTTTTGTTCTCCTCCCCAACTAACGTGGGACATCTAGTAACACTGACGTGATCCTAATATACACTTAAAAATGTGAACCTACCAAATTTGATCACTTCATATAGAGTGAAACACTGATAGCAATCATACATATCATACTTGTCTCATCTTACAGAATTTTACCATTCAAACATGGTAGTAATTAAGATCTCATTATTGCAGTCTTATTTACATGAACACTAAATTTTGGGTAACTTTCCAGCAATGGATGAACATAACATAATATTTTTCTAACATAAGATCCAATCTGCAAGAACAGCTGCAGGATTTACCTTCAACCTTTCCAATGCACATCAATAAGCTATCATTTAGCTATTCTGAGTATCATTCTTTCGAAAAAGTCTCTTGATGGCTTCTTCCTTTTCATCGACGAAGTCGATAAACTTGTATACGACATGAATCCAGCTCGAGTTTGAATTAGATGATACCATCTCTGCATGAGAAGATTCCTTCTGCTGCTGTCTTATGTATCGGGCGAATTGTCGGATGATTCGGAGCAAAAATATGAGAAGAGCAGCGAGTGAAAAGGCACCGCACAACAGATATAGACCCCAGAAGCTGAGTAAGTGAAGTTGGTTAGGCTCAGATTTCCTTCTCCTCTCTCCAGGACAACCCTTCTTGCAGAACCACTTCTCATGGATCTTCTGAAGTTTTCCATTCTCGGACAGCTTTAGAATTGCTGTTGAAATGTCTACTGCAAGTGGAGATCCTCTCTGAAAAGCCTGGTAGAAAGTTTTACATTAATGGAGTGCAACTATTCCATGAAAAGAGTAACATAGAATACTAACTATATCGGCTCAAGTCCACGCTAGCAGATCTTTCCTTTACGAGCTTTCCTTCAAAAAATTTAAAATGCGTGAGGATGACGGCGATACGGACCAAAGCAGACACTATCTACTAGCAGTGGGCTTGAGCTGTCACACTAACCACTAACACTAGTTTAAAATCAACCAGAGCTAACAATTTTTTAGACCGGAAGAAAACATCCATTCTTTTAAAAGAACAGAGAAAGATAGGCTCAGGCACTAATGGGCTCATTGAACTATCTATGGCTGAGAGCCTTCACAACCTAGGCACGATGACACAATTATCAGGGGCATGCTCTACTACTGAGCTAATAGTCCGTCGTGCGGGCCTCCCACTGGAGCCCAGAACTGAAATTTCAAACAAAAAAACATAGTAGCCTAGCTGTGGGGAGAGATTCTCCAAAGTGATATCATGATTAATGCACCTACTAATGTATGTCCTAATAGTCCTAATGCACCTACTAATGTATGTCCACAGTTATCTCCTGCTGTAGTTAAAGAAGGGTACCCACAAATCCCCATCCACTCTTGGTGAATGGCTGACCGATCATTCCGAAGTCGTTCCTCCCTGATAAGAATAACTCCACATATGGCAGTTCATCAACAACAGCAGCCACCCCTCCTTTTTTGAAGGGCCCCTTCAATAGTGCTGATTCATACTCTTCAGGAGAGCCTAGAGGTACAAGCCTCGATCGCGGAAGGTAAAGGCTCTCGGTCAGATAGCTATATGCAAACGATCCAACCTGGTACCCAATTGGGTGTTCACTAGTAATCAAGTCATCAAGTCCTTTAATGGGAGATGAAAGCTGCTGAACTGTAAGGATTGAAGTGAGACTAGCTGTATAGCTTGATGTGATAACCATCAATAAGAACAGCCACACCACCATTACCATGCGTCCAAGTGGACTTACAGTATCTTCCTCTGTAATATAGAAATCTTGTCAAACATTTACCACATCAATTCAAGTGAACAGTAGATAACAGCAAGTATTTTTTTAGGTAAATTGAAGCAGAAATATAAATAAGCCTAATTGTCGTTTTGAATGTATAAATTTGTTCTTATTTATAATCATAACATAGTGAGAATAGAGTGGATTAAATGATAAGCTGTTGGAGCTTGATTTCTCTTATATAGTCCTAGTTAAAAGTCCGACTTCGAGTCGAACTTGCTCCGTATGAAGCCCACTTGATGATGCTGTTTCTTCTTATTTTAGACAGTGTTTGTTGTTAGGAATCACGACTCTATACAATAGTATGATCTTGTCCACTTTGAGCATAAGCTCTCGTGGCTTTGTTTTGGGCTTTCTCCAAAAGCCTCGTACCAATGGAGATGTATTCCTTACTTATAAACCCATGATCATTCCCTAAATTAACCAACGTGCGACTTCTTCCCAACAATCTTCAACAATCCTCTCCACGAACAAAGTACACTATAGAGCCTCCCCAAAGGCCTATAGAGCCCTCGAACAACCTCCCCTTAATTGAGGTTCGACTCTTTTCTCTGGAGCCCTCGAACAAAGTACACCCTATGTTCGACACTTTTTTACTACACCTTCGAAGGTCCCAACTTCTTTGTCCGACATTTGAGGATTCTATTGACATGACTAAATTAGGGCATTACTCTGATGCCATGTTAGGAATCACAACTCTCCATAATGGTATGATATTGTCCACTTCAAACATAAGCCTCATTGCTTTGTTTTGGGCTTCCCCAAAAGACCTCATACCAATAAAGATGTATTCCTTACTTATAAACTTATGATCATTCCCTAAATTAGCTAACGTGGACTCCCTCCCAACCATCCTCAACAATTATTATAGAACACAAGAAAAAGAAACAACAAATAGAAGAATCAGAAGTAAAATACAGATATCTTACGGTTTGTTTTAAACAAGGTTGAGAAGCTGAACCTGCAAGATGGAAACATTTTCAAAGATCAACTTATTTTTAAAGGAAATGTGTATCAACCATTTACTGATTAATAAGCCAACAACCTTCAGATCACTTACAGTAATACTGTCACGAGCTGCCTCTTTGGTGGACCACGGAAATCATCGTTTACTCGATGCTCAAGAAGCCATATGACTGCACCGATCATAAAAAACGACGCCGAGGTAACACACCACATCTCTACTGTAAATGGTTTAAGGAAAACCCAAGCATTTGATTTTGAATTTTTGATTGGAGCCACAATAACAAGACCAGTAGAAGCAAAAGGCTGAGAAAAATCCACAATCCTTGTGCGGTTGGCTACAATTGCAATATCTCCAACAGCTGCATCAAATATCTATCACAAAAAAAAAAACAAGAGAAAGTAAAGACTTCATTCTCTTTAGACAACAAACAAGTAGATAGTATGGTTATGATCGCAACAACAACGCACATATTTGATCTAGAAGAGAGAAAATGCAAGAAAAAATATTGACTAAAGGTTTTGTATGGATGACTTACTATCTAAGGGTATATATGGTTCGGTTCACTATATATAGTTTTACCAGATATAACCATCTACTCTATATATATAACTTGTATAATCGTTAACTAAGCTATAAATAAGAACAAATGTAATGTTTACTTACACCGTTGGCAATGTTCTTCAGAAGGTCGTTATAACAAGGATTGGAGTAGCCATTACCAAAAGGTATAAACCTGTAAGGAACATCATACGGGACCAGCTTTCTTGCTTCATTGAACAGATCAATACAATATCCTTCAATGTTTTTGTTGCTTCCATTGGTTACTGAAACAAATTCAACGAAACTTACTCTAAGTGGCACTCCAATTATCAATGGTCTTTCATTATCTGCAATCACCCATCCACGTGGTTTTGCTGTCTTCCCACCAGGCCATGTAACATTGCCAAGAGTCTGGTTTAGATGAGTATAACTAATTCGTTTCTGCTTTAGAGTTTCAGGTGATTGGATTGTAAAGCCTGTGATATTGGACCAATAACCAATCTTGCGCAACCCGGTCTGATCGATATTAAGCACCTCATAACCTCTGCTGATGATATTCCGATCCGAATTGAACTCGAACCGACCACTTAAACCAGTGAATTTTGTCTGCAACAATATGCTCAAAAGAAGAGCACCATCATCAAATACTTTGAGCTTCCCCAATGGCATTTTAGTTGTATTTAAATCATGAAACTCATTCTTCAAAGAGAAGGTAATGCTCCTACCTTCATTCAGAAACTTATCAATTGAACGTGCAAGTACTTGAATGGTATCATAGGCACTAAGGGCATAGACATTCAATGAATAATTCTTTAACCGAGACCATAATGTTGTTTTTTGGCTGGATTCAGGAGTATGTTGACGAAGAACAACCACTCCTTGAAGGATGTTTAGAGAGGTTTTGTTCATGGGAAGAATTGAATCTAAGGTAGTAGAAAGCCAATCTGTTGCCAGCCACACATAATCACTTGTCATCATATTAAGTTGATGAGCTATTTTGAAGATCCTTAATTTAGGATCAGGATTGACATGAACAACATAGACACGAGGGCCAAGCAGCTTGGATTTATTGAGTATGTCCGTGATTTCTCTGAGATGAAACAGAGAAGGTAAGGGTATTTTATGAGAAATTTTAAACATCTTGTCAAGTTCATCAGTTAAAGTGGATATTCCATTTCTACCATAATCATCATCTACAAAGATCATGATCACCTCTTTCCACTCATAAAAGTCGATTAATTCTGCTAATGCAGTCATTTGATCGGAGTCACTGTGAGTAGTCCGTAGAAAAAAGGGGAATTGGAGAGCAGATAAAGTTGTATCAGTGGCAGCATATGATATAAGAGGCACTTGGAGATTGTTAGCAATCTGTAGAACCATATGAGCCACAACTGAAGATTGAGGCCCAACGATGGCTACCACGTCTTTCTCAAGAACATGGAAAGCTGCCACACATGGGGGCAGAAGTCAGAAAGTGTATTGTAAGACAAGAAGACATCAAAAAAATTCAATATAGAATAAGAATTCCAATATTAAATTTCAAAAAATGTCGCCAAAATACTATAATATAATATGAATGAAGCTGTGTGCGGTGAAGTACCTCCAATAGAGCCCAAGAGAACATTGCAATGAGTGTCTGCCATGACCAAATTCAGCTTTGTTCCATTGAGAATGGAAGGGTCTGCATTAACATCAGAAACTGCAGCTTCCATTGCCACCTTCGCGGCTCTTCCTATAACTGAATCAAAAGTGAAAACTGCACCAATGTTCACAACCGCTGGCCTTTGACAACATGCAGAACCAGCAAGAAATGCCCATATCGAACCAATCAATGTAAGACTTAATAAGCTCTCCATGAGCGAGCTTTGACCAGGAAGACTCAAAGCTGACTAATGCAAGCTTTCACAGAGCCGGAGAGTGCTGAATAGGCAAAGAGCTTTTGGTGATAACCAGGAAAACTTTAATTGAAGAGAAGGAGATCAAGAACGCAGCCCACATAAGAACATGCATTACACCTACAAGTTTCATTACAGAACTACGTACTACCACTTCTGTTATAGACCTCCTAATGAATAAATGGTTAGGATTATTGGAAGAGGAGATCATGAGTTTATAAGAGTTTATAAGTAAGGAATACATCTCAAAAACCTTTTCAGGAAACCAAAAGTAAAGCTATGAAAGCTTATGCTCAAAGTGGACAATATCTTACCATTTGTGGAGAGTCGTGATTTCTAACATGGTATCAGAGTCATGTCCTTAATTTAGTTGTGTCAACAGAATCCTCAAGTGTCGATAAAGGGTGTACTTTGTTTGAGGGCTCTAGAAAAGGAGTCGA
Source organism: Cucurbita pepo subsp. pepo (assembly GCF_057944985.1). NCBI lineage: Eukaryota > Viridiplantae > Streptophyta > Magnoliopsida > Cucurbitales > Cucurbitaceae > Cucurbita > Cucurbita pepo. Next base: position 18,089,480 of record NC_141802.1, on the reverse strand, counting down.
GCCTCGATTAAAGAGAGACTGATCGAGGGTTCCATAGGCCTTAGGAGAGGCTCTATAGTGTACTTTGTTCGAGGGGAGGATGGTTGAGGATTGTTGGGAGGGATGTCCTACGTCGACTAATAAAGAGGTTGATCATGAGTTTATAATTAAGGAATACATCTTTATTGGTATAAGGCCTTAGGAGGAAGCTAAAAGTAAAGCCACGAGAGCTTATACTCAAATAGTGGCTCCTAACACAAACGGGCTATTTCAGCGACATAAAATCATCGATAGTAAACAGGACAATAAAAAGTACAGAGGAGGACAAGGAAAACAAGTCAAGGGGGATTGACACATCTTGTCGAGGAACTCATTCAAATCCTATATTATTAATGATAAAACAAAACGAAGCCATCGGTTTATTTTCCAGAAAAACATATCATCCTAAGCAAACGCAAAATCAAAGAACGTAAAAGAGAAGAAAAATTGACTTCCATAGCCAAAAAGCTCTAAGGATTGATAAAAGAAACTTACTGTTGCCCATTAATGCACGCATCCGATTTGACGCCCAAAACCTGTTTAACAACGTGGTGCTGGTTCCGCCGATGATCCCACCAATCATTGTTAATCGATGGTTACAACTCCGAGAAGTTCTCCGACAAAGTCCACCGAATCACCACTGTTACAGAACAGACTAAACAACTGCAAGTTCACAGAAAACAAACACAAAATTTCTCTCCCCTTCCTCATCTGTTCGTCGAAGCAAAGAATCACCGAACCGCAAGGTTTCTTTCCTCGAGAGCCATCGAACCACACTCCAATCACTGAATCAAACTGAAAGAACATATCATATTGAATTACAAATTCAACATTATAATCTACTTTGAAAACGGAACTTCACAGTGAGTCAAAGAAATACGCATCACAAACACTTCAAGAAACGCATAACGACTAACAACAGTGGTACCTTCATAGGAGGGAGGACCATTTGCATTGTTTTCAACTGCAATTTCCGATTGGATGAGGAAGATCCATAAATTTCTGTAATAACACGTGGTGATGATACAATATTATACACCATTTTTCGTAATTTATAAGAGAAAATCATAACAAGAAGGAAGAAAATGATGAACAGAATTTTTCGTAATTACCCTTAAATAGGTTGGATAATTACATTCTAAAACATGATCTTGTAATCTTATTCACACCCATCTTTAAAACATGAAAATTGTTGCAACAACGGTAGGGTAGTTAACTGTTAAACTTTACCCAGATTGAGATTCTGAGAAAGGGTAAAGATGGAGCTTTTTCTCTTATAATAGAAATTCAAGATTCTGAGAAAGTGCTACATTTATTGTTTTAGACAAAAAATATAGAATAAAGATTTATCAACTGGTGTACTTGAGATTCGAGATTTGAGAAGGGGAATCTTTTTTCTTTCTTTCTTATATATATTATCCAAATCGCAGAAGTATATGTTAGATTGTATACTATAATCAACTAAGATATATATTTTTAATAAGAAGAAATGTTTTCTTTTTTTTTTTTTTTTTTTTTTTTTAACAAAAGGTTCCAAATTTTGTGTATATGAAAATTGCTATTAATAAACGTGTATGGTTATTATTTTTTTAAAAAAACGATCCGTTTGTACAAGTGGGATAAGGGTTTGACTTCGATTATTTTTGCTGTCGTGGCTTTATATTAATATTTGATTGAACAATATTTTGTTTATGGGTCAAGAGGAACAACCACTAAACTCTTTTTCAATAATAATAATAATAATATTATTATCATTATTATTATTAGTATGTTCTCTCCTTTTTCTCTTGGTAAGAAAATTATGCATCTCTGACTTGTTGGTTCAAAATTGAATGATGGTTAGTAAGAAATTCTTGGGGACACATTTGATAGCAAACTAGTCGTTGACTTTTTGTTTTAAAATTAAAACTTGTAAACACGTTATTGTTGCCTACTTTTTCATAAATATTTTAAAATTCAAGTTTTTCAAAATTTAAATATAGTTTTATGTAATATAATTTAAAAAAAAAACAACTAAAAATACAAATGTTTTTTTAAAAAAAGAATTAAAAAAATTAATGTGAAACTTTAGTGACTTCTAGATGTGCTCAATTATGGTTGGATTTTATCTATTGTTTTGATAAGTTTCAAATCCTTATATTTTCTAAATTTCTTATCAAAGTTGATCTACTCCAATCTTCCGGAATGTCCATACGTTTTTTTTTTTTCTCATCGGAACTCAAAACATGCAACCCTTGTTAACCAGAGACTAACCTCAAGAGAAATGAGACATTCAGTTCACCACCAAAGCAGAGAAGTACGCAGAATATACAAATGCATCCAAGGAAAATCCTAATTTCTAGCTTCCTCTTGACTCTCTTTGCACTTGCTAGCTTCTTGTCTACAATCATGCAACTTTTATTTAAAAATATATGAAATTCTGTTACCTCCAAGGGACCTGAAGTTCTGCAAATCTTGGCGGACGATGTAGGAAGCCAAATATCAGCTGCTTGCAACGGTATAAGACAAAATCAACATCTAGAAGAACAAAGGGAAGATGATATGGCACACGGCTGTGCTATAGCATGCATGTGCATTGGTGTATGACAACTATAGATAGGAAAAAAGAAATACCTAAGAGCTAGAGCTAGCTTCTTGCTCTGCGTCATCACGGACATCAGAGGTTGATTTCTGTGATTCTGTTGACATTTCAACTTCAGCTTCAGCGGCCGCAGAGCAATTCTGAAAACCATGAGATCTTAGAGAAGAGAGATAGGGACAAACAGATAATAAATGAAACCAGGTGATGTTCAGACAAAGTGAAGCCGAAGGAACGAAATGAGAGAAGAGAATAGAGTTACGAGTTTCTTCTTGTACACTTCAAGAGCTATCTCGTACTCTGCCTTCCTTCCCAAAGATTTTTCAGCGTAAGGAGCTTTTTCCTGAGGAAGAAAAACAAGTACCACAAACTTGTATCGTTAATAATTCTGATGACTAGCGAAGCCAACACATAGTGCAAAACGTTAACAATCTTTTAACTAAAGTACAACAATTAGCTTCCAATCTTATTCCTAAATCATTTATTCTTAAAGTTACTCACTAATAACTGTTTAGTCACGAACTACTTTTCTATGAAATAGTCCGAAAATAAGTGATCATAATCTTACAGCATCAGACATTGATTTCCATTTCTCACCACCAGCTTTACCAACCTGCAAAATAACGAAACACAGATGGCCACAAATCTCTGGCTAAGTATTCGACAAGTCTTCTGATCATCCACTCGGTCGTATTTAAATAAAAGTGGAGGAATAAATAGAAAGGTAAGCTAATTAAAACAAGAGTATAAAATCTCACAGCTGGACCAGCTTTTGCATCAGGAAACTTCTCCTTGAACGTCTTTCTAAATTCCTCCCTATCATTTGCCAAAACAAGAAATCGAAATCAGAACGAATAAATATAATGTAAGCTAGAGTGTAAAGAAAGGTTTCAAAATAAAGCAGATTCTATCTAGCACTAGAGCCAAATCATAAATTATACTTACATGAAAATGAAGAACGCTGTGGCTGGACGTTTAGGAGCATTCTGGTCTTTCTTCATGGCTTTGTTGCTTTTCGTGGATTTCATCTCAGCTTTCCTCTTTTTCAGCATCCTTCGGACAGTATATCAGTAATAAAATCACACATCATGAAAAGGAGATGGCAAGTTGCATAAAAACTTCAGGAACACATTCAAATGAGCCAAATCGTACGGAAAATACGAGAGTTACAATAGTTATTTGATTTAATTCCGAAACAACGATTGAGAGCAGAATAAGGAAATAATATCAGTGGAATAGTTGAGGTTCAAAGAAGTGAAGAAACCTCGTGTAGGAAACCAAAACTAACAAAACTGATTTAGAAACAAACGCATGCGGTGAAGTTCATCTCAATTACAAATATACAAAGAGGCAAAGCATTACAAAATAGTAGGAAAAAAAAAATGGACGTACATTACCTAGAAAGCACAAGAACACAAATATACAGAGACAGAGTACAACATCGCAACTGAGGAGAGCTTGCAGAACCAAAGAAACTAATCGTACAGGAGAAGATAAGAAACTTATATCGAAAACCGAAACAAAGAATGTGAAAACTTATTCAAGACAAAAATTAAAAAAAAAAAAAACTAAAACAAGAAGATCAAATCAGCAAGAAGAAGAGGATTACTCTGCGTTAGGCTTCTTGTGAGTGACAACGGCGTTCTTCAGAGCTCTCATGGTGGCTTTCTAGAATTAGGCAGACTCGTAGAGAAAGAGAGGGAGAGTGATCGAACGAACAGAGAAGGAGAAGAGAACGGCTTTATATAATGTATGATGCGAAATTAATTCGAAATGTTAAACTAAATGAAAATGAAATGCATCCAAAATTCCTTAATTTTGGCGGGAAATGACCACGAATACAATACACGATACGTTGGTTACCGAGGACAGGTGAGCCAAACAAACGCGCGTCGCTTCCTCTTGTACGGAAAATATGATTATTTTACTTGATTTTTAAGTTAAATTACTATTTTAGGTCATGTCTAATAGATTTTTATTTTTTAATTTTTTTAAAATTTTAATTTTATCTAATAATTATATAACATATTTCCCATCCCATTTAAAGTATTAAATCTATTTAATATAATATTAAATTTTATGTCCAATTTTGTGTATTTATATGTTGAAGCTTTATTAGATTTATATGATCTTTTAATGCCAATTTTGGGTAAAATTGTGGATTTATAAATAAAATAAGCATTAATGCCATCTTGTGCAAAATTGTCCCAACATATATTTGCTTATGAAAAGAAATAAATTCTCCATGCCCCATTGGCTGGGTAGCCATTCTTATTAATTTTTATTGGTACCATGGCAATTATGCCCTTATCATGTAAGCCAGTATGGCCAAAAGTGGCAGGGGTATAACGGGAAAAGCGTCATTAGTAATTCTAATTTTTAATTTTATACCCATCAAATTAAATTTAAAAGTCGACATAAATTGGTAATTAATTTTTTTTAATTTTGATTAAAAAAATAAGGTGTATAATAAACTCAAGAGTGAGGACAGTTTGGTAATTTGGTAGTATCGAGAAAGATGACGGCATGGCAGTCTTCTCTCTTACCTCTCCTCTGTTCACTTCAACTTGCAGTCTCTGCAAATACAGTGTTCAGAGAGAGAGAGAGAGAGAGAGAGAGAGGCAAAGCTCAGTGATGAAGAAACGAACAAATTAGATTAGAGAGAAAGATAAACAAGGGGAGCGCCTTTATTCTGATTTCTGATACTTAACCCTTCTTCTCTATCTCTGTTTCAAATTCCTTTTGCTCCAGAAACTCCAACGATTTGGCGCTTTTCTTCGCTTGATTTCTTTTGCTTCTTCTCTTGGAGGAAAAAATGTCTTGGAAAAGCAAGGCCGATCATCATTCTTCAACGAGTGTTGTAACTCAGAAATGGACTCTGTTCCTTTGCTTCGGGAGCTTTTTCTCTGGAATGCTCTTCACCAATAGGTTTGCGACTCGGATTATTTACTTCGAATTCCTGTTTCTGTTCTTCTTCTTTTTCCTTCTTGATTTCGTGGTTAATTTTCGATTCTGGGATTGTTATTGATGTGTGTTGATATTTTAAGTTGTTCTAAGTTCATTTTCTCTCCGATTTTGGGGAAAACGAAAAGGCTACCCCTCTCGATCATGATATTTGGGAATAACTATCTTCTTTTTATGACTGCTTTACTCGGATGATCCAAAAGGAAGCATCTATGGAAATTTTGTTCTCTTCTTTTTCTTTTGGTTTCTCTCTCCTAATAATGAATGGAAGTTTGGTTGGTCTCATGTTTTCTTCTTTTTTCTCGTTCCTTTTGTGATTCAATAGCTTAAGATTTATTATTCCTAGCAAGTTCTAGACAATGTTTACTATTATCACTGTATTTCTAGTTCTTCTGGAAGCTCCTGTGTCTGTGTTCAATGAAATCATTGAGTACCAAGAACTTTCTCCCCCCCTGAAACTTAGCTGATTACCAAATCTAATTATTTTGAGGAAGATGGTTATTGACAGAATGGAATTTCTTGCAGAATGTGGACCATTCCTGAACATAAAGGTATGGCACGAACAACGTCGGTGGAAGCTGAAGAATTGAAATTAGCTTCAGAGGGGTGTGGCCTCAAATCTGTATGCATCTCCAAATTTCTCTTACTTCTCCAGTGCTATAATGAACCTGCTAATGTAATTACTTTGGCATCCACATTGAATTCTTCTCTGGATTTCTGTAGTTACAGCAGCAGGAAGTCAATTTTTCATCTAAAGACATTTTTGGCAAGGTTTTCAAGACTCGTGATGCTATACAGTAAGTGATTATGTTATTTTGTTGGACTGAATGCACTTTAACTATGACTAACCCACAAGGTGTTCTAATGCAGCACATTAGATAAGACAATTTCTAACTTAGAGATGGAATTAGCTGCTGCGAAGTCGGTACACGAATCGATCCAAAGCGGTTCTCCTTTATCAGAAGATTCAAAGAAGATAGATAGATCAGGAAGAAGAAAGTATTTAATGGTTGTAGGAATCAATACTGCCTTTAGCAGCAGGAAAAGAAGAGATTCTGTTCGGGCTACCTGGATGCCTCAAGGTTCGGATTATTCGTTCTCATTATGTTAATCTGTTTTCTCATTTTCGTTGATCTCATACCATTCATATTACTTCCATTGAATTGTTGCTTCTGTTCTTGCATTTTGTCAAAAAAAAAAAAGGTGAAAAAAGAAGGAAGTTGGAAGAAGAAAAGGGCATCATTGTTCGCTTTGTCATTGGCCACAGGTCGCTTTCCTATCCTCCTCAAATTCCCTTAGATGTCAAGTTCGAATTAGGTGGCACTGAATAATGGCATGCTTAAGTATGCTTCATTGGTTTAAATACTTTACCTTCTTCTCAAGGAAATTACCATAGCCGAGTACCTTTATTCTGAATATTGATTTGCTGTAAAAGATTGTTTAAGAAGAGTAACAGCCCAAGCCACCGCTACTAGATATTGTCCGCTTTATCCCGTTACGTATCGCTGTCAGCCTCACGGTTTTAAAACGCATCTATTAGGAAGAGGTTTTCACACACTTATAAAGAATGTTTTGTTCCCCTCTTCAACCGATGTGGCATCTCACAATCCACCTCCCTTGGGGACCCAGAGTCCTCATTGGTACACCGGTAGGAAGAGGTTTTCACACACTTATAAAAAATGTTTTGTTCCCCTCTTCAACCGATGTGGCATCTCACAATCCACCTCTCTTAGGGACCCAAAATCCTCATTGGTACACCGCCCGGTGTTTGACTTTAATACCATTTGTAACAGTCCAAGCCCACTGCTAGTAGATATTGTCCTCTTTAGCCCGTTTTGTATCGCCGTCAATCTCACGGTTTTAAAACGCGTTTGTTAGGGAGAGGTTTTCACATTTCTTATAAGGAATGTTTTGTTCCTCTCTCTAATGAATGTGGTATCTCACAAGAATTGACACTTAGCACGCATTTTCTTTCTTAATTGAGTTTAGACTACTTAGTTTCTTTTAATGTTAGTCAAGACTTGTGAACAACCCGAGTTTATTCTCTGATCTACGTAACATTATGCCTTTGAGTTGCTGAGATTCTTTACTTATTGAGAAAGTTCCCCTTCTTATATAGTGTGACTTCAGGAGGTATTCTTGATAGAGCTGTTGAAGCAGAAGATAAAAAGCATGGTGATCTCCTTAGGCTGGTAATGTTTTGTACCTATCTTCCAAATTTCTTGAACTCCTCGTGTTTAAAGTTATAGTAGAGTGATGATTATGTTACACTTATTTACGTCATTCGTGAGCAGGACCACGTTGAAGGTTACCTCGAATTATCAGCAAAAACTAAAATATACTTTGCGACAGCCGTTGCTTTATGGGATGCAGACTTTTACGTGAAAGTCGATGACGATGTTCATGTTAATATTGGTATGCTAATTCTGAACGCAATGTAGAATATAAAGGAAAGGAAATCAAGTTTCCTTGATGCATTTCGATCCTTTGGCTCAGGAACGCTCGGTGAAACATTAGTCAGACATCGAAAGAAGCCACGAGTATACATCGGATGCATGAAATCTGGCCCTGTGCTTTCACAGAGGTAAGATACGTTCTCTTTTTGCTTCTCCCTTTATGATCAATGTTGAGCTAAAACTTGATCAACTATCATTCAGGGGAGTGAGATACCATGAGCCTGAATATTGGAAATTCGGAGAAGCTGGAAACAAGTATTTTCGTCATGCGACCGGACAACTATATGCCATCTCAAAGGAGTTGGCTTCTTACATTTCAATAAACCAGTAATCTTCTACACTAAATGTATTTGAGAGATGGTCTTTGGCTTTCTACATTTATGTATTTTCACAAATGCTCGTCTATTTTACCTTATCTCAGACATCTTCTACACAAGTATGCTAACGAGGATGTCTCCTTGGGATCCTGGTTTATTGGACTCGATGTCGAACATATCGATGATCGGAGACTCTGCTGTGGCACTCCACCAGGTAATGTTTTCCTACAATTTTTTTTAACGACGTGCGAGAACAACGAACTTGTCCATGGAAGACAACTTTCAGTGAGGTCTAATTTGGTACCCTACTAACCATTTTGCTGAGAATATTGGTTCAGAAGTCAAATCCAGTGTTTGTTGGCCCTCAGCTTCTTTCTATCCTTTTTCCCACTTAGAAAGATACTGCATACCATAATCATAATAGAATTGAATAGAATTAGAGACGCAAATATTGACCGAAAAACAAGTTTACATTAACCTGCTAATAAGAATCTTGTACTGTAAATCTGACATCCTAGGGGAAAACAAATTGCCTTCGGGATCGTATTATTGAAAAACCAATTCAAATGGCTGATGAAGTTTGGTATGCAGTTGGCCTATCACTAAGACTGCTTATGTAGAATCAAACTCTACCTGCCATCTGTTAATGTGAAGGTATCACACAAACTTCTTGTGCAGATTGCGAGTGGAAGGCTCAGGCGGGAAACATTTGCGTTGCTTCGTTCGATTGGAGTTGCAGCGGGATTTGCAAGTCTGCGGAGAGGATTAAGGAAGTCCATCGACGGTGTGGAGAAGGCGAGAATGTACTATGGAGTGCCACTTTCTGAATGCTGCTTGGACTTCTTCCATACTCGGAGCTGTTGTCTGTACTAGAAAGCTTGCTAATCTTGTACGAACCCAGAGACTTAAAATGACAGATTGAGAGAGAGAGAGAGCGCTGCACGAGCCACCTCCATTTTTTCTGAGGGCTGGCTAAATCAGCAGCTGAAACATAAAAGTACACAAATTCTTTGTGGCTATGAGGGCCAATTTGTAAGTTAATAATTCCCTATTGTCATGAAGACATGATAATAAAAACAACCAAACGAGCACGACTTAAAGGTAGTCAAGCATCAGTGTCTTCTTCGTTTAAAAAATTTGCTTATTCTAACTAGTTTTGAAAGGGGGATAAGAATTATAAACGGTATCAGTCCAGACCCATCCACTCCCATCCACTGTCAGTAGATATTGTCTGTTTTTATCCATTACATATCGTTGTCAGCTTCACAGTTTTGAAACGTGTCTACTCAAAAGAAGTTGTATGCCCTTATAAAGAATGTTTGTTCGACCCAATGAAAAATAATAAACTGGGAAGGCAAAAAATGGCAAAAAATATCAGCTTTGCCATAAAAAGGAAATTCTCAAACACAAGTAAACAGTAGATTACCTTCTGTTCTGGTTCTCTGCATTGCCAGCTCAAGGCAGAATGGTGGAACCAAAATTGGTAGCAGAAATCTGAAAAAAGAGAAGACAACACAAAACGACATGCTAAAACTCAGAATCTGTCTTTCAGCTTCTTAAGCTTTCAGGCAAAACAACCAGAACGACAAGATCTTGAGACTTTCAGACGTTCAAACACTGACAAAACAATGTCCATTTCATGTCACTCTCCCAAACAAAAACTAACCATGACAATGTTATTGTAAACCATATAAATTATAAGCAAAAATATGACACGTGATATTGGCACGGCTCAATAAAAAAGAAGAACACAAGTTAAACAGAGCACTGCTTTCTTATTGAACCGAACCAACATCTCGTTCCAAAAAACCCCACCACACCACACCACGTTTATTCGAACTTCTTACCTTTTGATCAATGAAAACTTACCCAAGAACATGGGAATTCTGAGTAGACAGAGACAGTGGAATTCCACCTGGAAAAGTTTGTCTCCTGCAAGACCACAATGTCTCGGTAACAACACAAAGAGACACTGCCTTCCTTTTTCTAGAGAGAGAGAGAGAGAGAGAGAGAGAGAGAGAGATTCAAAGTGAGAGAAACAGAGGAAATGTTTAAGAAGACAAAGGGAAGATCCAAATGGGTGAGTGAGTGCATTAACGAAGAAGCATTAAAGTCTCAAACAACCCAACAAGGAAGGAGGTTGGAATATTAATTAAAGAAGAAGAAGAGGGCCACAGAGAGAGAGGGAGCATTGAATGAAGGCATTTATAAATGATGGGCAGAGGGGGAAACGGAGAGGCTAAGGGATGTCTGGTTTGGCTCTGTTCATTCACCATTAATGCAATGCTCATTAAGCAAACAAACAACACAGAATCTTTCTTTTACTCTCTTTGGTTCCTACAACTTTCAACACCACCCGCTCTGTTTTTCTTTTGTAGCTAACGTGTTGTTTAAGCCATTGTAGCTAACGCCATTAATGGAGGGTTCTCCTTTTCATTGGAAGGTTGTTGCCAAATTTATTCCTGCTACTCCTAACTGGATCTGGAATTGACTCCAGACCCAGAAATCTCTCCTTTTCTTTACCCTTTTTCTCATTCTCTTAACAAACCCCTCCAACTTTACCCTCTCTTTTCTTTTTATACCCTAAACTTTTCGATTTCAATCACATGCTGTTTTTCTTCGCGGTTGCTATACATGTCTGATGAGCAGAGCCCAAATGATATGAAGTGGGCCAACTCCATTTGACCAACACACCAATTTGTGGTGTTTAATCACTTGCTAAACCATGATTAAGATGCGTTTAGTCTTTTATATTTAGCCTTAATCCTCTCCTTTCTGTGTGGGTTTGGATATTAAAAAAGGCAATGTTTTAAGAAGCCCACCGAGACACGCTCGCTTCAAAGAAGTGAGGGTCCCTTAATGATGCCCGCTCCTTTTTTTTTTTGAGAGAGCTATTATAACAGCCAAAACCCACCGTTAGCAGATATTATCCTCTTTCAAGCGCGTTTTAAAACCTTAAAGAAAAGTCCTTGAAGGCGAATCCCAAAGAAGAAGATATGTGTGTTGGGAGAAGAGTCCTGCATCGGCTAATTAAGAAGTTGATCGTGAGTTTATAAGGAATACATCTCTATTGGTACAAGGTCTTTTGGGAAAGTAAAAATCAAAACCAAAGCCATACTTTTGGGGAGGTTCATAATTCGTAACACTCCCTCCCCCATCAGCTGACCCTCTGTTTTGTACCTTAAAATGCAAGCTTTCTGTATAATTGACGAAAACGAGTACTACTCGTGTTCGTTATTCAAAAGTCTGCTGTAAAGAATGGGAATTTTAGCAGTTCATGATATGATACTTACTAGTCCTTCGCATTCAATCTGGTTCACTGAAAAATCTGTCTACTTTTTTAGATTGATTGATGAGTTTGACAAAATGTAGGAAACCAAATAATTATCAGATGAGAAGATGGGTTTGAGAGAAAGTTAAGAAAAAATGGTCAATGCTTAGAGACATGAATTTGTAGAGTCATTTGGAGACCTTTTTCTGGTACTGATTCTTGACCCATTTGATGCCTACTGAAGTTCCAGATTTCACTTTTTGAGCACCTACAGCTGCCACAGCCTTCGCCTTCACAAACCCAGCTGAGGCTGCTGCCTTTACCTCTGTCATCTTCTTGCTACTACTGCCATTGCCGCTCCCTTTCTTCTCCACCATCTTATTGTCGTCTTCGACTCCGTAATTGCCTGAACCCCACTGATCAGCCCAGCTTGGTGCTTTGCTTCCCATTTTCAACTGTCATTTTCCAGAAATTTATCAAACACAGCTTCATGTATTGAGTTATTAATTTTGATTAAGAACGTTGGGCAAACATGGAGAAAATCTGGTCATGAGGATTGTTGGGAGCGAGTCCTAGATTAGCTAATTTAGGAAATGATCCTAATGAATTTATAAGTGAGGAACACATCTCCATTCAGATGAGGTCTTTTAGAAAGTCCAAAAATAAAGTCACAAGAGCTTATACTCAAAGTGGAATCGTATAGACTCGTGATCAAATGGAGAATCTGGGAGATACAGACAAACAGAAGGGAAAGGAGACAACAATGGCCAACCTACCAAATCCTCCAGAGTCAATCTTCACGAAGAAGAATTGAAAATTTGAACTTACATTATATCAAATTCGATGTATCTTAGCTTACGAATTTGTTCATTTTATAGTAAAAGCATTGCTCAAGCAATGACACCTGTAAACAAAATCACGAGTAAAATATAGACATAAATCCCAAGTTTCTACAACTGGCTTTGGACAGTCTAAACAAAACAAAAAACATTGTCCTACAAGAAAACTGGCTAAAACAGTGGGAAAAGAAAAGTTGAAGAAGATCCTTCCAGGATAAAAAGTCTCATCCATCAGAAGATGAAATTTAGAGCATTGACGCCAAAACTTAAATCGGCAAAACACGGATTCAAATCATTTGCTCGATTCATCAACCAACCATGCATCAAAGCCCTCAAATCACGCTCAAGGTCGAAAAAGCAATCAGACACAATATTCAAATTAATCGAAAAGAACAAATTAAACTAGATGCACAAGGCGTATTCAACGATCGAATCAGATATACCTACAACTTCACTACACGGAACCGCCGACCAAAAATCAAGGAACAATCAACTAAAAAACTGAAGAAATCGAAACAAGGAAGCTGAAGATACGTACGCAGATAGAATTCAAAAAAAGCGAGAAAGAACTGCGATTCGATTCGAGGGAGAGTGAAAATACCTTGAAATTGACGTTGTGGAGGTTGGTGAGAGTGGGGCCCTGCAGAGAAAGAGAGGGATTGAGAAACGGAGGGTTGAGGAAGAAGATGAAAATGAAGACTGTGCTGAAGAAAAATTGGTAATGGCGGTGGTGGTGGTGGTGGTGGTGGGTAGAGAATCTCGTGGGGCCGTGGACTTTACGTTGGCTTCTAATTCCAAGCTGTTTATACTCCTTTACACGCACCTTCCGCGCCCTGCTTTGCTTCCTTTGTCGGTTACCGTTTATTTGCTCTATTTTTTTTTTTTTTATTATTATTCACCATATTTTTTTTAAATAAATAATTAATATTTTTATCAAATTATATGAATATTCCTGTACTACCCCTTATTGATCTGGAGCGACCGAGGAGGTTAGGTTAGTCAAAAAATGGTTATCAGATCAAGGACGCAAGGTACCTTGTTTTTTCAAGATAAGAAGGGATAGAGAAAATACCTCGAGCCAATGTTCAAGTAACAAGCGCTTCGGCACTAAAATAATTCATGTTGTACTCTCAAGAAAAGCTCTATATACTCGAAACCGATACAGGTGGGTAGGTACATAATACACAGGAAATTGAGACAACTCTTTCTAAGGAACTCTGACAAAATAACTCTAACTTGTGTATATACAACAAACATGAATATAGCGCGGTTGTTAACATAATTTTTTTTTTTTTTCAAATCATTATCTTAAACTTTTTAACTTTAATTAATAAACTAAATTATTATTTTTACTTGTATTTATTATAAATAATTCTTTTAACTAAAAAAATGCCTATTTTAATTTTTATACTTCTAATTTTATTTATTTCAACCCACGTTTAAAACGACTATTTTTTGTTTTTCTTTTCTTCTTCTTAATATATTATTCAGCCTTTATGATTAATTTGCAATCAATTATTGAATAAATAATATAATGTGCAAATTTAATAATTTTTTTTAAAAGAAATTAGTAAAAGAGATTTGGAGTTGAATTAAATTCATCATGCATCCAAGTAGACAAAATAATAATAATAAAAAAACTAATTTAATATTTTAAATTTCTCTAAATTTTTTAAATGATGACTATATATATATCATCTACAAGATAACCTAAATAAATAAAATAAAATAAATCTTTGTTTCAAAATCTTGATCTATCCGATTATTATAAAGTCATGATTTTGTCCAAAACAATATTTTAAAGCATAAAAAATTAACATATTATAATATTAAATTAACACCAAACTTTTTGGATTAGTCTTTGTTTAATCAATGCGCACGTTCAAATCCAAAAAATTAATTGCTCGAGTAGAAATTTAAATTTTATATTGATATAAATTTAATAGGGAGGTGGTTCATAGGATTATAATTAATATATTTGAGGTATTAAAAATAAATTATATAAATTTTTTGCTAAAAAAATGGGTTAATTTACAGCTTTAGATTCCATAAATTAGGTACGCCTAATTATTGTGAAATCTAGGCTGTCTATTCCAACCTCTTCAACCCACCACGCAATTAATTTCTATCCATTATCTCAATTATTAACTTATAAATAAATATAACTTATATAATTATAAATTACATTTTTTAAATTAATAAAAATTAAAATGTGTGTACTCTCAAACTTTTAAAAGAGTTTAAATTTTAAAATTTTCATTAATTCACTTATAATTTTTTTAAAATAATATTAATAAGGAAGATAATCTATGAAGCGTGGATAGACAGTTTTTTGTTTATATATTAACGGTAAGAACTTTTCTAAAAAAAAATTAAAGGTGATAAAATTATTTTTAAAATTTCATGTGTATTTTTTAAATATAGTATTAACAGTCATCCAAAATTAAAAATAAAAATATATATTTAGAAATAAAATATTGTTTACTAGTATTTTTATTAATTTAATTAAATTTAAAATAAATAAATAAATCTACATAAATACAAAGACAGTTCTAGAGGGAAATAAATGCCATTGACTTGTCTTCCAGTTTTCGTGTATAAAAGTTAACAAACTGGGCGAAGGAGAAGGGTATCCAGTTTCTCCCAATTCAAAAGAATAGTCTCGGAGGCCAGCAGCGATGTGACGGCCCGTGAAGATGCACGGCGGCGCGTGGAGAACGGTGGAACGAAATTAAAGAGGCTTACGGCGGAAGATGAGTTTTGAAACTGGATGAAGGTATTGATGTGTCTCAATTTGAAAGACATGGCTAAAATTGTTACCATTGCTTTGGTGTGTGTTTTCTGATTGAGCCGCGTCAATATCTCGTCTCAAATTTTGCACCTCCGCCCGCTCTCTCTGGGTAATTAATTCTCTTTCTATCCTAATTTTTAATTTTCTTAAAAAAAATTAAATTCAATTTCTATTTGAGTCAGGTAACGTTATTGGGCTAGATTACTACTCTGTCTAAACTCAATCGAACATGCTCGAGATTGTTACCGACTTTCAATCCGAATCAACTACGACCAAAATAATAGGTTTTGCATGCATTATTGTGAGATAATTTTATGTAAATTTAATTTAGGGGAAGTTACTGTTTTCTTGAACACATGTTTTTTTAATTTAGGGTTTTGTTAAAAATTAATTTTTTTTTCTTTTGACATTTTTTGAACGTTATAAATATTTTTAAAACGAGACTCGTAATTTAGGAATATTTTCAATCATTTTAGTAAGGATGTAATTATAGAAATATAATAATTTTTGGCATAAAAAATAATGAAATATTTAGGTTAGGTGTCAAATAATAAATCATTTATAGCAAGTTGTTTCAACTACATTGGATTTTTTCTCATCCTTTTTGGTAACAATACTGAGAAGACTTATTTTGATTATTCGTTCTCTAAGAATAATTTGTGTCGGTCTTTTTTAAGAATAATTTTAATTAATTTTAAATGCTATGATTAACAACTTGTGCTGTCACGTTTTATATAAAAATATTTTATTCATATAAGATAAAAATGTGTTGGATGATGGAAGTCCCACATCGGCTAATTTAGGGAATGATCATGGGTTTATAAGTGAAGAATACTAACTCCATTGGTATGAGGCCTTTTGGGGAAGCTCGAAGCAAAGTCATGAGAGTTTAGGCTCAAAGTGAACAATATCATACCATTGTGGAGAGTCGTGTTTGCCTAACAAAAGGCATTCTACATTATACCATAGAGACTTTGATGGAAGTTTTCAAAAACCATAGACAAGCAATTCGTATAAATGGTTCTACAAAAGTTTATTTTATGTCATTTCTATCTTTCAATGCATGCAAAAGGTTCCATAATATTTTGAATCGGACCTAGCCACTACAACAATCAAAGAACGAACAATACATACATATCTAATGTTCACTAAGAGAGCGTTTAACAAGAAAATCATTTACCTCAATAATATTCACCAAGAACCCATAGGGAATGAAAAATTAACCAAATCAAATGGGGAATGAAGAACCAACCAAATCAAATTGAAATTGGTGAAAAACCCACTAAATTGGAGGCGGATCGGGTAAACAATCGAACCAATAAAAATGTGAAATGAAATCAAACTGAATTGAACTAATCACGAATCAAACCACTAAACCTGTTTGTAAACAAGATTGTTTCATTCTCGCGTGGTCCATGTCTCCAATGGCTAGTCTACTATTTCCTTCACAATGCTGTGGGTGGTTGTGCATAGGACCTAATGACGAAGTTAGTGACTGTGACAACCGTACTACTACTGTTCATAGATGGAGCGAGAAAATATTAGAGGGGGATCTAGAATCAGTGGACGAACGTTTAGATGAAGAATAACTTATTAGTGTCAATTAGGTTGCATGATGACGACTGGATGTTAGTGAAAATCAATGGTGCAACCAAGACAAACAGAAGCTAGAAAGACATCGAGTGACGCAAATGGAAATCTCGAGGAAGGAGATGCAATCAAGCCGAGGAATGGTTGCACCGAGCTAGATTTTCTTATTTAATTATTATTATTATTTTTAATAATTTCAACACTAATTCAAATAAGTAGAAAGAATAATTATGAAATATGTTCCTTTATGTTAGGATCGCACGTTCATCAGGAGACGGAGGCCTCAAATGCGCGCCTCAAAAACACACACACACACACACACAAATGCGAGGGGGAAAAGAGGAAACACTTCTCTCGCTTCCCCTCCACAAATTTGAAAAAGGTGTTATCCAAAGCCCTATGTCTTCTCCAATTCTTTCATCTTCGTCTATTTTCTCGCTAAATCTCTGTCAATCCTCACAACCCTAAAGGAACTTTCAAAATCATGCTATTAAATCTGTCTTCCTCTTCTTGTTCTGTTATCAATCTACCCAATTCCAAGTCAAGAACCCATTTCTCCAAATCCCCTTCTTCTTCTTCTTCTTCTTCTTTCTTATCTCATTCTTTCAATTCGTCGGATCTTAGTTTCAGGAACAGACACCAAATCTTCTGGGAAAAGAGCAGAATCCCATGTCGGAGGAGTTGCGATTTCAGACCATGGGCTTTCGCCGGATTCGATATTGGAAGTGCTCCGTCGGTACTGGAGGCGACGGCGGTGTTGACAGCCATCATTGTTGTTCACGAGAGTGGTCACTTCCTCGCCGCTTGTCTTCAGGGCATCCATGTAAGTAAATTTGCAATCGGATTTGGTCCAATTCTCGCAAAATTCAACAAAAACAATGTAGAATACTCCATTAGGGCATTTCCTCTCGGTGGATTTGTGGGTTTTCCTGATAATGATCCTGAGAGTGATATTCCAGCAGACGACGAAAATTTGCTTAAAAACAGACCGATATTGGATAGAGTGATAGTGATTTCTGCTGGTGTTGTTGCCAATATAATCTTTGCATATCTAATTATTTTAATTCAAGTATCATCGGTTGGTTTGCCTGTTCAAGAGCCATTTCCTGGTGTTCTAGTGCCTGAGGTTCTAACCCTTTCAGCTGCTTCGCGTGATGGGCTGCTTCCTGGGGATGTGATTCTTGCTGTTAATGCAAATGAACTGCCAAAATTGGCTTCTAAAGCAGTGTCTGAGCTCGTTGAAGCAATTAAAAGAAGCCCCAATAGAACTGTTCTTCTCAAAGTTGAAAGAGGGAAACAGTATCTTGAAATTGGGGTCACCCCAGATAAGAGTTTTGATGGAACAGGAAGAATTGGGGTTCAGCTTTCACCTAATGTAAAGATTTCAAAGGTTGTAGCCAAGAATTTCTTGGAGGCTTTTAGTTATTCTAAAAGGGAGTTTTTGGGTCTGTCATTTAAGGTTTTGGATAGCTTGAAACAGACATTTCTGAACTTCTCTCAGTCAGCTAGTAAGGTTTCTGGTCCTGTGGCCATTATTGCTGTTGGTGCAGAAGTGGCTAGGTCCAACATTGATGGGCTCTATCAATTTGCAGCTGTTCTTAACATTAATCTTGCTGTTATAAACCTTCTTCCCTTGCCAGCTTTGGATGGCGGTTCGTTGGCTTTGATCCTCATTGAAGCTGCAAGGGGAGGGAGAAAGCTGCCGTTAGAACTCGAGCAGCAAATCATGTCGTCTGGGATCATGCTCGTCGTACTTCTCGGGCTGTTCCTCATCATCAAAGACACGTTAAACCTTGAGTTTATAAAGGACCTGTTATGATAAGACAATGCTTAAGGAATGGATTCAGGGCAATCTCTGTTGAAACTGTAAATGCTTGTGTTGATGATTTAGTGTTAGTGTTGTAGTTTAGAGCTCTTGATGCTTTCATATTGTTGGTTTCAGCTGAGATAGAAAGAAAGAGATGATTTATAACCCTTATTCTTATCAGCTTTGTACTCCCTTCAAATCAACAGGTTATAAATATACAGAGAACAGCTTGTTTATGTGTATACTTCCATGTTGCTTGAATCCTTGTCTTTCTGTTGCAGCCTGCAGGTAGAAACAACCGATGTCTATGCATCGAGCGTTCTTCAGCTGAAGATATAGCTGAGACCTCACATCGGTTTGAGAGGGGAATGAAACCTTCCTTATAAGGGTATGTAAATCTCTCTCTAGTAGACATGTTTTAAAACTGTAAGGCTGACAACGATATGTAACGAGCCAAAATAGACAATATCTACTAGCGGTGGGTTTGAGTTGTTACAAATGATAACAGAACCAAACATTAGACAGGGTCTCTATGGGGGTGGATTATGAGATCCCACATCGGTTTGAAAGAGGTACTAAATATTTCTTATAAGAGTGAAAACCTCTCCCTAGTAGGCGGGTTTTAACACCGTGAGGTTAATGGCGATATGTAACGGCCAGAACTAACAATATCTGCTAGCTGTAGGTTTAGGCTATTACAAAATTTGTGTCACGATCCTGCATTTTTTACCGTGCGGCGTCGTGATCTTGACACGCGCACGACTAGCCTTGAGGAGAATTAAGCCTCATATATATTTTTCATCCCGGCTTTATGGCTTCGTCGGACCTTAGGCGAGGTTTGTCTTTGTCCATCGAACATCGCTAGTGCGGAATCCAAGCTTGTTCAACCACACACGCCGCCTGTGCGTGCATGTTCAATCGTCTGCGACACATTCGACTTACCTCTACGCTAGACCAAGTCATTGGGCTCGACCTTGGCTCTGCTCGAGCCAAGGTCTCTCAATGCAACGTCTCAAAAATTGTTGTTTCCTCCTAACACACTATCGAATTTTCAAAAGTGGTAATTTTAAATAAAAAAAAAATGTCGAATATTTTGAATGAGGTAAAATGACAGTCAAACCCGAACTTTCAAATAATAATAATAATAATATTTAAATGAAATGTCACAAACCTTATTATGTTTTTAGATAGACCACAAAAAATTAGGGGCTAAATATCATAATTAATAGAGGTAAAGTCTAATTTAAAATAATTATGAATTCTAAAGCATTTTGACTTTAGATTGATGTCATACAGCGTCATTGCTTGGGTTGGATCCACCAATTAGATTAATCTCCTTATTTTTTTTATTCTCTAAAATAAATTATGACTTAGTCTAACGTGTTATTTATGTATTGATGTAATTTAACATTTAAATATTAAATATTATAGTTTAGTTTAGAAAATTAGGTTTATCTTCTCTTGCACTAAGTTATGTTTGCATAGATGAATATATGTTTTTATGCTTAAATTCTATTTTAGATTTAAAACAAAAACATTTATTAAACACGTATTTTTATCAATTATCTAATTTTTAAATTAGCCAATAAGTTTTTAACAGTTGTTTGCATTTAAAAGTGTTAGAAAATTTCCTAAAATGTTAAATTTGAATTTAATAAATTTCTAAATATTAAAAGTATGAATATACATTGAATTTATAATTTTTTATTTAATAAATCAATAATACATCATTTGTTTTTTAAATTAATAGATTCCTGTAAAAGTTAAATCAATATTTTTTTTAATTATAAAAATTAAAAAAAATTAAAATAATTTCCCATCGAAGTAGAATATTCAGTTAATTAACAAAAATAGGATTTAAATCAAAATTTACTATTATTCAAATATTTTACATTGAATTGAAATGATTACTTTTTAAAAAAAATATTTTTAAATAAAATAAAATAATAATAATAATAAATTCCTTACCAACCCGGTCGATTTGGATTGATACAATCCGTCCACTAAACAAAATTTGTTTTTTATTTGTTATATATATATATATATATATATGTCAACAAATCATGATAGGACAGCGAAGGAGAATAGTCAACGCCTCTGAGGCGTAAAAGTCATCATAATCAACGGCTGCGGACGCATACCTCCATTTCCTCTGTTTTAAACCACGGTTCCTACATGAATGCAGTTTCATTGCCACCACGTATATAAAAAGCTTTTTCAAACTTCAAACAAACTCTCCCAACTTCGCCAAGCCGGTGAGGAAAAATGAAGAAGAGAGCAAAGAAAATTGAAGTCAATTCTACAGAGGAAACGTGTTGCTCAGATCAAGTTTGCTTCACCTACTAATTTCTTCTTGGATATTTTACATATTTGGTCTTCTTCTTCTTCTTCTTCAAGAAATTTCCTAACCGATTCCAAATCGGTACTCGAAATTTGATGATGAATTTTGCGAGCGGTATGGCGTTGGGGGATGCCTCGCCTTTGTGGAGCTTGATACCGAAGACGCCGCCGCCTGCGGTGGCGCTGAAGCTGGAATCGAGAGGTGGAGTTTTAGGATTGCCGGCTTCTCCGATGACTTGCTCCATTGAGGCGGAGAAGCCGCCGAATCGAACCACGGAGTTACAGCCGTCTGTTGAGCAGCCGGACGGCAATATCGTTTGGAGATCGAATAAGGATATCCCGCCCTTTGCTAGTAAGTTTTGCGATTCAGATTGTTCAATGTGTGGTAATGCTTTTGGTATTGAATCAATAAACGTGGTTGTTTGATGTTGTATAAATCGTTTCTCTGCATCGATTCGTGATATGGAAGTTATCTATGGTTCTATCAATATACACAATAGGAGATACTTCTGAATCTGTAATAACATTTTCAGAAGTCGACCGTTTCTTTTTAGTGAAATTTCAAAGAGTTAAATAAAGATGTAGAATTACTATGGTTATTAGGATGCGAGTTTACATGAAGATCAATGGTTGAAATTATTGGGTAAAATCTCGCCCGAATCCAAATCAAAGAGGATTCAAACGTGTTTGGGAAAAATTTTGGAACCGATGTGAGAATGCGACCATTGGCATGAATAAATTACTCGAGCAACAGACATGGTGATTAGAATTAACAGAATCAGATGGTAACTGAAATGTATTTTTGTAAAACAATTCTTCAGGATCAAATAAACTTAAGCACACACTTTGAGTAACAGCAAGTTAATGCAACCACTCAGTTTCTTCAAGCTAGTCGATTTCTGCTTCCTTATCATCTGTCTTTTCATTTTAACCTGTCATGTTTTGGTCAATAGACGTAAGTTTAAACTGGCTAAACTGTTGCCAACATT
Source organism: Cucurbita pepo subsp. pepo (assembly GCF_057944985.1). Taxonomy (NCBI): domain Eukaryota; kingdom Viridiplantae; phylum Streptophyta; class Magnoliopsida; order Cucurbitales; family Cucurbitaceae; genus Cucurbita; species Cucurbita pepo. The sequence goes on along the minus strand of NC_141802.1, from coordinate 18,067,520 downwards.
TCCTTCATCTGTTAATGCATTTTTTTTTCACTTTATATAAATGGTTGCAGGACCATTATCAGTGTCAAGTAAATCTGCTTATCCAGATGATAATAAGAAGGTTCGGATATCATTTAAGGTATGAGTTATATTATTGAACCTATGCCCTTTGCTCTTTTTTTACTGAGTTTCGACCTTTGTTTATCAAATATTTTTTCAGTTTCCAATCAGTTTTATCTTTTAGTAACCCATCAATCTATTTTGTAATTTTTATCTACTCTTTCTCATTTGTTGAGTTAACAATGCAGGGGTTGCCAGGGTCACATAGTGAGGATGCAGCACTTGCAGCATACCCTAATTGTGAAAGTGTTCCTTGTAATGAGTTTGAAGATGCATTCAAGGTTTATTAGTCTATCTGCTAAAATAAAATAACATGTAGAACTGCTTTCCTTAGTGGGTTAACCTATTTCACTGTGATGTTTTGTTTTTTAAAGATCATATGTGATTATTGAAAATTGTAGACAACATTACTGGTCTTGACTTTACTTGCCTTCAATTCACTTAATTCAAGTCCTCCACTAATACTTTGTCATAACTTTATTTTTCTCTGCAGGCTGTTGAACTGTGGATAGCTGATAAAGCTGTTCTTCCGATTGAAAATTCATCAGGTGGGAGCATCCATCGCAATTATGATTTGCTCCTTCGGCACAGGCTACATATTGTTGGTGAAGTGCAGATAACCACCAACCTCTGCCTTCTAGCTCTGCCAGGTGTGAGAGCCGAACAGTTGAAACGTGTTCTTAGCCATCCACAGGTTAAGTGTAGACTTTCATTCCATCCTTGTCTTATTTCTTTATAACTGCAGTCTCACGTGTTTAATTCACATGGTAGTCATTGTAATAGAATGTTCACGACACATGAACGTCTAGCATTCAATCTTGCACCGTCCTCTAAAGAAGTTATTCCTGTTGTTTGCTCCGTTGCATCATATCCTTGAATTTGGGTATTATTATGAAAATGAAGTGAGTTTTTGGAAGTAAAAAGTACCGACGTGTTGTCATTAGAAAAATCAATGATATTTGAGTGTTGGTTTGGCCAGGCACTTTCCTTGAGCGATAATGCGCTGAATAGGTTGGGTGTTGTCCGAGAAAATGTTGATGATACTGCTGGTGCAGCTCAGGTTCATATATGTTAGTTTAAATTCCAATTACAAACTTTCTTCTACTTGGTTTATTTTCTAAAACAGGCTTTCCATCTTGATTTTGTATCTAGTATGTAGCGTTGAACAACCTCAGGGATGCTGGAGTTGTGGCTGGTGCTCGTGCTGCAGAGTTATATGGTTTAAACATACTTGCAGAAGGAATCCAAGTAAATATTTTGCCTCTTTCTAGTTTTCTTTTGTTCTCATCTCATCTTAACATATGATTAATATACTTGGCCATCGCTTGTCTTAAATAAAATTATGTGCTTAAGGATGATTTAGGTAACGTGACTCGTTATCTGGTACTTGCAAGGGAACCAATCATTCCAAGAACTGATAGACCCTATAGAGTAAGCCACAATCTCATACGTGCTGATCACAATGCCTCATATTTGTTGAACTCGTAGCTTTATTAATCTTGGAAGTCAAATCTTCTATTCGTTGCAGACAAGCATTGTATTTACTTTGGATGAAGGACCTGGAGTCTTGTTCAAAGTCTTGGCGTTGTTTGCACTAAGAGATATAAATTTGACAAAGGTATATTGCTACATCAACCTGTTAATGAAATTTAATTTTTCTCTAAAAGCTTTGTTTTGTACCATTTGTCTCTAAACTGATAAGAATTCTGCATGCATGACTAGATTGAAAGTCGACCGCAAAGAAATTGCCCCTTACGAGTAGTGGATGACTCTAACATGGGTAGTGCCAAGTATGTATCATTATCATTGTCGTTTGGCAGTATACCTTTAGCAGGCTTTGAAAGGTCTTCACTAATAGTTATTGCAGCACAATGTGTCTCAAATGTCTGTATGGATTGATGATTCCCTTCAACTTTTAACATTTTCAGGTACTTTGACTACTTGTTCTACATTGATTTTGAAGCTTCTATGGCCGAACCACGTGCTCAGCTTGTCTTGGGGCATTTGCAGGTTTGTTGTTAAACGTTATGATCAATCCATTTGGTAGGCTTTGTGAATCAAATTAGTTTTGTGAGTACACCCATGAAAGAGTGTGTTAAGAATATCATAGGCCTTTGGGTATAATGAAACTTAACACCAATTATTTTTTCCATCTGAAGTTTCTCTTCTAATGTTGTGTTCTAACATTACATAGGAACATGCGACATTTTTACGGGTACTTGGTTGCTATCCCGTTGACGTTGCTCGTTAGAGTATGCATTTGGAGAATCAATGTTCTTCAATTTCAGATCATTGGCCTAATAGATTAGTTTGTTTCAAAACTCATATCTTCCCTTGGAGGTCAAAAATGTAACTTCCAATCAACTAGCATGTGGTGTGATCATAGGCTCAGTCCAATAATAATAATGTTGATACTATTAGTAAGAATACACCGTATTTTTTTTCATACTAAGTTTGACTCACAGTTTTAGTAAATTTGTATTTATGAAATTTCAATTCTATTGGTATGTAATTATGTTTCAATTAACAAAGGAATGCAAGTTATAAATTGATTTGTATTTTTTTTTTCATACTAAGTTGATTTTTTTTTTTTTTAAGTGTGTTATGTATTGATTTTTTTCCTTTCTTCGTATTCTTAAGAGTCAAAATTCAAGACTCCTCAAACGACTAATGAATGACTTTGGAAAGAAAGAAAAGATCCTTTTGGAACCCTATTTCCTCGGAATTTGAGGTTTACTTTATGAATAATATGATTTTTATTCGATTTATGTCATCTTTTTTAATCAAATAAAATATCTTTAAATCTCTAGCATTAAGGATGATATCGGTTAAAAGGTCATAATCTTTGTTTCTATATATTATTAAACTAAAATAATGGTAATAATGACTATATTATTGGAAAACACCATTTTAAACAAAAATTTTGTTAAGTATTATTCTTAAAATATTTTAATGTTGTGTATGAGACATTTTTTATGGAAAATAATTATGTTGAGATCCAATGTATTTTTTTTTAGAAATATCTTTATTAGTAGAAAATTAAATATGTTCGACTCACTAAATTAATCATTAAATATATTGAAATTTTTAAAAATTATAAATACAAAACTATATTTATTAATTTAGAAAAGAAAAGAAAAGAAAAGAAAAAAAAGAAAAAAAAAAAAAGAATTTACTGTCTCCGTTTGACTGCGGTGATTTTTTTTTTTTTTTCTCTCCTTCCCCGCCCGTTACGGGAGCCGTCCCTGCAAGCGAAACGTTGTGAGTGGTAAGAGAAGCGAAATTCGATGTTTTTTACAGTTGGTGTAGGGTATCTTTTGACGAACACTCCATTAAAGGTTCCACCGAAAACCACCATAAAGGTTCCACCGAAAACCACCATAAAGGTTCCCCGAAGCTACAACGCCCGCTTGCAGACTGACTCGCATCGAACATGATTCAGCTTCTATTCACCATAATCGCAGCCGAAATGGCTCTGATTTTGACTCTCCTCTTCAGGACGCCTCTGAGGAAGCTTGTGATTTTGAGTTTAGATCGTGTTAAGCGCGGTAAAGCCCCAATCGTTGTTCAAACAGTCGCCGCAACTGTCTTCGTTCTCCTTCTTTCTAGCGTCTATAGCATGGTTAAGATCCAGAATCGGATGACTGAGACCGGCGAGGTTAATCCTACGGATCAGGTCCTTATGTCCAATCACTTACTCGAAGCTTCTCTCATAGGTAATTAATCTCTTTCGAGTTTGTTTTTTCTTTGATCTTCGCTTTCTGGATAGGGTTATTACCGATGGCATTTGTACTCTTTTTCTGTCAATTTTACGGTGAATATGTTGTTCATGCTTAGGTTTTGGTTTTGGAATTGTTGGCTTTACGAGTATCTGGAGATGAACAATTTTGGTCCCTGAGCTAGTTAGAACGGAGAGAATTGAACTTCTTTATTTCAATTTTGCTCCCTGATCTTGTTCGATTCAATGATTTTGATGTGACATTACTCGTTATCCTTATATTGAGCTGTTGTTCACTTCATGTGAGGCTTCCTTGTACATCATATATTACAAGGGGGTGTTTGCAAATGCGCTGGAATATCATTTCGAAGGGAAATTTATTCAGAAGCATTTCGGTGTTAATGGAGCATTTGAAGACAATATTGCTCAGAATACTTAGAGGTAAGTTAATAAGGAAAACCTGTACGAATCTAGAGTATAGTCCCTGGAGCTGGCAAAAAATTTGATGGCCTTTGAATTTTGAAGCCTAATTTTTCTGTTCTTATCTGATTTTTGTTGTTTGATAATCTAGATCATACAGTCGATCCGAATTTCGACATATAAATCTTGTTTTGTAGCCATTTGCTTACATTTTTGCAGTTACTTCCCATCCTTCTGTTTGAGTAGCTCATATTAGATTTGAAAATAACATCTATGGCCTGCAGGGTTCTTGCTGTTTCTTGCACTGATGATTGATAGACTACATCATTACATCCGGGAGCTTCGTCTACTCCGGAAGACAATGGAGGTCGCAAAGAAGCGAATTCGAGCAACAGAGGATGCAAGTGCAGAGAAGCTTAAAGCCCTGGGAGAAGAGTCAACTACGTTGAGGAACACAATATCCAAACTGGAATCTGAAGTTGAGGCAAAAACAAAAGAAGCAAATGATGCAGAAACTGAAACAGATGCCCTGAGAAAGCAATCTGAGGAGTACCTCCTCGAGTATGATCGGTTATTGGAGGACAATCAAAATCTTCGGAATCAGCTGGAGTCGATCGCCCATGGCTCTTCGAGGTCGTGCTAATCTTTTTCGCATCGTGTTGGACGGCTAAGAAAAGGGTGCATTTTCGCTTCACTTAATCGGAGGGACTCGGGTTAGTCGGATCTGTATCAATGTGAAATGAAACTGAACTGGAAAATTGATGGAATGATGTTTTGAAAGCTTAGTTTATCATTGAAAGTGGGAGTTTAAGTTCACTTGGCGGAAGGGCTAGCTTAACAAATCCATGTTAATCGGTAGTTTTCTCAGTCGCCGGAGTCTTAGGCAGGCCATGGAGCTTCACCCAACTAGGCGGCTCCATCTTTGTCACCAATGACTTGATCACCATCGACCTAGCTTCGAACTCAAGGGCGCTCGACTAGGTTCAGGATATCTACATCGTCATGTCAGTACATTTGTCGATGGAAGCAGCATTGAAATACAAAGAACGACCTGACAATTCGAAGGTGTTAGAGAGTTGGGTGTCGTGTCGGAACAAGCAAATTCTGTTTAAGGGTACTTTCGAAGTTTTTTAAAAAGGGTTCAAAGGTATTAATGAGGTCAATCTGTTGTTTGAAATTTGAAATTGAAAGATTATGAGAAAGATTTTTTTGGTTTAATTTCTAAAAAAAAAATAAATTATGTAATTCAAATTATTTAATTAATAAGTAATGTATTTTTATCTAAGTACGCTTTATATTTCATGTCCCTACTTTACATTTAATTCTTAGTTGAATTTTGATGAATTTATGACACAACCCCTACGCAATTAATAATTTATATTATAAAGGAGCATTTATTAAATCTTAAAAAATAGCTTAATCTTGAGTTCAATTAATAAATTGTATTTGAGTTTTTTTTTTTTTTTTTTTTTCTCTAAATTTTTATTTTATCCTCAAAACTTTCAAATATTAAAAAAAACAAAAAAAAAAAAAAAAAACAAAAAACAAAAAACAAAAAGGCCAAACAGAAAAGAGACAAAGTAGAGTGTTGGGCAATGCGCAGTAATTAAGACACACATGGCATGGCATGGCTTCCTTTCTTGAGCTTCAACCGACGGTGGATGCCATGGGAGTTAGGCATTCCTCTTTCCCTTTTGTTTTCCAAAGCTTCTAACTTTTCAATGATTCTGTCTGGGTTTTTTCTGTTGACCTAATTCCATAAAAGTTTCCCTTTTCATTCTTATCTTTTTCTTCACTTTCGATACTAAATAAATTAGTGTAACGCTCCATATATAGGATTCAAACTAGTAGAATGGTTGAAGCTGGTAGCATATCCTGAAGATATTATGGCTAAGAAATGGTTAAAAGAATTACAAATTAAAATCTATACTAACAAGATGTACCTTATAATAGAAATTTCATATGTGCTTTGCTTTAAACAATTTTATATTGGGTGACCTCTTGAAATTTTTTTTGAGGATGCATGTGAGTGAAAATAAAAGATTTTGGAAGTACTTGTACTGAGCTGTGGAGATAATTTTCACTCTTAGACGCGAAGAGTAAGGAATATGATCATATCATAGAGGATGCAAGGAAATGTCGGGAACAAATTTAATTAAATTGAATATCATAATAAACTTGGGATTAAAGGAACAAATTTATGTTTATGGGTAAGAAAACAGAGATGATTAATATTATTATGAACAACACTAATGATGTTCTTACAACTATTGTCCGCCAAATCATTTCTACTAATTCTACACCTAACATTCTTCTTATCTATGAATTCCATTGCCATTGCCAACCACCCTTTGCCGCCACCGCCTCTCTCTTCCTCACCCACTTCTTCGCTTCGGATCGTCGTCCAATTCTCATCCTCTGTCCATCTCGCCTCCCCTGAATCCATTGCCAGCCGTCGGATCTGCTCTGTCGGCGACCAACTGGGTCGGAAAAATCCGGATTCTTCAATTGATCTCCAAATCCCCTGTTCTACAACACTCGTCGGAGAATCTGAATCAACTTCCCGGATTTTCTTTCCGGTGGAAATGGAATTCACTTCCCTTAAAAATGGGTGATTTAGAAGCTGATTCGCCGTCCATCTCTCTTTTGGGTTTCTCCTAAAACACTTCTCTAAAAAATCCTTCGCTTTCTGGGATAAAAAAGATGGAATTTCCGGCGACTGGCCGGAATACCCAATTCGATACAGGGCGGAAATTGGGTCGTTGTCGGTTGTGTTCAGCCATGGCGAGCCGCCGCCGGTGGCCATTTCAATGATTGTACACCCAATTGACCAAATGTCGGAGGCGAGTCCTTGGTGCTCACCACGAGCCACTTCAGGCGCCATAAACAGGGGCGTCCCGCCGATTACTTCCGTCTGGTTCGCCCACTTGGCGCATCCGAAATCCGCCAGTTTCGCCTTACGGTCTCGGCCAATCAAAACGTTTCGGGCTTTAATGTCGCAATGTACTAAGCCTTTTGAATGAATGTACTGTAATCCCTGTAGTAAGTCCCGCGTGTAATTTCCGATCGCCGCCTCGTCCAGCCGCCCTCCACGGCGGCGAATCGCGTCGGCGAGTGAGCCGTTGGGTAAATACTCCATGAACAAATTGAACATCACGATGCCACTCTGTTCTGTACGGACATCGCAGCCTCTACTAAAAACCACATACGGAGAGGCTAAAGAAGAAAGGAAGCATTGCTCTCTCTGTAGAGATTGCGAGTGAGAAACCTCGGCGGATTTGACGGCGAAGATATCGCCGCCGGGAGAGGCGGTGGCGAGGAAGACGGTGGCAGAGGAGCCTTGGCCGATGACGTGGCCTCTAGTCCACTCCATTTTGATTGGTATATGAGTGAAATTTAATGGGTTTTTCGGGGTGTAATATATATATAGAGGCTTGACAATTTCTCTACGGAGAGATTGCCACGTGTCGTGTTTATGGGTGGAGGATCGGTTCCGGCCTGCCTACTTAATGATGACATGTCAAAACAGTATTCCGCCACGTGTACAACCAAGGGATTTTCTAGTTTTGTAGCCATTGGATGTCATTTTTTATTCCCTGTTTGGTGGAACTAATTTATTGAATATTATTGAAAGGAGTCTACTTTGGCTAATCGACCAGAAGATCATACGTTTATTTTCGGTTTGCTAAAATGGGTGAAAGTGGGTTGTTTATCTTTGTCCTCTACTCACCTCGAAGAGCAAATCGAGAGACTAATATGCTCTTTCTAGATAAACGTCTCGTATCTTTTTCCAGAGATGAGTATAGCAAGATGAGCTCAACTTACCTTAGCTCCGAATGAAACAATGAGTAGATCTTATTTAGTTGTATAAAAAATTGGAATTGATCAGTATATTTTTTCATTATTACAAGGAAAAAGAACACGACAAACTAGTAGAATGCATTCTCACAGGAAGTCGGTGTGACAAGTTTTGTCCGACAAATTTCAAAAGTCGAGAGATGACGTCCATTCTAAAAAATTTCAAAAGTATCTTAATTTGTCCTCCTCAAACCTTCTAGAAACCTTAATTTTTTTTTTATTTATTTAGCTGTAAAAAAGGACTTAATTGGAGGATTTGTGTCCTCTAAGTGAAGCAAATTTGATGAGGCACTCAAAAAGTTAAAAAAAATGGAAATAAAAAAAAGAAAAGAAAGGTGGCGCATCCAATTATTTCGTGCCATCTGTCACCAAACTGAAATTTTCCATTGGACGTTCAACGCTTTTTAGTAATTACCATCATTAATTAGTTACACCAAAAAAAGAAAAAAAACGAAAAAACAAAAATCCATGCATTTCACCTTTTTCTCAAAAGGGCAATGACGTCATTAATGAGCTTGCATTTGAAAATTGGAATATTCTTTGTTACTTTTTTAATGGGAGCTTATAGATTTTTATATTTTTATTAAATTATAAATTTAATCTAATTTTTAATTGTATTAAATCTGAATTTAAAAATGAATATGGTATTAAATTTGAAAAATAAAAAAATGGTTAAAATAAATCATTAATTAAATATGGTATTTTAACCCATATTTATTAAATATGATATTAAATTTGAAAATGAATCATTAATTGAAGGTTGAAATTTAGGATAGGCTACAGCTCAAATATTGAAGAAAACTTGAAAACTAATGTAAAATTTTAAAATATAAATAAATGTTTGGTGGCTCAACCAAATGCTTTTATTTCAATAAATAAATAAATAAATAATATTGTCTAAAGGTGGGGACACAATTGTCATGAAACTGCATAGTTAGCTCAATGTACTTGGTCGGTGGTGCTTGGTTCGTGTTAGATGTCCAAATCTGCCGACTCATTCCAAACGAGATGTATACTTATTCACCAAAATCATGTCTACACCTGCTAGGACTCAAATGACCTAGATGACGGGTCACTAATTCTTTCTATCTGGGTTATATACTATAAAAGCTATAGTTGTTACTAATCTTGTTTTAGTATATAACATTTTGTCCCGCTCATGTTTTTTAAAACATTTTCTCTCAAACATGATCGAGGCTTAATAATACATTTAAATTGTTTACGGCTTACGATTTCTATACGACCAACTTGTTCACCTAGTTAGAATAAGTGTTGTATAATTGTTGTCCCCTATCATAAAAGTGCAACTGTGACACTTAGACTTATTCGGGCATGTCTTATTTTTTTTCTTTTAATTATTATTATTTTTTAGGGAAGGGAGAAAAAGAAAGTAGGGGTAGAAAGGGAGCCATCCAGAAGATGACACGTGTAAAATGAAAAAGTGTTTATTATATTTGAATGGGTATAGAGTTGCCAAGTTTGGCATGCGTTTGGTTGAAGCCAGAATTAAGGAAAAACCGGTGGGGCTTTCTAACGACCCTTTTTGAGAAAAAATACAAACGAAATTAATAAATTAATAAATAAGTTCGGCTTTGGCTTTTACCTTTTTTTATTTTGGATTTTTCATTTTCATAATTATAAATTAATCCATACGAATGACGTCATAAAACTCAACAAAAACAAAATAAATAAATAGGCTTCGAAGCTTCGAAGGCCCACATGCCCAATTTAAGCATCTACTTCTGAACTACTGGGCCCGCTCACAAGTCCTTTCGGCCCAATCAAAGTCCAGCCAACTGGGCTTTTAGAGCCCAGAATGTGTCCAAGGCTAAATAAGAGTAGAACTATATATATATATTATATAAATTTGTTTTTAGAAACTTAGCCCTTTTATCTCATAAATATTTAAAATTTTAAATTATTTAATAATCCTCGAACTTGAAAAAAAAATCTAGAAAGTTAAAAAATACTCTAGATGAAAACGGTTAATAATTTGTTTAAAAAATACCGTAAAAAGAGTTTCAAAAATACCCTTTTAAAGGGACGTTAGAATAAGTTATTAAACCAACGAATATGGCTGACTTTAACCTATAAAGAGTTACCAATTATATAGTTTAATGATAGAACACCAATTATCACAGTTCAATTCTTCATCCTAACTAACTAAAATAAATAACTAAAATAAATGTTAATAATATTAAGTGAAAAAAATACTATATTAGTAAACCATTTTAAGAAAATATATTTTTAAAAGACATGGTTATATATATATATATATATATATATATATGAAATAAAAGACTATATAATAATAATAATAATTGGTGAACCGGGGTCCTGTTAGCAGCCCCCACATTTTGTCTGTTTGTACAAGAGCAGATCTAGATCTATAAAGTGATTTAAAAAAAAAAAAAAAAAAAAAAAGAAACTAAATAAATACCACATGAATTAAAATTTTAATTTAGTGTAAATTTAATTATCATCATCCAAATAAATTTAAATGTGAAAACATAAACACTTAAATTAAATAATAAAAATTGATAAAAATAAGCCAAATGGAAAATAAATTGAGGTTAGGGGCACATGATCATTTAGTAAATCAATTTTGGGAATTTTGGTTTTGTAAAAAAATTTAATTAAAAAATAAAAAAATTGTAAAATTACCTTTTGCTTTTGAAAACTTTTAACTTAAATTTTGAAAACATTTTAGAAAATAAATAATAATAATAAAATAAAATAAGTATTAATTAAACCATTGAGTTATAATTCCCTTCTATTATTTTAAAATTTTAAAATATACGAAAATAATATATTAAATTCCTAAATTAATCGATATCGGGTCACACTTGACTATTGACTAATGGCATCATGGACAAAATCCGACAACAAAATTCTGCAGCAGCAGTTTATATATATATATATATATGTGTGTTTTTAATTTAATATATTTTAAAAAAATTATTTACTCAGAGTTCTTGATTATAAAGTATTTAAAAGAAAAAATGAAAGATTAAAATAATTGGTTGAAAATTATATCTAAATTTTTAATGGTCAATTAGTATCCAAAATTTATAAAATTTTATAATGAAGTTTTTAAATATTGCAAAATTGACTTGAACTATAAAAATACTTACTAGTTTAATTAAAAAAAAATTACATTTTTTAAAAATTGAAATACATAATAATCTCGAGATTAAGAACAATAGTGAGCTGTCATCTTAATTTAAGTAAATAAAAAATTAACATAAAACATGAGTTTGTGAGTTTTAAGGTCAATGGTGAGCTGTCTTCTTAATTTAAGAAATTAAAAAACATATAAATTTTTGAGTTTGAAATGACAAATATATAGTCCGACAGTTTGATTGGAAATATAACCTATAATTGGTTAAGGATATTTTCCAGAAGATTTTATTGCAATAATTTAATTTCATAGATTAAAGTCTTGGTCCCATAAATTATTCAAAACAAATAAGACATGTTTTGAATAAGACAATATGATCGATAATCTTACTCGTTCTAGGAGAAAAATCACCTGTAACTTTTAATAGGAATAGACACTAGTTGAATTGGAAAAGTATTTTAGACCTCGTTGTTTGCACTGATGATGGGAACAACCAGAAGTTCAAAACTCAACCATCTATTTTCGAGTTGGGTTGAGTAGGGTATCAACATTCTTAAAAAACTATTTAGTTGGATTATAATTAAAAATGTCTATTTTACTTACCGGTCGAAGTTCCGTGGGGTGGAGATTTTTCATTTAGACGAAAAATGTGGACGAGAATAAGGAATATTCTTTTCCCATTAGATAAATGGAGGCAGGATGAGGAAAAGATTATATTTTTGCTTTGCTCCACTTAATATAAATATATTTTAAACTTTCACTTTTTCGCTATATTAAAAAAAAATAAATTAATTAATTTAGAGGTTAATATTTATAATATTTAAAATTAGAGTATAATATTAAAAATAGGTATGATTTGTTAGATTTTTATTAAATAAAAATTATATTAAAAAATATAAACTTTAAAATAACTATTTTTTAAAATAATAATGAACGGACAAAAAAAAAAAAAAAAAAGCGAGTAACCAAGCTCTACAAATAAATGAAATAGTTGACTAAATGAGACTCGAACTTCTCTAAGTGTAACTTTATTTTCATGTTAATAGGTTGACTCAACCAACAAATGTCAACTCCAAAACTTTAACTCAATTCTAAAAAAAAATATAATTTTATTTTATTTTATTTTATTTGTATGATTTGAATTAGGTAGTTCTAATAGGTTCGGGACAATCAATCGGGATTAGGGAAAGGAATTCATCAGCGCTGCCGTCATTCAAAAAAAGGTTGGCTATAAATGTTGGACACACCCATCACCAAAACTCATCCATCTCTCAAACAACTTCTCCTTCTCCAACATATTCAATGGCTAATTCTCTCCCACTTTATGAAAAAACAGCCATCAAAAGACGGACCCATAAGGCATTGGATTTAGCCAACCTCTTCCTCCTGCTTTCACTACTACCCTATCGTCTCTTCCTCTTATCCACCCATGGCTTCTCCAACCTCCAAACCATGCCCTTCCTCTGCGAGTCCTGGTTCGCCTTCGTCCGCCTCCTCTCCATCATCACCAAATGGAACCCCGTCGACTTCCAAACTTACCCTCAACGCCTCCTCAAACGGTAATAAACACAATTAAATATTTAGTCCTCAATTATAGTTTATTATATCATATTTAACTCTTTATTATAGACGTAATATATATGTGGTTCTAGTAGATTATTAAGATTGTGGGCCCATGTGTAGGGATGTGGAGCTTCCGGCGGTGGACATATTTGTGACGACGGCGGATCCGGTGCTGGAACCGCCGATAATAACGGTGAATACGGTGCTGTCTTTGATGGCGTTGGATTATCCGGCTAATAAACTGGCTTGTTATGTCTCGGACGACGGCTGCTCTCCTCTCACCTTGTATGCGCTTAGTGAAGGATTGGAATTTGCAAGGATTTGGGTTCCGTTTTGCCGTAAATATGAGGTTGAAGAACGGGCTCCGTTTAGGTACTTCTCGAATGCCTCCACACCGCCTTATCTTCACAGCTCTTCAGAATTCCAAAATGAGTGGAAAAGAGTGAAGGTAAGGACAAAATGGGATAGGGTTCGAGCAATTTTCATTTCTTTTCTTTATAATTTTATTCTTATTATTTATTTTAGAATTAATTTTTTTTTTAAATGTTTTTTTTCTTTTTGTTTAAATATGAATTTATGTGTTTTAAAATGGAAGGTGGAGTACGAACGGGTGGAAGGCAAAATCAAGGAAGCAGAACACGACAGATTTAGTTCACGTAAAGATTTGGCTCCCTTCTCTCATGTTGACACCAAAAATCATCCCGCCATTATAAAGGTACTTCTACTGTTATAGTTCTGAGATCTTACCTTGGTTGGAGAGGAAAACGAAACATTTTTTACAAGTGTATAGAAACTTCTCCCTAGTAGACCGTTTTAAAACTCTGAGGCTGACGACGATATGTAACGGACTAAAGCGGACAATATTTGCTAGCGGTGGGCTTAGATTGTTACAAATGACATCATAGCCAGACATCGGGTAGTGCGGCCTCCAAAAGGGTGGATTGTGAGGTACCATATCGGTTGGAGGGAGGAACGAAACATTTTTTATAAGGGTTTGGACCTTGTAAGGTTGTAGAAACCTATCCCTAGTAGATGCGTTTTAAAATCGTGAAGCTGACGACAATAGGTTATGGGTCAAAGCGGACAATATTTGCTAGTAGTGAGCTTGGGCTAAACCATGAAGTTGATATTGATCTATAATAGGTCAAAACGGACAATATCAGCTAGTGGTGAGCTTGAGCTGTTATAATTGTCTTTGTCACTTTACAATATAATATATAATAGATTAGTAGGACATATATTAGGTCAGGGTGGAATTCTTGTCTCTAGCCCCGTTGAGCTAACGAGGACACATTTCTCCCCGTTCTCTCTCCATTCTATGTTTAAGTTGAGCATCGAACATTTTTTTTTATAAAGAGAATAATTAACATATCATATCATTGGTTTTATTTGCAGATATTATGGGAGAACAAGAATGATTTAGATGAACTTCCACATTTAATCTATCTTTCGAGGGAGAAAAGTCCAAAACACCCTCACCATTACAAGGCGGGTGCTATGAACGTTCTGGTAATTTCCAAACATGTTTTATAAACTTATATAAATTGAAAAATTATTAATAATTGAATAATTCAATAATATAGACAAGAGTGTCGGGATTATTAACAAATGCTCCTTATATACTGAACGTGGACTGCGACATGTATGCCAATAATCCCAAAGTCATTTTACATGCAATGTGCGTATTCTTCAACTCCGAAGCCGAACCAAAAGAGATTGGATACGTTCAATCTCCCCAATGCTTCTACGATGGCCTGAAGGACGACCCTTTTGGGAATCAACTCGTTGCTTTATACGAGGTAATCATAAGTGAAGTTCTTTGGGCGTGTTTCTTTTAAATTGTGTGAGTAAGAGAATAATTTTCTTCGTCTCTCGAGACAGTTCTTTGCACGGGGGATCATGGGAATTCAAGGACCGTTCTATAGCGGAACCGGGTGCTTTCATAGACGAAAGGTCATATATGGTCAATGGCCTCACCATGAAGGAAAAGCTTCGGAACAAGAATTACTGAAATCATTTGGGAAATCAAAAGCTTTGGCAAAGTCAGCAGCGTTGACTTTTGAGGATAACGCTTGTGGGTATCATTTGAAAGGCCTTATGAACAATCTTGAAGCAGCAAACCAAGTGGCTGGATGTGGCTATGAGATTGGCACTGCTTGGGGTTCCAAGGTTTTTTTCTTCGTTCTTTTCTCGAGATCGAGTACTAAAAACGAAATCGTTACTAAACGGGTCGTGATAATTTGTTTGAATTTTAGATCGGGTGGATCTACGGATCGACGGTGGAGGATATCCAAACAGGATTGATGATTCAGAAACGAGGGTGGAGATCTATTTACATTGCCTTAGATCCGCCAGCCTTCTATGGTTGTGCGCCGTCGGAGCTTCCTGCTTCATTGACGCAGCAGAAGCGATGGGCCACGGGCTTACTTGAAATTTTGTTCAGCAAAAACTGTCCCATTTTCGCCACGCTATTTGGGAAGCTGGAATTGAAGCAATGTGTAGCGTATTTATGGCTCCTCACTTGGGGCCTTCGTTCCATTCCAGAGCTTTGTTATGCAATGCTACCAGCCTATTGTCTCATCACAAACTCTCACTTCTTCCCCACTGTAAGTACAAATTGAAAACTACCATGAATTCTCCATACACGTTATATTATGTTAACTCGTAGTTACGGATATCCTTTAACCTATTCAATTGGGATCCCGAGAGACCCATCTCAAATGGAGTGGGAAATTTCCGCTTAAACGGAAAATGAGAAAGGAAGTAAGGGGTTTCTTCATTAGCTAATGGAGATGAGGATGGGGATTAGATTCTTCATTTCCGCCTCGCGAACATCCCTACCACTGTTGTAAGTTGTCGTGAAGAATAAGTTCATGCATTGGACATTTATTTAGTTTATAACTCATTTATTTGGTTCATCTTGTATTTTGATACATGAATCATCTTGATTCAGGTATGATATTAATGCTTCTATGCTTATACAAAGGATTGTCTAGGATGATTGAGATGTGTTGAGTTTGAGTGTCGTTTTGTATGAGGTGAATGTCATTTGGGAGGAACTTTGTTGAGAGACTTTGTAGTGTGAGAGTTGTAAGATCCCACGTCAGTTGGGGAGGAGAATAAACACCCTTTGTAAGGGTGTGGAAACCTTGAGGGGAAGCACGAAAGAGAAAGTCCAAACAGGACAATATTTACTAGTGGTGGGCTTAGGTCGTTACAAATGATATCAGAGCCAGATACTGGGTGATGTGCTAGTGAAGAGGTTGAGCACGGAAGAGGGGTGGACACGAGGCAGTGTACCAGTTAGGACACTGGGTCTCGAAGGGGGGTGGATTGAGGGGTCCCACATCGATTGTAAAAGGGAACGAGTGCCAGCGAGGACGCTAGCCCCCAAAGGGTTGGATTGTGAGATCCCACATCGTTTGGGGAGGAGAATGAAACACCCTTTATAAGGTTTCTAAGGGCGTGGAAACTTCTTCCTAGTAAACGCGTTTTAAAATCTTGAGGGGAAGTCCAAAAGGGAAAGGCTCGGGAAAGCTAACACTTAGATTATTGAAATTGGCTGTTACCTGTATAGGAGAGAATTTCTTCTCTTCGAACTACGTAAATCTTTGTCTCCATATAATTTATGTTTTTAGAGTGTGTGAATGCAATTGATCTAACTCCGTTACAACAACAACATTTTATTTTCAGGTGAGAGAGCGAGCAATCATCATCCCAATCTCCATCTTCATCCTCTACAACTTTCAACAGTTACTACAGTACTTCCAAACAGGTCAATCACTAAGAGCTTGGTGGAACAACCAGAGAATGGAAAGAGTAAACACAATGTGTCCATGGTTATTGGGAGTAGCAAACGTGGTTCTAAAGCTTTTAAGAATATCAGAAACCGTGTTCGAAGTAACCAAGAAAGACTCATCTTCTTCCAACACTGATGAAAGGACAAAGCTTGAAGATTCAAATCACTTCACATTCGACGAGTCGCTGCTCTTCATTCCAGGCACAACCATTGTGCTGGTCCAAGTTAGTGCACTACTCATGAGCTTGACACGAGGGAGAGGTAGCGGTGTTCTTGAGGTGGCTTGCAGCGTGTGGCTAGTTTTATGCTTTTGGCCATTTTTAAAGGGGATGTTTCTCAAAGGAAGATATGGGCTTCCCTTGTCTACTATCTACAAGTCAGCTGCCTTGGCTTTGTTCTTCCTTCATTTATGCCAAAAAAACAACCCCAATTGAGCGAGTATAGATCAAGTTTTACGGTTTACTATGGTTCACTATTAAAGGTTAATTCATGACCTCTTAATAGTCTCAACATTGTATAATCATCGTGATTCCTAAAGAATTGAAAGTCAGTACTTATACCAATAAAACTTTCTTTTTCGGTGGAATCATAGGAACTTCAAAGTTAAACATGATTTGCTTGGAACAATTTTACATTGGATGTCATCTTAAAATTTTTCCTAAGACGCATGTAAATAAGAGCAAAACATGTTAGAAGAATTTGTGTTGGTGAATAGTCTTCACTTTTAGAAGTATCAAGTGAATAACGTAACTATGTCGTAAGACGATAAAAGAATGTTGAGATGATCAAGTGTTAAATCTAGATTCAGAATTCTCATCTAAATCCTTGAATGTAGGTCGTCACCAATTTCAATTAATATGACTTGACTCTACTTTCATGTTCTTGGGAGGAATCTTATTTAAAATTATTACAATTATTATTATTATTATTATTATCTTTTTAAATAGCTGAAACTATTATACACAAAGTTATCACAACACATAATTAACATTACAAATATAAAATATTTTTAATTTTCATAATAATCTTAAGAGTAGAGTAAGGTTGAGTTGGGTTGACTCGACAAAAAAAAAAAAAAAAACAAACTAATCTATCTAAATTTTTAGTTCTAAGAAAATTCAATCAAATTCAAACTATTTTTTTTTTAAATTCAATTTGACTTTTATAGTTTAAGTTGGATAATTCTAATTTATCGGATTATCTGGTCATATAAATACATTTAATTTTTTAAAATTAATCACAAGTTAAAAAAAAAAAAAAGATTGAAAACAAATTTGAAGACTTCTATGTGGAGACTAAATGGCAAGTAGTCGTAATGCCACTCTGGAATCTAACAGAAAATTTTGTCGTAATGCCAAATTTGACTGTTTTGTCCTTTTTTTATTTCCCTATAAAATGCCATAAAATAAAGATGAGAATTTGCAGAGCCTCTTTTTGCTTCCCAATGGCCAAACCCAACGCTCTCTCTCTGTACCAAAAGGTCGAACTTCAGAGTCCTTTGCAACGAGCTTTGGATGCCACCATTTTCTTCCTCCTGCTTGCTTTGCTCGCCTACCGGCTCCTTCTGGTGCGCACCCATGGGCTCTGCTGGCTCTACGCCATTGCCTTCCTCGGCGAGTCCTGGTTCGCTTTCTTCTGGGCTCTAACCGCCAATCTCACTTGGACCCCCGTCCAGTACCAAACCTATCCCCAACGCCTCCTCAAACGGTAACCTTTAACCCCCTTTTCGTCTTGTTTTTTTATTTTTGAGAGGGAAGGATTTTAATTTACATTAGTAACCACGACCCTCCACAATGATATGATATTGTCTACTTTGAGCATAAACTCTCATTGAAAATAATATTACTCACTTATAAACTCATTATCTTCTACTAAATTAGCCAATGCGGGTCTCACTCCTAATAACAATCCAACCCTCAAATAAAGTACTACTTTATAAGCCTTCCCTTAATCGAGGCTCGACTCCTTCCTCTAAGCCCTCAAACAAAGTACACATTTTGTTCGACACTTTTTGACTTTCTCACAATACTTTATTTGATATTTGAGGATATGTCAATCTATTGGCATGAGTAAGTTCAGGGCATGATTTTGATACGATGGCATGACTTACCATGTTAGGAATCACAAATCTCCACGATATAATATTGTCCGAACATAACCTCTAATGGGTTTGCTTTGTGCTTTTTCAAAAAACCTTGTAACAATAAAGATACTTTGCCTCACTTATAAACCCATGATCTTTCCTTTAGGTCTATTTTATTTATTTTGTTTACAGAGGGGAGGAGCTTCCTCGGGTGGACGTTTTCATTACGACGGCGGATCCGGGGCTGGAGCCGCCGATAATCACGATAAACACGGTGCTGTCTTTGTTAGCGGTGGAATATCCGGCCAATAAACTGGCTTGTTACGTCTCCGACGACGGCTGTTCGCCACTCACATATTATTCACTGTCTGAAGCTCTTAAATTTGCTAAAATTTGGGTGCCATTTTGCAAGAACAATAGGGTCGAAGTTAGAGCTCCGTTTAGATATTTCTCTGACGACTTATCTTCAGCTGGGTCGCCGGAGTTTCAATACGAGTGGTGGAGAATGAAGGTAACCCGAATTTGAAAGATAATTCATTATATATATATATATATATGTCTAAATAAAAATTAAGGTTTATATTTGTGCGTAAAAAGGACGCGTACGAAGTGCTGAACCAGAGGATTGAGGACGCCGCCAAAAGCTTTACATTCGGCGATCTTGTGGGGGACCTCGCAGATTTCTCCAATACTAAACCAAAGAATCATGCTCCAATAATTAAGGTACGGGTCCACGTTCTCCGCTAGCTGAGTAGATATTGTTTTTTTGGGCTTCCCCATACACGTCTACTAAGAAATAGTGTTTTCGTTCTCCTCCCAACCAATGTGGAAGTGTAGGATGTCATGTATAGATTTAAATGTTGAATTTATTTTGAATTAATGTGATGAAATTGGTAGGTGATATGGGAGAACAAGGAAGGTATTGAAGATGGATTGCCTCATTTGATCTATGTATCGAGAGAGAAGAGACCAAATATCACTCACCATAACAAAGCTGGAGCTATGAATGTTTTGGTAATTTCACATTTTTCTTATCCTAAATTCTCTTTCAATACATATGTATTATATAATGTTATTTTTGAGATCTCATATCGATTGAAAAGAAGAACTAAATATTCTTTATAAGGGTGTGAAAACTTTCTTAATAGACTGTTTTAAAACAGTAAGATTGTGAAATCCCACATTGGTGGGAGAGGGTAACGAAGCAGGTGTAGAAACCTTTATCTAGTAGACTCGTTTTAAAATTGTGGGGTTGTGAGATAGAATCGTGAGGTAGTGAGACAAAGGGAACAAAACATTTCTTAGAAGGGTGTGGAAACCTCTTTCTAGTAGAAGCGTTTTAAAACTGTGAGGCAGTGAAATCCCACATTTTAAAGTTGTGAAGCTGACGATGATACGTAACGGACAAAAACGGATAATATTTGTTAACGGTAGACTTGAACTGTTACATAATATATATTTATTTATTTTATTTTATTTATTATGCAGACAAGAGTATCAGGATTAATGACAAATGCTCCTTACATAATAAACTTAGACTGTGACATGTTTGTGAATAATCCCGACGTTCTTTTACAAGCAATGTGTCTCTTCAAAGACCCAATCATCCAGGGAGAGTATGCATTTATTCAGTTTCCTCAATGCTTTTATAATGGTCTCCAAGATGATCCCTTTGCGAACCAATGGATTATCATGATGCAGGTAATTTTTTTTTTTTTTTTTTGTTTTTTCATTTATTTTTCATAAGTCTGTCCCTATCTTTTAAACTTTTAATTTTTTTTTTTGGTAAATGGTCGGAAAATATTAAACATAAAAATTTAAAGGTATTATTGAAATTTTTAAAAATTTATGAGTAGTTTTTTTTAGAAGTACAAGGTTTAGAGGTATTTTTATTAATTTAGTAAAAGAAAAATCTTAATATTTACGAAAAATTGATATTGTTTTTGCAGGTCAAGATGCGTGGACTGGCAGGAATCCAAGGGCCTGCATATATGGGAACAGGATGTATTCATAGAAGAAACGTGTTGTACGGTCAATCACCTAATGAAGCTAACATTAATGGTAATCAACCTTATTACAATCTGGTTTTTTTTATTGTTTCTTTTTTGTTTATGTTGTTCATATCTAATCGTTTTGCAGAGAAATATTACGATGATGAGTTATATAAAACATTTGGGATTTCAAAAGATTTCGTAACCTCGGCTACTCGTGTTCTAAGAAGTGTCGAAGATTATCCAAATTGTCTAGCCGACTCAATCAAAGCAACACATGAAGTTGCTACTGCTGATTATGAACACAATTCTTGTTGGGGTTCCAAGGTTTGCTTTCAAATAATGCTTTTGGTTCTAGTTTTCATGAGCTCTGATAGTTGATTCTACACAAAATCTAGTTGAGAAGGTAAAAAGAATAGACGACCTGAAGAACTTGATCAACTCAACCCAAAACCGTACCAGTTGAGTTGAGTTATCAATTTATTTGGGCTGGATTGAACTCAAATAAATAAAAACCTTATGGGATGAGTGGTTGGTTATAAACTTGTTTTATTTTATTATTTTATTTCTGTTGCTTATTCTCCATGAAAGAAGGCCGGAGATATTGGAATTAGTGGAAGGAACTAGTTTTTAGGGAGTGGAATAGTAGGAGCGGAAGGAGTGGTGGAGTGCTTGCTGATTTGTAGTAGAAATAGGTAAATTTTTATTATATAAAGAAAATGGTGCCAAGTTCTAAAGACACCAGGAAAAGAAGAAAATCAATTTGTGTGTCTTCTCTTCTTCTCCCCTTCTGTTACGTTTTTTTTCTTTCAATTGGTATCAGAGCTATAAGATCAAGGTCTGTTTTCAATCATGTCTCACCCAGAGATTGAGCGGTCAAGAAGGGAGAGAGATCAAAAAATGAGACAGGAATCGAGTGATAGGAGCCAAAACACCGGTGCGATAGAAGGTGATGCCTCACATGAGGTGAGTGTACGGATTCAAGAAAAGGAGGGATCTGTCACACTCAAATACCCAATGCTGACAAAATGCAACTATGCAGCTTGGGCGATTAAGATGGAGGTATTTATGATGGCACAAGGTATTTGGGAGGCAATTGAGTCACCTGAAACCGTAGATAACCGTAAAGATAAGATAACTTTAGCAGCTATTTATCAAAGTATTGGAGAAGATACGTTGCTACAGTTGGGTGCCAAGAAAACGACCAAGGAAGCCTTGATCATGCTGAAAAATATGAATCTAGGTGCGGAAAGAGCGAAAGAAGTTAGAACGCAGACTTTCTGGCGGGAGTTTGAAGCGTTGAGGATGGGTGATTCAGAAAGTATTGATGAGTATTATGGAAAACTCATCATTATTGTCAACAATTTGAGAGGCCTCGACAATACTGTGGATGATATCCAAGTAGTTAAGAAACTTCTCGATCCACCTATGCAAAGTTTCTTCAAATCACTTCAACGATTGAGGAGTTCAGTGATCTCAAAACGAAATCCGTTGATGAGATTATTGGATCACTCAAGGCACATGAAGAAAAGTTGTAAGGGTTTGGAGAAAAAGATGAAACTGTTCTCCTCACTCATGCAGAATGGAAGGAACGAGAGAAAGCAAAATCCTCAAAGAAAGAAGGGAAGGATCAAGGCAGTTCCAGAGGAGGCAGGGGGCGGGGTCGTGGAAGATGGAGAGGCCGTGGGAGAAGTGATTGGCATCGAGGAGATGAAGGAGAGTCGCAAATTCAAAAGAAGAGATTTGACAAAAGTAAAATTAAATCTTATAGGTGTCAGCAAATGGGACACTTCGCATCAGAGTGTTCCAGAAAAGACGAACAACTCAACTTGATAGAGATGCAAAAGGATGAGGAGTCTTCATTGCTGATGATAGAGGCGTGTGAAATTAAAACCACACATGACAAAGAGCCTGATTTTGTGAGGTTGAATGAAACTATAGTGCCTCCGCCAGCCAATATTGGAGCTGAAAATTCCTGGTTCCTATACTAGAGCAAGCAACCACATGTCAGGAGAAAGGAGGGTGTTTCGTGAGCTCGACACATCTGTTGTTGGAAAGGTACGCTTCGGTGATAATTCTGTAATAGACATTTGTGGTCAAGGAATAGTGCTCTTCAAATACAAAACCGATGAGCACTTGATATTATCGCAAGTCTATTACATACCTAAACTCAAAAGCAATATTATAAGTTTGGGACAACTAGATGAGAGTGGAAATAAAATTGTCATGGAGGACAGTATTATGAAGATATATGACAGGGCTAGGAGCCTAATTTTCATGGTGACCAGACAATCCGATAGATGGTATGTAGCAAAGCTGAAGCTTGCGGATCAGGTGTGTTTAATGACAAATATCAGTAACGGTGGTTGGCTCTGGCACGCGAGGTATGGACACCTGAATTTTCACTCTTTAAAGCAATTAAATGACAAAAGAATGGTTGAAGGGTTGCCGAAAATCACCGAGGTCAATCAATTTTGTGATGGGTGTTTAATTGGAAAGCAGCATAGGACTCCTTTTCTCCGAACAACAACATATCGTGCGAAGGAGTCATTGGATCTTGTCCATGGAGATCTATGTGGACCTATTTCGCCAATGACTTATGGAGGTAACAGATATTTTATGTTACTGGTGGATGATTTTTCACGATTTATGTGGGTGTTTATGGGGGTAACAGATATTTTATGTGGGTGTTTACTAGTGGATGAAACACTGGTGGTATTTAAAAAGTTCAAGATCAGTGTGGAGGTAGAGAAAGGCAAGAAGATTAAGAGCTTTAGAACGGACTGTGGAGGAGAATTCGTATCTACTGCTTTTAAAGACTATTGCGAGAATGAAGGCATGAAGAGACTTCTTACTGCACCATTTTCACCATAGCAAAATGGCGTAGTAGAAAGGCGTAATCGAACGGTGGTAGAGATGACCAGATGTATGTTAAAGAGCAAAAAGATGCCTACAAAATTTTGGGGAGAAGCTATCAAAATTGCCGTGTATATTCTGAACAGATCACCAACAAAAGGAGTTGCAGATGGTACACCGTATCAAGCTTGGTTTGACAAGATACCAAAGGTTCATCACTTTAAAATCTTCGGGTGTCTTGCTCATGCCAAGAATACATATTCACACCTTCCTAAACTTGCTGATAGGAGTGTGAAGACAATTATGTTGGGATATGAAGATGGAACCAAAGCTTACCGACTATTGGATCCACAAAAGAATAGAATTATGGTGAGCAGGGATGTGGTGTTCAAAGAGGAGAAAAAGTGGTGTTGGGAAGAAATCACAAATGGTGATGATGAACAAAGAGGAACTTTCACCGTTCAAATTTCAGAAAAATAGAGTAGAACAGAGGAGAGGAATATTGAAAATATCGAAGTTGATCCAGACGAAAGACAAAGGGAAAATTTGTCCTCAACTTTATCAACGCCAGACAGTACCTCAAATGCATCATCGTCAAGCTCATCGACGCCGAAAAAATCCAGGTCTCTAGAAGATATTTATAGAGAACTGAACGAAGCAGAGGAGGAAGCAATGAACCTTTGTTTTCTCTCTATAGAGGAGGCAACCTCATATGAGGAAGCTGCTAATTATGAAAACTGGAGGAATGCCATGATGTCTGAAATTCTCTCCATCGAAAAGAACAGAACGTGGGAACTCACAGATTTGCTAAATAATCATAAAGCAATCGGCATCAAATGGATTTTCAAATTAAAGAAAAATCCAGATAGAGAAATCATGAAACATAAGGCTAGACTCGTGGCAAAGGGATATGCGCAGCAGTTTGGCGTAGATTACAGTGAAGTATTTGCACCAGTGGCCAGGTTAGAAACAGTGAGATTAATTCTTGCCTATGCAGCCATTAAGAATTGGGAAGTACATCATATGGATGTAAAGACAGCTTTTCTGAACGGCGAGTTAGAAGAGGAGGTGTATGTTGTTCAACCAGAAGGGTTCGTTGACAAGGAAAATCCAAACATGGTGTTAAAACTACGTAAAGCCTTGTATGGATTAAAACAGGCTCCGAGGGCCTGGAATTTTAAACTTGATCAATGTTTGCAGTCACTTGGTTTTGTTAGATGTCCACAGGAATATGCTATCTACAAGAAAATTAATGGAGTTGAAGCAATGAGAATCGGCACATATGTGGATGACTTAATCATAGCCGACTCAAACAAACAAGTTATAGCCTTAGTTCAAGGAAGAGATGCACCAGAAATTTGAGATGAGCGATCTTGGACTTTTGAGCTATTACTTGGGTATTGAGGTACGACAAAGTAGTGAATCATTCACTTTATGTCAGGCCGGATATGCAAGAAAAATCCTAGAGAAGCTAGGAATGGGGGAGTGCAATCCTTGCTCGATTCCCATGGAACCAAGAATGAAGATGAGCAAACATGGGAATGGAGAACCTGCGGTTGGCAAAACACTTTACAAAAGTATTATTGGAAGCTTACGCTATCTGGTTAATACCCGGCTCGACATAGCCTACTCAGTTGGTGTGATGAGTAGATACATGGAGGCACCAACAACTTCACATCTCACAGCAGTAAAACAAATATTGAAGTATGTGAAAGGTACTCTAAGTTTTGGCTGTGTTTATAAGAAGCTATCGAATGTGGAGTTGGTAGGATTTAGCGACAGTGATATGGCTGGGGATATTGATGATAGGAAGAGTACAACTAGAGTGTTGTACTATTTGGGAGTAAATCCAATAACTTGGGTATCACAGAAGCAAAAGGTGGTGGCTTTGTCATCATGCGAGGCTGAGTATATAGCCGCAACTGCTGGAACATGTCAAGGAGTATGGTTGGGCAGGATTTTGAGTAACATCAGTCAACTTCCAGTAAAACCCAAGCTTAATGTTGACAACAAGTTAGCTATAGCGTTGGCGAAAAATCCTGTTTACCATGATTGAAGTAAGCACATTAATACTAGGTTCCACTTTATTTGCCAATGTGTACAAACTGAAGCTATTGAACTGGAATATTCTGACAAAGCCGTTAGCAAAACAACAGTTCCTGGAGTTAAGAGAGAAGATTGGCTTGAAGAAAATCGATTCAACGTAGTTAAACAAGTTTAGAGGCGGGAGATATTGGAGGTAGAGGAAGGAACTAGTTTTTAGGGAGTGGAATAGTAGGAGTGGGAGGAGTGGTGGAGTGCTTGTTGATTTGTAGTAGAAATAGGTAAATTTTTATTATATAAAGAAAATGGTGCCAAGTTCTAAAGACACCACAAAAAGAAGAAAATCAATTTGTGTGTCTTCGCTTCTTCTCTCCTTATGTTACGTTTTTTTCTTTCATGAGTTGATTCATGAGTTCTCCTAAAATTAATTTGGGTTGAACCAGACTAACACGAACCAATGGTTAATTTTTAACAAAAATGTTTCCACCTTGTTTACTTTAATAACTGCTGATTGGTCCTTAGGTGGGTTGGCAATATGGATCAATAGTGGAGGACGTTTTGACAGGGATGTTGATCCATAAAAAGGGATGGAAATCTGCATACCTTACACCAACACCGCCAGCCTTCCTCGGATGTGCACCCTCAGGCGGCCCAATTCCATTAAGCCATCACAAGAGAGGAATCACAGGGCTACTTGAAACCTTAATTAGCAAAAACTCCCCCATTGTCACTGCTCTCTCTGATAAGCTCCAATTTAGGCAACGTATGTTCTATCTATGGATATACCTGGCCAGCGTTCAAGCTATTCCAAGGATATGTTACGCTCTTCTCCCAGCATTTTGTCTAATAGCCAACTTTCATTTTCTGCCCAAGGTAACTATACAATACAATCTCTGCTCCTTTTCGTTTAATTCAAGACTTGTTAAGTAGATTTGAGGTAACCAATTATGGCCATCTCAATGCAGGTACAGGAAGCAGTAATATGCATACCTCTGCTCCTTTCCGTCCTTTTCGTCCTAAGACAGATGTTAGGGTACATCGAAACGGACCAATCCATAAGAGCCTGGTGGAATAACCATAGAATGGATATGATTAAGTCAATGTGTTCTTGCTTGCTTGGAGTTGTGGCTGTCCTTTTGAAGATTTTAGGACTATCAGAAACAACGTTTGAGGTAACAAAAAAGGAGTCGGCTTCTTCTAGCGATGAGACAGAGAGTAGTGATAGAGATTTGGGTCGGTTCACATTTGATGAGTCCCCAATGTTTGTGCCAATTACAACCGTTATGATGATTCAACTAGCGGCACTTGCGATCGGTTTCTTGGGAACACAGCCAGGCCGTCGAGAGTTTGGGGTGGGTGAGGTGACATGCAGTGTGTGGTTGGTTTTGTGCTTCTGGCCAATTTTGAAGGGGATGTTTGCAAAGGGAAGCTATGGGCTTCCATGGTCCACACTATTCAAATCCAGTGCTTTGACTTTCTTGTTTGTATACTTGTGTCGAATGTCTACAAAGTGAAATGAAGCTAAGGGGCTGTTCTAGTGTCTACTTGTATCAATACACAGCTTTATTCAATGAATAAAACAGTCATTTGGGAAGCTGGAATTGAAGCAATGTGTAGCGTATTTATGGCTCCTCACTTGGGGCCTTCGTTCCATTCCAGAGCTTTGTTATGCAATGCTACCAGCCTATTGTCTCATCACAAACTCTCACTTCTTCCCCACTGTAAGTACAAATTGAAAACTACCATGAATTCTCCATACACGTTATATTATGTTAACTCGTAGTTACGGATATCCTTTAACCTATTCAATTGGGATCTTGAGAGACCCATCTCAAATGGAGTGAGAAATTCCCACTTGAGCGGAAAATGGGAAAGGAAGTGAGGGGTTTCTTCATTAGCTAATGGGGACGAGGATGGGGATTCGATTCCCCATTTCCGCCTTGCGAACATTTCTACAACTGTTGTGAGTTGTTGTGAATAATAAGTTCGTGCCTCTTCTATATATGTATTGACATTTATTTGGTTCATGAGTAAGTCTCATTTAGTTGGCTCATAACCCTTTTGGTTCATAACTCAGTTATTTGGTTCATCTTCTATTTTGATATATGAATCATTTTGATTCAGGTATGACATTAATGTTTCTATGCGTATATAAAGGGTTTATCTAGGATGATTGAGATGTATTGAATTTGATTGAGTTTGAGTATCATTTTGTATGTGCCGAGTGCCATTCGGGAGGAACTTTGTTGAGAGACTTTGTAGGGTGAGAGTTGTGAGATCCTACATCGGTTGGGGAGGAGAACAAATACCCTTACATAAGGGTGTGGAAACTTTGAGGACAAGCACGAAAGGGAAAACCCAAAAAGGACAATATATGCTAGCGGGGATTGGACCGTTACGAATGGTATCAGAGCCAGACTCCGGGCGTTGTGCCAACGAAGAGGTTGAGCCTCAAAGGGGGTGGACACGAGGCGGTGTGCCAGCAAGAACTCTGGGTCCCAAAGGAGGGTGGATTGGGGGTCCCACATCGATTGTAGAAGGAAATGAGTGCCAGCGAGGACGCTGGCCCCCAAAGGGGGTGGATTGTGAGATCCCACATCGTTTGGGGAGGAGAACGAAACACCCTTTATAAAGTTTCTAAGGATGTGGAAACTTCTCCCTAGTAAACGCGTTTAAAAACCTTGAGGGGGAGCCCGAAAGGGGGAAAGCCCTGAAAAAGCTCAAAGAGGACAATATCTGATAGCTGTGGGTTTGGACTCTTACACAGAGTGTGAGATATACACTCAGTAAATACTTAGATTTTTTAGATTGGCTGCTACCGGTGTAGGAGAATTTCTTCTCTCCAAACCACGTAAATCGTTCTGTCTCTTTACAATTTCTGTTTGTGGGTGCGTGAGTACGATTGATCTAGCTTTTGCTTTCGTTACAAAGGAAGATATGGGCTTCCCTTGTCTATCATCTACGAGTCAGCTGCCTTGGCTTTGTTCTTCCTTCATTTATGCCAAAAAAAAAATAATAATAATAATAATAATAATAATTGTGCAAGTATAGATCAAGTTTTACGCTTCACTATGGTTTACTATTAAAGGTTAATTGATGACCTCTGTCCCAACATTGTATATTCATCGAGTGAGCGATTCCATATATTTGTCGCTACTAAAATATTATGTGAACAAGACGGTTCATGGTTAAGAATAAGTTAGCAAATCTCTAACTGTCTAGATATAATGTTAGGTTATGGAGCCGGCTGCTAGGTTATGGAGCTGATTGCTTATTTATAGCTGGGTCAACATTATACATAGTAAAACTATATTTGGTAAATTATATAAAGTAAATTGTAGAGTAAGAAGCTAAAGCTATGGTAAATAGTTATATATAGTAGATGGTTATATCTGGTAAAGCTAAATATAGTAAGCTAAACCATATATATATCCCGTAGCCAGACCTTTGAAAATGGACTTTCTCTATTCTATGTATTCTCTCTTATTGTACATGAAGTCATCAATATAAATCCTTTAACCAGAGTTTTCCTTACATTTTCTCTATCCTGTTCTTTGGTGTTCATCTACATCGAGTGTGTGCATTGTTGTGCGATCCTACATATGGGTCTCATCTTCATGGTTGAGGATAAGCTAGCGAACTCTTAACCATGACCACATGGTTATTTAATCGTATCATTTTCATATTAAGAATCTGTTGAGTTAAGTAGCTTTGGAGCAATTTTTTATCGACATAAAGATATCGAGTCCTTGTTGTGAGGCAGGCTACTAAATCTGCTGCTTTATTTTTGTACCAACAACTAAAACTTACTTATTGCATCAATAATTAAATCATAGAAAGAATTGAAAGTCACTGTTTATACCAATTGTACTTTTTTCCAGTGGAATCATAGGAACTTTAAAGTTAAACATGATTTGGTTGGAACACAATTTTATGTTGGATGTCATCTTACAAATTTTCCTAACATGCATGTAAGTAAGAGCAAAACATGTTAAAAGAATTCGTGTTGATAGATTGTCTCCACTCTTAGAATTAACGAGTAAATAACGTAACTATGTCGTAAGACTGTAGAAGAATGTCGAGATCATCAAGTGTTAAATCCAGATTCATAATTCTCATCTAAATTCTTGAGTGTAAGTCGTCACCAATTTCAAATTTTAGGTCGTCACCAATTTCAAATGATCAGGAAGATCCGAATTGACTAAATGTTTTACATTTTGGAAAGTCATTATTTTGGTATTCCAATTAATATTTGAATAATTTCAAATATTATTAATTTTTATAATAATCTTAAAAGTAAAGTAAAGTTGAGTTAGGTTGACTCACACAGACTAATGGATCTAAATTCAATCAAATCTAAATTAAATTTTTTTCAATCGAATTCAACTTTTATGTTTAAGTTGGACAATTAGATCGAAGGATGGAGTCAAACACATTTAATTTTTTTTTAAATTAATCACAAGTTTCAAAAAAAAGAGGGTCATGTGATTAATTAAAAAAAAGAAAAAAAAAAGGTTGAAAGCAAATTTGAACACTTCTATGTGGAGACCAAATTTGAGACCTGCTTGACCCCCACGACATGGCAAGTGTCGGAATGCAACCATGGAATCTAACAGAACATTTTCTCGGGTTCAACGCATTTGACTCTTTTGTCACTTTTTTATTTAATTAATTTTTTTTTTTTTTTTTTTAATTTCCCTATAAAATGCGATGAAATAAAGATGAGAATTTGCAGTCTCTTTTTGCTTCCCAATGGCCAAACCCAACGCTCTCTCTCTGTACCAAAAGGTCGAACTTCAAAGGCCTTTGCAACGAGCTTTGGATGTCACCATTTTCTTCCTCCTGCTTGCTTTGCTCGCCTACCGGCTCCTTCTGGTGCGCACCCATGGGCTCTGCTGGCTCTACGCCATTGCCTTCCTCTGCGAGTCCTGGTTCGCTTTCTTCTGGGCTCTAACCGCCAACCTCACTTGGACCCCCGTCCATTACCAAACCTATCCCCAACGCCTCCTCAAACGGTAACCTTTAACCCCTTTTCCTCCCGTTCGGAGGAAGGATGGTAATTTATGTTAGTAACCATGACCCTTTGTCTGATTTTAACGTAAGTTCTCTTGGCTTTACTTTTGATTTTTTGAGAAGACTTCATTAGGAGGGAGTCCCACTTTAATAAATTTAGGGAAGGAATACATCTCCATTAGTACGAGGACTTTTGGAGAAACCCAAACCAAAGCCATGAAAGATTATGTTGAAAGTCACAATATCATACTATAGTAGAGAATTCATAATTAGTCAACGTGGAACTCTGTTCCCAACGGTTGGATAAAAGTCCCACGTTGGCTAATTCAGGAAATGATCATGAGTTTATAATAAAAGAATACTTCTCCATTATAGTGAGACCTCTTGAGAAAGTTCAAAGAAACGTCATGAGAGCTTATGCTAAAAGTGGACAATATCATAGTGGAGAGTCAGGTTGATTTAACACCAACCATTTAGAGATAAATGTTAGAATAATTTTTAATTTTGTGGTTTTCATTTATTTGTGTGGAAAAACAGAGAGGAGGAGCTTCCACCGGTGGACGTTTTCATTACGACGACGGATCCGATGCTGGAGCCGCCGATAATCACGATAAACACGGTGCTGTCTTTGTTAGCGGTGGAATATCCGACCAATAAACTGGCTTGTTACGTCTCCGACGACGGCTGTTCGCCACTCACATTTTATTCTCTGTCCGAAGCTCTTAAATTTGCTAAAATTTGGGTGCCATTTTGCAAGAAATATAGGGTCGAAGTTAGAGCTCCGTTTAGATATTTCTCTGACGACTTATCTTCAGCTGGGTTGTCGGAGTTTCAATACGAGTGGAGGAGAATGAAGGTAACCAGAATTTGAAAGATTATTCATTATATAAATATATACAAATAAAAATTTAAAAAAAAGGTTTATATTTGTGCGTAAAAAGGATGCATACGAAGCGCTTAACCGAAGGATTGACGACGCCGCCAGAAGCTTTACATTCGGCGATCTTGTGGGGGACCTGGCAGATTTCTCCGACACTAAACCAAATAATCATGCTCCAATAATTAAGGTACGGGCCCACGTCTACAGCTAAACTAGTAGATATTATCCTTTTGTACTTTTTGCATGGGGATTGTTGTACTTTTTGCATGGGCTTCTCCATACAAGTCTACTACAAATCTCTCGTGGGAGTGTAGAATGTCACGTTGAATTTATTTTGAATTAATGTGATGAAATTGGTAGGTGATATGGGAGAACAAGGAAGGTATTAAAGATGGATTGCCTCATTTGATCTATGTATCGAGAGAGAAGAGACCAAATATCACTCACCATAACAAAGCTGGAGCCATGAATGTTTTGGTAATTTCACATTTTTCTTATCCTAAATTCTCTTTCAATACATATGTATTATATAATGTTATTTTTGAGATCTCATATCGATCGAAAAGAAGAACAAAATATTCTTTATAAGGGTGTGAAAACTTTCTTAGTAGAGTGTTTTAAAATCGTGAGGTTGTAAGATCTCACATTGGTTGGAAGGGGTAACAAAACATTCCTTATTAGCGTGTAGAAACCTCTCTCTAGTAGACATATTTTAAAGCCGTGAAGCTGACGACGATACGTAATAAACAAAAGCGAAAATATTTGTTAACGGTAGATTGAACTGTTATATAATATATATTTATTTATTTTATTTTATTTTATTTATTATGCAGACAAGAGTGTCAGGATTAATGACAAATGCTCCTTACATGATGAACTTAGACTGTGACATGTATGTGAATAATCCCGACGTTATTTTACAAGGAATGTGTCTCTTCAAAGACCCAATCATCCATGGAGAGTATGCATTTATTCAGTTTCCTCAATGCTTTTATAATGGCCTCCGAGATGATCCCTTTGCGAACCAATGGATTATCATGATGCAGGTATTTATTTATATTTTTTTCATTTATTTTTCATAAGTCTTTCCCTAATTAATTAAAAAAATATCCTTAAATTTTATGAATGATCACTTTAATAATTTTTCGTAAACTTTTAATTTTTTATTTTTGTAAATTGTCGAAAAAATATTAAACTTCAAAATTTAAAGATACATTATTGAAATTTTTGAAAATTTATGAGTATTTTTTTAACCGTACAAAAATATTTTTAGTATAAATTTTTGTTGAGTAATATTTACTTAAAAAAAAATGATATTGTTTTTGCAGCTCATGATGCGTGGAATGGCAGGAATTCAAGGGACTGCTTATATGGGAACAGGATGTATTCATAGAAGAAACGTGTTGTACGGTGAATCACCTAATGAAGCTAATATTAATGGTAATCAACCTTATTACAATCTGTTTTTTTTTTTTTTTTTATTGCTTCTTTTGTGTTTATGTTGTTCATATGGAATCGTTTTGCAGAGAAATATTACGATGATGAGTTATATAAAACATTTGGGATTTCAAAAGATTTCGTAACCTCGGCTACTCGAGTTCTAAGAAGCGTCGAAGATTATCAAAATTGTCTAGCTGACTCAATCAAAGCAACACATGAAGTTGCTACTGCTGATTATGAACACAATTCTCGTTGGGGTTCCAAGGTTTGCTTTCAAATAATGCTTTTGGTTCTAGTTTTTATGAGCTTTGATAGTTGATTCTTACCCAAAACACAGAAAAAATAGAAGATCCGAAGAACTTGATCAACTCAACCCAAAACCGTACCGTTTGAGTTGAATTATCAATTTATTTGGGTTGGATTGAGCTCAAATAAATAAAAACTTTATGGAATGAGTTGATTTATGAGTTCTCCTAAAATTAATTTGGGTGGAACCAGACTAACACGAATACAGACGAAAACAAAAATGTTTCCATCTAATTGGTGATTGGTCCTTAGGTGGGTTGGCAATATGGATCAGTAGTGGAGGACGTTTTGACAGGGATGTTGATTCATAAAAAGGGATGGAAATCTGCATACATTATACCAACTCCACCAGCCTTCCTAGGATGTGCACCCTCAGGCGGCCCAATTCCATTAAACCATCATAAGAGAGCAATCACAGGGCTACTTGAAACCTTAATTAGCAAAAACTCCCCCGTTGTCACTGCTCTCTCTGATAAGCTTCAATTTAGGCAACGTATGTTCTATCTATGGATATACCTTGCCAGCGTTCAAGCTATTCCAGAGATATGTTACGCTCTTCTCCCAGCATTTTGTCTAATAGCCAACTTTCATTTTCTGCCCAAGGTAACTATACAATACAATCTCTACACCATCTAAAAGATCAGAGATATTCAAGTTTCATTCAAGACTTGTTAAGTAGATTTGAGGTAACCAACTATGGCCATCCCAATGCAGGTACAGGAAGCAGTAATATGCATACCTCTGCTCCTTTCCGTCCTTTTCGTCCTAAGACAGATGTTGGGGTACATCGAAACGGACCAATCCATAAGAGCCTGGTGGAATAACCATAGAATGGATATGATTAAGTCAATGTGTTCTTGCTTGCTTGGAGTTGTGGCTGTCCTTTTGAAGATTTTAGGACTATCAGAGACAACGTTTGAGGTAACAAAAAAGGAGTCGGCTTCTTCTAGCGATGAGACAGAGAGTAGTGATAGAGATTTGGGTCGGTTCACATTTGATGAGTCCCCAATGTTTGTGCCAATTACAACCATTATGATGATTCAACTAGCGGCACTTTCAATCGGTTTCTTGGGAACACAGCCAGACCGTCGAGAGTTTGGGGTGGGTGAGGTGACATGCAGTGCGTGGTTGGTTTTGTGCTTCTGGCCAATTTTGAAGGGGATGTTTGCAAAGGGAAGCTATGGGCTTCCACGGTCCACCCTATTCAAATCCAGTGCTTTGGCTTTCTTGTTTGTATACTTGTGTCGAATGTCTACAAACTGAAATGAAGCTAAGGGGCTGTCTAGTGTCTACTTGTATCAATACACAGCTTTATTCAATGAATAAAACAGTCATTTCGGAAGTTCGAATTGAAGCGGTTGTGCGCCGAAAGCGAAACAAATGTACTCATAACACCAATGAACTAAATTACACAAAGAGACACCAAGATATTTACATAATTCGGAGGGAAGAAGTTCTCCTCCATCTACGAGTAGTAACCAATCACTGATAAACAAAGACTCTCACCAATGTCACTCAAGAAATACAATGTGACACACAAAAACTTCACCAAATCCCAATACCACTTGTTAGGAATGAAGGGAAAAATCTCTCGTACTATTGAAGAATAAAATTGACTATTATATAGAATTACAGAATCAAATCTCGGATGTGACTAAATCTGATATGACTAAATCTAATTCAAATCACCAATAACCAAATCAAATCAAAACTTATGACAATTTATAACAATCTCCACCCTGTCGTAAGATCTCCAAGTTGATAACTGAGTTGGTTGCTACCATCTCAAGCCTTGCAAGTTTTCGAATTACCCTTCGTGGTCTATTCTTGGCGATAGACTCAGGTTCCTCCACTCTTTCATTTACAATGCTTTTCTTGGCGATAGACTCAAGTCCTCGATGCTTTTCTCCTCTTGTTCTAAGTCATCAGAGTTATTATCCTCTTGTTCTAAGACATGAGAGTTATTATCTACCTGATCAATAGGTTCTGCAGTAGGAGCAACCATATCAGGAGAGAACACCACCTTCTCCACCTGCTTCAATGCCTCGTCATTATTTTCAATTTTCTGCAAAAACATTTCAGACTCATCGAATGTCACATCTCGACTATTAACAATCTTACTTGTTTCTGTACACCATAAACCTATAGCCCTTCACGCCTTTGCTAAAGCCCATAAACTTAGCTTTTTTTGCTCTAGGATCCAGCTTTGAGTCTGTCACATGATAATAAGCAGGACACCCAAACACGTGCAATTTATCATAATCACTAACAGGAGTACCTGACCATACCTCAAGCAGAGTTTTCCCACCATTTCCAGAAACAGGAAAACGTGAACTGCATAACTGAGAGCCTCAGCCCAAAAAGCCTTACTAAATCTTGCTTGAGACAATATGCATCGAACCTTCTCTATTAATGTCTGGTTCATTCTCTCAGCAACTCCATTTTGTTGTGGCTTACTAGGAACAGTGAAGTGTCGAACGATCCCTTCATCTCGGCATACTTTAAAAAATGGATCATAAGTATATTCTCCACCGTTGTCTGATCTCAACTTTTTGATTTTCCTGTCTGTCTGATTCTCTACCATTTTCTTCAACTCTAGGAAGATTTGGAGAACCTCATTTTTGTGCCTCATGGGATACATCCACTCTCATCGAGTAGTCATCAATAAAGGTGACAAACCACCTCTTTCCTCCCAATGAGACATTCTTCGTAGGGCCTCATACATCAGTGTAACATAATCCAAAATGCCCTTTGTTTGGTATACAACAGTACCAAACTTCACATTTTTTTTGTTTACCAAATATACAATGTTCATAAAACTCAATTTTACCCGTTGTGTGGCACCTTTAAGGACTCCTTGGTTCACCAATGTCTAAAGCGCCTTCTCACCAACATGCCTAAGTCTCATGTGCCATAATTTCGATATGTCTTGTTCTTTCGAACTTGCCACAGCAGCATGCCCAACTATCGTGGTGCCGTTGAGGTAGTATATGCTACCTCTTCTAGTTCCTTTAATAGCAACCAAAGCTCCACGAGCTACTTTCAAATTCCCTCTTTCCAAAATGATACGATAACCACTCGCATCCAAAACGCCAAGGAAAATTAAATTTTTCTTCAAGTCAGGGACATACCTCACATCATTGAGTTTTCGTATAACCCCGTCAAACATCTTGATTTGTACTGAGCCGATTCTCATCATCTTGCAAGTACTATCATTGCCCATATAGACAACTCCACCGTTGAACTCTTTGAAGTCCAAAAACATCTCTCTATTGAAACACATATGATAGGAGCACCCAGAATCAAGAATCGATTCACTAGTTTGGCTTAGGGAGATTGTCAAGGCATTATTTGTATCAGTGTCGTCATCTCTAACCACGTTGGACTTCGACCCCTTCTCTTTTAAGATCGGACAATCTTTCTTCCAATGGCCTTTATGTCGACAATATGCACACTCATTTTTATCAAGTTTTCTCCAATTACCAGATCTACCTCTCGATTTTGATCGGGACTCTCCACATTCGCTCATTTTCCAAGTAGAAGTCCTTCCACGAGTAGTGAGAATATTTGAGCTAGAGTCTTGATATGTCTCCTTTTTCTTCTTTCGCATCTCATTATTTATTAAGGCATTTGAAACATCTTTAAAATCAATATTAGTGATTTCATGTAGTAAGGTCGTTACTAAAAACTCGTAGGATTTGGGCAAAAAATTTAATAACAACAACGCCTTGTCTTCGTCATCAATCTTAACATCAAGATTGAGCAAATTAGTGATGATTTTGTTAAAATCATCCAAATGCTCAACCATTGAGATACCTTTCTTGTATTCAAAACGGTAGAGTTTCTTCTTCAAATAGAGTATATTTTCTACACTCTTTTGCATATATTTCGCTTCAAACTTCTCCCATAGTTCTTTCGCCATGGTAAATTTCATAAATGGATATTTTTTATTCTTGTCAAGACAGGATCGAATAATTCCACAAGCTTGTCGATTTAATATCGTCTATTCGGTGTCTGTCATGTCTTCAGACATCTCCTCTTGGAGAAAAACATCAAGGTCTTGCATGACCAGCAAATCGCTAACTTCGCCTCGCCAAACACCAAAATTATTGGTTCCAATAAATTTCTCTACTTCGAGATTGGAACTCAAAAGTCTCGATCCACGCCGTGATTTAATTCCAGATGATTTTGCCATTTGCAATAATTAATCTCGATGTAACTAAAAAACACAATTCTTGAAAATTGATTTTCAAGAAAATAGGCACGATTGTGCTCAAGAAAATAGGCACGATTGTGAGCACGTCTAGTGGTCGATGAGGCCAAAACTTTCACAATACCCCAAATACCACAATCAAGCTCTAATACCACTTGTTCCTCCCCCAAATCCCGATACCACTTGTTAGGAATGGAGGGAGAAATCCATCCTATTGAAGAATAAAATTGCTATTATATAGTATTACAAAATCAAATCTCCGAATGTGACTAAATCTGATATGACTAAATCTAATTCGAAACCGAATCAAATCTAATCCAAATAACCAAATCAAATCAAAATTTATGACAATTTACCACTGAAGCAATGTGTAGCGTATTTATGGCTCCTCAATTGAGGCCTTCGTTCCATTCCAAAGCTTTGTTATGCAATGCTACCAGCCTATTGTCTCATCACAAACTCTCACTTCTTCCCCACTGTAAGTACAAATGGAAAACTACCATGAATTCACAATACATGTTATATTATGTTAGCTCGTAGTTACGGATATCCTTTAACCCATTCAAATGGAGTGGGAAATTCCCGCTTGAACGGAAAATGGGAAAGGAAGTGAGGGGTTTCTTCATTAGCTAATGGAGACGAGGATGGGGATTAAATTCCCCATTTCCGCCTCGCGAACGTTTCTACAACTGTTGTAAGTTGTTGTGAATAATAGGTTCATGCATCTCCTATATATATGTATTGACATTTGTTTGGTTCATGAGTAAGTCTCATTTAGTTGGCTCATAACCCTTTTGATTCATCTTCTATTTTGATATATGAATCATCTTGATTCAGGTATGATATTAATGCTTCTATGGGTATATAAAAGGGTTTATCTAGGATGATTGAGATGTATTGAATTTGATTGAGTTTGAGTATCATTTTGTATGTGCAGAGTGCCATTCGGGAGGAACTTTGTTGAGAGACTTTGTAGTGTGAGAGTTGTGAGATCCCACGTTGGTTGGGGAGGAGAACAAATACCCTTACATAAGGGTGTGGAAACCTTGAGGACAAGCATGAAAGGGAAAACCCAAAAAGGACAGCATATGCTAGCGGGGCTTGGACCGTTACGAATGGTATCAGAGCCAGACACTGGGCGTTGCGCCAGCAAAGAGGTTAAGCCCCAAAGGGGGTAGACACGAGGCGGTGTACCAGCAAGAACTCTGGGACCCAAAGGAGGGTGGATTGGGGGTCCCACATCGATTGTAGAAGGGAACGAGTACCAGCGAAGATGCTAGCCCCCAAAGGGGGGTGGATTGTAAGATCCTACATCGTTTGGGGAGGAGAACGAAACACCCTTTATAAGGTTTCTAAGGATGGGGAAACTTCTCCCTAGTAAACGCGTTTTAAAACCTTGAGGGGAAGCCCGAAAGGGGGGAAAGCCCCGAAAAAGCTCAAAGAGAACAATATCGGATAGCGGTGGGTTTGGACTCTTACACAGAGTGTGAGATATACACTTGGTAAATACTTGGATTTTTTAGATTGGCTGCTACCAGTGTAGGAGAATTTCTTCTCTCCAAACCACGTAAATCTTTGTGTCTCTTTATAATTTCTGTTTGTGGGTGTGTGAGTACGACCGATCTAGCTTCCGCTTCCGTTACAAAGGAAGATATGGGCTTCCCTTGTCTATCATCTACAAGTCAGCTGCCTTGGCTTTGTTCTTCCTTCATATATGCCAAAAAAAACAACCCCCAATTGAGCGTGTATAGATCAAGTTTTACAGTTCACTATAGTTCACTATTAAAGGTTAATGGACGACCTCTTAATAGTCTCAACATTGTATATTCATCAAGTGATTCCATATATTTGCGGCTACTAAAATATTATGTGACTTTCGTCAAGACGGATCATGGTTAAGGATAAGTTAGTAAATCTCTAACTGTCTATACATAATCTATATGAGTTAAGTAGCTTTGGAGCAAGTCCGATAAGGCATGACTCTGATACCATGTTAGAAACTACGACTTTTCACCATGGTACGATATTGTCCACTTTGAGCATAAACTCTCATGACTTTGCTTTTGACTTCCCTAAAAGGTCTTATACCAATGAAGATGTGTTCCTTTACTTATAAACTCACGATCATTCCCTAAATTAGCGATGTGGGACTCACTTCCAACAATCCTCAACACTCTACTCTTAGAAATAATGAATAAATAACGTAATCATGTCGTAGGCTGAAAAAAAAAAAAAAAAAAAAAAAGAAGTTGAGATCATTATGTAGTAAATTCAAATTCAAAATTCTCATCTAAATTCTTGAGTGGAAGTCGTCACCAATTTCAAATTTTATTTACTTTATTTATTTTTGGGTTCGCTCTTAGATATATAAAAACATGTTTAAGATATGAAGCACAATCTTGTTCCCCAAGAAAAGGAATAATCAAGAGCAGCCAAATTGAATCATTGGTTTTCCTTTTGAAAAAAAGTCTTTATTTTGGTATTCCAATTGACTTGACTCTACTTTGATTTAAAATTTATTACATTTAAAACTTATTTCCAATTTTTTATTATTATTATCAAAAAGCTGAACCATCCACAATTAAAATAATAATTATCCGGTTAAATTATAATTTCTTTTATTCAATCTAAATTTTTAGATAGGTGACCGAACAACTAACCAAACCTTCTAATGAATTGAGTTAAGTTATGGAGTTGTTTTTTTTAATAATTAAAAAAAAAAACATAGTTATCCATCGTATATATTACATTAACAACTAAAATCGGGTAAAGTTCAAATATCAAATATTCACAAATTACAAGACATCATTAAGCTTATAAATATAAATATTCTTAATTTTCATAATAATAAGTACAGTAAAGTTGAGTTGGGTTGTCTAACAAAAAAAAAAAAAAAAACAAAATAGAAAATCTGCTAATCGACCCAAATGTTCAGTTCTAAAAAAATTCAATCAAATTTGAATCATTTTTTTTTTAACCCAATTCAACTTTTATGATTTAAGTTGAAGAATTCTAATTGATCGAATTATCGGGTCATATAAACACGTTTAACTTTTTATCATTCTATTAGTATAAAGTAAATTAATCACAGGTGAAAAAAAAAAAAACAAAAATATGGTTGAAAGCAAATTTGAACACTTCTTGTGGAGACTAAATTTGAAACCTCCTTGATCCCCACGAAATGTTGAATCTAACAGAACATTTTGTCGGATTCAACGTATTTGACTCTTGTCTCCCTTTTTTTTTTTTTTTATTTAATTATTTATTCATTTTGTTTTAATTTCCCTATAAAATGCGATGAAATGAAGATGAGAATTTCCAGAGTCTTCTTGTTTCCCGATGGCCAAACCCAACGCTCTTTCTCTGTACCAAAAGGTCGAACTTCAAAGGCCTTTGCAACGAGCTTTGGATATCACCATTTTCTTGCTCCTGGTTGCCTTGCTCGGCTACCGGCTCCTTCTGGTGCGCACCCATGGGCTCTGCTGGCTCTACGCCATTGCCTTCCTCTGCGAGTCCTGGTTCGCTTTCTTCTGGGCTCTAACCGCCAATCTCACTTGGACCCCCGTCCAGTACCAAATCTATCCCCAACGCCTCCTCAAACGGTAACCTTTAATAACGATTGTAATTTACAATGTTATAATATTGTCTAATTTGAACCCAAGTTCTCATGACTTTACTTTTGGTTTTTCGAGAAAATTTCTTTGCTGAGTGTTGGAAGAGAGTCCCACCTTAATAAATTTAGGGAATGAATATATCTTCATTAATACGAGGACTTTTGGGGAAACCAAAAGCAAAGCCACGAAAGATTAAGTTCAAAGTAGACAATATCATACTAGAGTGGAGAGTGGAGGAGAGGAATAATTTTAATTTTGTGGTTTTCATTTATTTGTGTGGAAAAACAGAGTGGAGGAGCTTCCACCGGTGGACGTTTTCATTACGACGACGGATCCGATGCTGGAGCCGCCGATAATCACGATAAACACGGTGCTATCTTTGTTAGCGGTGGAATATCCGGCCAATAAACTGGCTTGTTACGTCTCCGACGATGGCTGTTCGCCACTCACATTTTATTCTCTCTCTGAAGCTCTTAAATTTGCTAAAATTTGGGTGCCGTTTTGCAAGAAATATAAGGTCAAAGTTAGAGCTCCGTTTAGATATTTCTCCGACGACTTACCCTCAACTGGGTCGCTGGAGTTTCAATACGAGTGGAGGAGAATGAAGGTAAATAGAATTTGAAAGATAATTCTTTTATATATATATATAAATAAAAATTAAAAAATGGTTTATATTTTTGTGTAAAAAGGACGCGTACGAGGAGCTGAACCAGAGGATTGAGGACGCCGCTAAAAGCTTTACATTCGGCAATCTTGTGGGGGATGCAGATTTCTCTAACACTAAACCAAAGAATCATGCTCCAATAATTAAGGTACGGGCCCGTCTACTAGTAGGCTAGCAGATATTGTCCTTTTAGGCTTCTGTATGGACTTTCTTATACACGTATGTTAAGAAAAGTTTTCTACACTTTTATAAATGGTGGTTCGTTCTCTTTCTCAACTAATGTAGGAATATAGGATGTCACGTATAGATTTAAATGTTGAATTTATTTTGAATTAATGTGATGAAATTGGTAGGTGATATGGGAGAACAAGGAAGGTATTGAAGATGGATTGCCTCATTTGATCTATGTATCGAGAGAGAAGAGACCAAATATCACTCACCATAACAAAGCTGGAGCTATGAATGTTTTGGTAATTTCACATTTTCCTTATGCTAAATTTCTCTCTCGAAGATATATATACATACATACATATATATATATATATATATAATCTCTAATAGTATGTGAGATCATACATCTGTTGGAGAGGGAAACAAAACATTATTTATAAGGGTGTGAAAACCTCTATCTAGTAGACGCGTTTTAAAATCGTGAAGCTGTGAGATCCCACATCAGTTGGGGAGGGCAACGAAACATTCCTCATTAGGGTGTAGAAACCTCTCTCTAGTAGACTCGTTTTAAAACTGTTGGACTGTGAGATAAAACCGTGAGATAGTGAGATGAAGGGAACAAAACATTTCTTAGAAGGGTGTGGAAACCTCTTTTTAGTAGATGTGTTTTAAAACCGTGAGGTTACACATCAGTTAGAAAGTAGAACAAAACATTTTTTATAAAGGTGTGGAAACATCTATATAGTAAACACATTTTAAAGTTGTGAGTCTAACGGTGATACGTATTGCAAAACAGACAATATTTACTGATGGAATTTAGGTTGTTATATAATATATTTATTTTATTTATTATGCAGACAAGAGTATCGGGATTAATGACAAATGCTCCTTATATGATGAACTTAGACTGTGACATGTTTGTGAATAAT
Organism: Cucurbita pepo subsp. pepo; assembly: GCF_057944985.1. NCBI lineage: Eukaryota > Viridiplantae > Streptophyta > Magnoliopsida > Cucurbitales > Cucurbitaceae > Cucurbita > Cucurbita pepo. The sequence goes on along the minus strand of NC_141802.1, from coordinate 18,024,739 downwards.
CCCGATATTATTTTACAAGCAACGTGTCTCTTCAAAGATCCAATCATCCATAGAGAGTTTGCATTTGTTCAGTTTCCTCAATGCTTTTATAATGGCCTCCAAGATGATCCCTTTGGGAACCAATGGATTATCATAATGCAGGTATTTTTTGTTTTTTCATTTATTTTTCATAAGTTTTTCGCCAAATTAATTAAAAAAATATCCTTAAATTTTGTGAATTATCACTCACAAAAAGTTTTAATAATTCTTTTATTTTTATTTTTATTTTTTTTAAATGGTCGGAAAAATGTTAAACTTAAATTTAAAGGTATTATTAAAAAATTTGAAAATTTATGAGTATTTTTTTTAAAAACACAAAATTTAGGGTATTTTTATTAATTTAGCCAAAATTCTTTTCTTATAAATTTTTGTTAATTAATATTTAGAAAATTTTGTTGTTTTTGCAGCTCACGATGCGTGGAATGGCAGGAATTCAAGGGCCTGCGTATATGGGAACAGGATGTATTCATAGAAGAAAAGTGTTGTACGGTCAATCACCTAATGAAGCTAATATTAATGGTAATCAACCTTATTACAATCTGGTTTTTCTTTTTTTCTTATTGTTTCTTTTGTGTTTATACTGTTCATATCAAATCGTTTTGCAGAGAAATATTACGATGATGAGTTATATAAAACATTTGGGAATTCAAAAGATTTCGTAACCTCGGCTACTCGAATTCTAAGAAGCGTCGAAGATTATCCAAATTGTCTAGCCGACTCGATCAAAGCAACACATGAAGTTGCTACTGCTGATTATGAACACAATTCTTGTTGGGGTTCCAAGGTTTGCTTTCAAATAATGTTTTTGGTTCTAGTTTTCATGAGCTCTAATAGTTGATTCTACACCAAATCTAGTTAGAAAAAATAGACAACCTGAAGAACTTGATCAACTCAACCCAAAACCGTTTGGGCTAGATTGAACTCAAATAAATAAAGCTTTATGGCAGGGGCTGATTTATGAGTTCTCCTCAAATTAGTTTGAGACACATTAATTTTTAACAAATGTTTCCACCTTGGTTTACTTTAATAATTGCTGATTGGTCCTTAGGTGGGTTGGCAATATGGATCAATAGTGGAGGACGTTTTGACAGGGATGTTGATACATAAAAAGGGATGGAAATCTGCATACCTTACACCAACACCGCCAGCCTTCCTAGGATGTGCACCCTCAGGCGGCCCAATTCCATTAAACCATCATAAGAGAGCAATCACAGGGCTACTTGAAACCTTAATTAGCAAAAACTCCCCCATTGTCACTGCTCTCTCTGATAAGCTCCAATTTAGGCAACGTATGTTCTATCTATGGATGTACCTGACGAGCGTTCAAGCTATTCCAGAGATATGTTACGCTCTTCTGCCAGCATTTTGTCTAATAGCCAACTTTCATTTTCTGCCCAAGGTAAGTATACAATACAATCTCTACACCATCTAAAAAATCAGAGATATTCAAGTTTCATTCAAGACTTGTTAAGTAAATTTGAGGTAACCAACTATGGCCATCTCAATGCAGGTACAGGAACCAGTAATATGCATACCTCTGCTCCTTTTCATCCTTTTCGTCCTAAGACAGATGTTAGGGTACATCGAAACGGACCAATCCATAAGAGCCTGGTGGAATAACCATAGAATGGATATGATTAAGTCAATGTGTTCTTGCTTGCTTGGAGTTGTGGCTGTCTTTTTGAAGATTTTAGGACTATCAGAGACGACGTTCGAGGTAACAAAAAAGGAGTCAGCTTCTTCTTCTAGTGATGACACAGAGAGTAGTGATAGAGATTTGGGTCGGTTCACATTTGATGAGTCCCCAATGTTTGTGCCAATCACAACCATTATGATGATTCAACTAGCGGCACTTTCAATCGGTTTCTTGGGAACACAGCCAGGCCGTCAAGAGTTTGGGGTGGGTGAGGTGACATGCAGTGTGTGGTTGGTTTTGTGCTTCTGGCCAATTTTGAAGGGGATGTTTGCAAAGGGAAGCTATGGGCTTCCATGGTCCACCCTATTCAAATCCAGTGCTTTGGCTTTCTTGTTTGTATACTTGTGTCGAATGTCTACAAAGTGAAATGAATAAATTTTGGTCAGTTACTAAAATTCTGTCTTCAAGCTAAGTTATTTTTATCCCTACGATCATCCTTATGAAGGGATTGACTCACAATGGCAAATATTGGACTCCCACTATTTACTATTTGTAAAGTCACCTGCGGTGGCTCTAGGGGCTGTCTACTTGTGTCACATATACAGCTTTATTCAATGAATAAAACAGTCATCTGGGAATACAGAGGATTTCTGTTGAATGGAGGGTATATGTTAGTTTGAAAGGAGTATGTCAGTCATGTGAATCGGCAGTATGTTAGTGTTATGTCTGCAATTGGCAACAACGGCATATGGCCATTTAATAAAATCAAAGAATGCATTTTCAGTTATAAACAACACTACGCTGCAACAGATTTAAAAAGGAAAAGGGAAAGAAAAATACATGAAAAGCTCAGTGGCAGCGCGTACTCTTCAGAAGAAGAACTAAAGATGCATCACTTTGGTGGGATTGAAAGATGGCTTTCGAGCATAAAAGAAAGGTCGTGCATCTTCGCCATCATCATCTGTACGTCATCTAAATTTGAACTTGGAGCGGATGAAGCCTGAATTTCCTTCGTAGCTTTGGAATTTTCTCCACTTTTCCCGTTCTCTTCACTCATCCTAAAACATGAAAAATGTAGAAGGTATGGAATAAGTTGGCTGATTGTTTTAAAAAAGAAAAATATATAAATGAAAGCTTGAAGGGAGTGATGCATTTGCATGAATGAGTGACGATTGATAGAGAGTCTAAACCAGACTTGATGACCAAACAATTTTAGTGGGGCATAAGGAGGAATATGAAAACAGGGAACCTCCTAGCCATGGGTGTCAACTGTAAGAATATTGTATTTTCAGTTGCCTTATAACAATATTTGATTAATTTGTACATACCTGCTTAAATCAGACGCATCGGGCCGCGTTGCCTTTTCTTCTGATGTACCATTCAAATTGGGGAAGGCTTCCACAAATAAATTTGGCTGAGAAAAGTTTCCAAAATTAATATCCTTTGATGGCGTTGTGCCGAAGAAATCTATTTCTGATATTTCAGCGACTTTTGGCACAATGTTATTAACAATATCTTTCCCAAAATTATCCAAAGAGCCTTGCATGCCGGTTGAGCTAGTAAAATCATCCCAAGCATCCGCTGAGTCGTCATCCTTGAAATCACTATTATCATCAGGCTTCTTTTTGCTCCCTCCTTGCCACTGATCATCTTGAAACCAATCAACACTTGCTGATGAAGAATAATCTGCAGTCCCTACAGTTTTTCCATCAAATCCAGTTTGGTTGACCTGTTCAGGCGTGCAAATGGTTTCATGGTTTGAACTACTCCATAAATCATCTTGTTGTTGAAACCAATCACTGGTCATTGATGAAGAGGGGTTTTTTGTTTCTTCTATTTCTCCACTTCTATACTTGTTCTGGTGTCCAGATGTTAGTTCCAAAGAGTAAGAAATATCGACCCCAGAAATAGCAAAAGGATCAACTGATTTAGAATTATTATGAGAAGTTGCAGAGTTAACAGTCTGAAAGTTTGCCTCCCAACCAGAAAAGGAATCACTACTCTCATGTTCATTGATCCTTGTCGCTGTCTCAGAAGATTGAACATTTCCAAACAAACTAAGATCTACATTGTCCTGAAAAGTTTTGCTTTCAGAACCATCAATTTGTTGATTCAGTGGCTCATCAGATACTTTTAAGGTAGTGTCTTTGTTTTCCTCAGAAAAGTAGTTGTCAAGATCAACTTCAGCCAAATTCAAGGTACTTTTACTTGGAGCCAGAGAATTGTCTGAGAGCCCCCTTTTTTCAGATTCAGGCCACCTGATCTTTAAATCTAGAAGATCAGTGAGGGGAAACTCCTCAGCTGATTTTCCTCGGTTCGATTCCTTCAAATCCATATGCCCCACCATCTCCTGCAAAAGATTTCCAAATACATTTCAAAGGATCAGCCCGTAAGAATCCCAGGCATGCAACAACATCAATCAACAATCTAATCCTACTGGCCTAAATGCAGAAACTACTTTCGTGCTAAAATCAACTTTGAAAATTATCCATTTCAGATGAATTCACAGATGAACTTCCTGAATACCACAACCATGAGCATTAGAATTAAGATAGTAAATCCATGCAAGAACAGAAGCTTTTATAATTCTAACAGATTTTTCTCCGAAACTAGAACCAAAGTTTTCCATCAAGCCTACAGTCTATTTGAACTAATACAGCATTTTAGAATCGGCGACAAATTTTTCGCAATAAATCTTCCCTAGAGAGATGTGTAAGTAACTCATACAATACACAAGCGCCTACGTTAGAACAGGAGAAACTGAAGTTGAACTTTTCCCTATTCCGACACGAATCTTAACAAATATACAAGGGTAAAACAAAATCTCAAGATTCCTAACAAAATAGAAGAACCTACCGATCCATCCAAGTCCAAGGACTCAAGCAGCCAACGACAAGCGATGGTATTCTTGAAATTAATCGGGTCTGGAGGGACCTCCGTGTTCTGTTCCTTGCCGCACAAAACGCAAATAAATGACTTCAAATCTCTAAGCAATCTTCCTTTGCAGTGCTTGCAACGAAGATAAGGCGGCGAAGGGTCGAGCTTAGCAATTGTTTCATGGAGCGACGGTAGATTAGGAAGTGAAGAATCGTGAGGGTCGTAGGAGGAGAGTTTGGCTTCATTTCGAAGTGAGATCTGAAGTTGTTTGATGAGATCGTTAGGGATTTGGTACGCCATTGATAGGGTTTAAAGGTGTTCGGCGTGTCTCCGGCTAGTGTGAGCGACAGAGTTTGGGTTCTGTGTGGATTTCGATAATGAAGATCGATTCCTTTCTCGGTGACGGAGAGGATGGCATTTCGGTACAGACTACAGAGAGAATGTCCAAAACGCAGCGTATCATGGAATGAAGAACTCGCTATTAGAAGTCGCGGCTTCCGACTTGGTAGGATTTTTTTTTTTTTTTTTTTTTCTTTTCTTTTTCTTAGAGATTGGTTTGGATTTAGAGATTAAAATCTCTAATACGTAACCGATCAAAGCGGATAATACTAGTAGCAGTGGATTTGAGTTGTTACAAATGATATCAAAGTCATGCATCGAGTGGTGTGCCAACGTAGCGATGGGCTTAAGTTGTTACCAATGGTATCAAAATCAAGCAATAAATAGTGTACCAACAAGGATGCTAGATCCTCGAGGGGTGGATTGTGGGACAAAAACACTAGAACCCTAAAGGGTGAATTGTGAAATCTCATATTGATTGGAGATGAGAACGAAACAGACACCGAACAGTGTGCCAGCGTCATTGAGGACACTGGACCTGAAAAGGGTGGATTGTAGGACGAGAACGCTAATGGTGAGATCCCACATTAATCGGAGAGGGGAACGAAACATTACTTAAAGGTGTGAAAACATCTCCCTAACATGCTGATAAGGTGATATAATTTTATGTAATTTCAAAATTATATTTTTGATTATTTATTCTTTAATTACTAAAATAAAATTTGAAATTTTTGAAATTAAAATTTCAAAAAATATATATTAAAATTATAATTTAGAGGAACTTTCATGATTTCCCCAATCCCCACTGCGTTTGATTTCCCTTCCGCTTTTCCTTCTGTAATTCATCTTCTCCAACGAGCTGGTTTCCATTTTCCATTGCTCATTTCTGGACACACACAGAGAAGTAGAGGAGATACAGAAAGGTCTAGGAATGGCAGTGAAGCCGGCGGGTTCGTGCTCTCCAGGACTGACGAAGGTGGGATTGGGTTTTGTAGCTCTCTGTATAGCTGCTTACATTTTGGGTCCGCCTCTCTACTGGCACTTCATGGAGGGCTTGGCTGTTCTTTCTTCTTCCTCTTCCTCAACTTGTCCACCTTGCTTTTGTGACTGTTCTTCTCAGACTGACTTCGCCTTCACTGATGGTGAGTTTGTCCGGAAATGAAATACTCTAGATTTTAGGCATCATATTCTTGCAGATCTAGTTTCTTTCCGCTCTTTTGTGTCCTTTCTTTTTGTTTTCTGATTTCCTCTTTGATCTCATGTTCCATGTTGCCAAAAGTTTAGACGACTGCTACCTTTTTCTTTTCTTTTCTTTTTTTGCTGAAAATTCTTCAGTTGCTTGATTCTGTTTCTCCTTGATCGAGGAGGATCATGTTAATAGTGAATTTGGTCTCAAATGCCAAAAACAATTATTTTATGCTCCATTGTGCTGCCATGGAACTATAATACTTTAGCCAACTTGAACTGTAAATGCATTCTGCTTCGTTTAAAAGGCTTGTAGGTTCGAATTCCCACCCTTTATCTTCTTTTAGCCATTGATGGTTTCAGCTTTTCTATATTCAAATCTGCTATCGGTGGACTTCAATCTCATATTGTTTTTATTATTTGTGTTATCATTGCAAATTATGTTAAGGTTTGAGGATTAAATTTAGTTTGATTTGAAGTCTTTATCCAGAGTTTAAATTCTACAAGCTTCACTTTTATCCTTACCAAAACCAAGAACTAGAACAAAATATTGCAAAGAATATTTGATGTTCTTGCTTGAGAATATTTCTTTTTTTTTTTTTTTTTTTTTTTTTTTTATAAGAGACAGTTTCATTCAACATGTTCATTAGTGCCGAAGCTATCTTGTTGCTCGGTGTCGATAGCTGTTGAAACTAAAGGTAGAATAATGCTTGGAGTCATAAACTTGTAGTACTCAGAGTAGTATCTTGATTTGGTTTGAAACCCACATTCATTACATCTTTGTAATCAGTAAATGTTTACTTCATGTGGTTTTCCTTTTGCTGTGTTCTGCTATGCTATTTGTAAGTATTCAAGTATTTCCTTCTGAAATTGTGACATCCCACATTGGTTGGAGAGGGGAACGAAACATTCTTTATAAGGGTGTGGAATCCTCTCCCTAGTAGACGCGTTTTAAAATTGTGAAGCTGACAGCGATACGTAGTGGGTCCGTATTCATTATCCACAAGCTTGTGTGCCTTATGTTGATACTGTGAGAGGATTCATTCTTTTAGTTTCCCTTGCAATGGGTTATCTTAAAACTGATTCTTAATTTGGTTTGCTTGCTTTGCAGAGTTTGAAAACACGACTTTTAGAGGTATTTCTTGTTTACGCTAATTTGGATAAATGATTATTCTTGTATATTATAGTTTGTAGAAAATCTCATCCTCTTGCAAGAATTTTTTGCTCTGTTCTTGAATTTGTATTGATTCTCATACTCATGTCTAATCAAGGAAAATTCTTAGAATTTGCCCAATATTTTTACTAGAAAAGAGCAAAAGAACTACAAGCTACTACTAGCATGATCGTCTTGCTCCAGTTGAATCAAGCTCAAAGTTTTACCCTCTTAGTTTTGTATTTCAAATTGCTACATCAAATGAAGTCTTATGGTCTCAAATTTGCATATCATATCAGCAACAATTGTAACTAATGAAGTGATATGATTGCCACTTGCTAAGTAGCATTATTGGTTTCTTGTTTTTGATGTAGATGTTCTATTTCTTTAGTAACATAGAATGAGTTCTCTCTTTGTTTCCATTCTTACAGATTGTGTGAAACATGACTCTGGCATGAATGAGGAAACAGAAGCGAGTTTTGCAGAGTTGTTGTCCGAGGAACTGAAGCTGAGGGAAGCCGAAGCCGTGGAACGTCATCGGCACGCTGACATATCTCTTCTGGAAGCAAAGAAGATGACATCTCAATATCAGAAAGAAGCAGACAAGTGCAATTCAGGCATGGAAACATGTGAAGCAGCAAGGGAAAGAGCTGAAGCTACATTAGCTTCACAGAAGAAGCTAACAACATTATGGGAGAATAGGGCTCGCCAAAGAGGATGGAGAGACGACATTGTCACGTCACATGCCGCTCGTGATATCGTTCAAACTTCATGAATGACCCGACGCTAAACAGGTGCTTTGACAGTAGCTTGGAATTTGATTAATCTATACTGGGAGCCCAGGTTTTTCTTTTTACATATCCCACTTAGGTTTCTTCTTCAAACTCCCACTTGTATGAACATGATAGATAGCGATATATTATGGAAAAGATACCAACCAGATGCTTCTCTCCTTTCCCTTCAAGAGATTAGGACCTAAAACCTTTGGCAGGGCAATGTTATCTAGCAAATCTTCCTTTGATGGTTAATGGGCTGTTTCAATATTGATAGAACAGTAGGTTAGACTACTCATCTAACTTCTTGTCCCTAGAACGATTAAATATCATCTTCGTTCATAAAGAACGTACAAGAGATCAAAGAGATTGCTCATCTAACTTTTTGTCCCTAGAACGATTAAATATCATCTTCGTTCATAAAGAACATACAAGAGATCAAAGAGATTGCTTGACATAAACTTTGGCTTACATGTTAACAAATTATGTGAACGAACTTAAAAGTTCATAGACTAAGCTTATAATTACAACAGAAAAAGAACGAGCATAAACAAAAAGTAAAGCAGGAAATGGAATTTCTCCATTCAAATTTCTACAACAATATATTCCGGCTGAATGGCACCATCAGTGGCAGCAGCCTAGTACATGATACAGTGATAAATTACAACCTGTAGAAAACGAAGGGGTACACAGTTTCACAAGTATTATACTGAATCAATTTTGTCGACCGAAGTGAATAGTGAGATCGTTCAAGTGGTCATAGCCATTTATACTTAACCCATGCTCGTTAGCTAAGTGTAACAGGCATATAAAACACAAATGGGGCGAGATATCATTGATGGTTTGAGCAGCTCTGCAGTCATCTGGAAAGGTGGCAAGAATTTGCTTGAAAGATACTGTTTCATCGTCACCCTTTCAAGAACATATCAGGATTAGAATTTATCCATTCACAGGATTACTTGTGTGTGTGTGAGTGTGCAATAACAATGATAAAAGATGAACTATAAAAAGAACTATACCCAAGTTGGAATTCTACAACTCATTTCTACCCAAACTCATAGATGATAGATCCAATTATCAATGTCTTCAAATTATTTGGGAAGTTCATCTATTGTTCACATACTAAAATGTCCTCAAATCAAGTGAAGTTTAGTAAGATACCTGGACATCCGTTTGAGATTCTTGTAAATGGGACCAGAGTGTTTCTTTCAATGCCTGGACATCAACTTGCTTAGATGTTTTGTCGTATTGAACTTCAATTTTGTTAACCTGTACCGTTCAGGAGGAAACAATCAAGAAAAATATCTTTGCATCTTTACTTTCTTACCGAATCCTACTAAACACAGCATATCCAGCTACAAATTCATCAGAAGTTGAATTACATTTTGCTAGATATAGATAGACCACGATCCTCATACATCAGATTCATTATCATTCACAATGGGTCAAAATGAAATTTTTAGTGAAATTAAATGAACCTGGCGAGGCTGAGAAACAAGAGCATCTGAGTCCTCCACATCACTGTGAGCATCACCCTCATCATATTGGCCACCAAATACATTATCATCTTCCCATGATGGCGATGTTTCAAAATCATCGTTATGCTGCAATGGTTCATCTAAAAATGTGGAACGCCAAAATGTCCATTAGCATATCATAATTACACACTAAGGATAATCAACTTTATTGGAGAATTATGACACTAAATATCATAGAGATAGTACCTGAATGCTGTCTTCCCCTTCTCCTAAGGCACTGCAGCCAAAATAATTATTTCACAAGAGTTTAGGGAAAAACTTAAAACCTGGGATGCTCCCTATTTGAACAGCAAACGAGATGGAAATGAGGTGGCAAAAATTACCTTTACATTTGGCAAAAGAAATAACTTCACAAGATCTTCAGGCTGGTAGTGGCAATCTTCAGGAAGCTTAGTATTGCAAGGTACTCTATTCTTAGGCAACAACAATGCTTTGGGATTTTTTGGAGGTGCGAAGAGATCTGAAACTTCTTTTTCCAAATCTTTTGTGAAATCAATGTCATTTTCTGCCTGTTTCTTAGCTCTTGATTTCTTAGTCGTTGTTTCTGATCCATTTTCTGTGGGACCATCACTAGAACCTACAGTAAGATTCCATATTACATAACATACAAGTCCTGAAGATGAAAATGCTAATTTGCAAAATGACCTAACCCTATTGTCCTTAACAATACCTTTGGTTTTACGATACTTCCAGTGTTCGGGGCCTGCCCAAGCATTCTGTTTTAAAGTAAAACCCAAACATGAAATCAAATATTCATCAACTTTCTCCAATCTTTCCTCAGTATCAGGGTCATGGTAGGTAGAGGACACACTTTCCTGTTATACTTCAAGATTTTAGCAATAGTTCCAATCTTATTTCACCTAATCCAAGGCTACATGATTAACATGAATGTAAACTAATTGTATGAACATGAATAATCTTAAAAATGACCTCATTGTAAGTTGGAAAACCTGCATCTCCACCACCAGGTCCATCATCAACCATGCTTGTTTGGTTATCGTTGTCATAATTTGCAGTGCCAAAATTATCAAAATCATCACCATCAAATCTGTCATCTACATCATAATCCATATTAGCTTCCTCGGCTGCTTTCGGAGCTGAACTACAATAATCTGAAGGTCGTTTGTTATCTTCATCAAATAGATTGACTATATTCCTTAATGTTGGTGATATTTCATCCTTCACTCGCATATTGAACACCATCTCCTCGATGCAATCTACAGAAGCAAAAAGAAAATGCTTTAGAGTTAAGTTTCTTCATTTTGAACCACATGACAGGTTAACACGTGAAAAATGAAATATACGCGATGTTATCATCAACAGCCACAAACCTTTGGCAAAAGAGATATCGATCATATCAGTGTTATTATGTCTATCCTCGCAAGACATACATTTCCCAGGCACTTCATCTGAATCAAAAAGCACCCTACATGCACCATATACTCCAAGATTATTCATTAGAAGGCCCTTGGCTCCACCCTCATCAAATTGAGCAGATGTCTGATGATAAAGAGGATCCACCGTAAATGCCACTGACATAACAGACAAAACCAAATCATAACCTCATCCTCATCTATCATTAGCAGAAAGAAAGCATTAGATGTGTGATCACCATCAAATTTCTTTACATTTAGAGCCTCAAAAGATGACTCGAGCGTTGACAAGGGAGACAACTGCCAAATACAAACATATGTTAACATAGATATCCAGACAGATATTCATTTTACTAGTCAGAACAGATTTCTAACCTTTTTATCTTGCTCTTTTTTCAAATGAACTCCCTCCTGCTCACTTTCTAGATTTCCCTCCTGCATGATGGTTTCTGAAAATACAGCCAGATGTCAGAACGACAAGCAGGTTATATGAAATACAAAACTATCCTGCAAACCAGAAACCCAAAAGAGGTAAGGAAGAAAATGAAGGAAACATAGTAGAGAAATTAACCACAGCCAATTTTACAGCAAAGCACATTGTATGATGCTAACATTTGTAACCACTGTTGCTTTATGCAAGTTCAGCGAACGTTGATGGTTGACGTCCTTGAGTTTGGATTACATAAAATAATTTTCAAATAATATTGAATTTGAAATGGGATAGTTATTGGAAAATGAACTTGTGTATTCAGTTTAGAACTTTCATATTCTCAATTGTCGTTCTTTATAATCTCATAAACTATAGTAAGAGGCAAAAATTTGAGATTTACAAGCTTACCTTGCTCATTTTCTTGGCCTGCCCTGTTCATCCCACCAAGGACTTTATATGCCTCTGAATGAACGGAATCCACCCTTAATGAGTAGATCTTAACTCCAGCTTCAAGAGTACAACTTGCCTAAAGACAACACATCATACAAACATTTTCGACCAAATTTTAAGACCATAAACCTGATAATTGATGAGCAACGCCCATTTTGTTTCAAGAATAAGGGGTGATATTAATTAATTCCACAAACCAGAACGAACTTGATTAAAATTTCTGTAAAAGGGGGAAGCATGAGAACTTTCTACTCGAGGAATTTCCAGATCTTGCTGTTTAAACTCATAAACACACACACACACAAAAATTGTCAGTCTTCCGATTACTCATGGACTTATCAACTCAGAGCTAACTGATGCTATCATCACAATAAGCAATCAAAGCTTCTTTTTTTTCTGAGAAACAATTCTTGTTCAAATTCGTTAAAAAAAAAAAAATAATAACAAGAATAATAGCAGCTTTCACCAGACTATTATCAGTCAGAAGAACACAACCGACCTTCTGAAAATTTGTCTCCGTGTCCTCTTCTTCAACCTTAATAATCTCAGTAAGATGGTCAATTAAATTCAGCTCCCATGTATTTTTTTGATTAATTTTCTGCACCGACAAAACCAAGCAGAAAAGCACAATAAATAATTACGGTTCCAGTTAATGTGAGTGCTTATACAGTGTAATTTTAGGACTAACTAAGGAAGAAAGTACTGAAGAAGGAGAATGCTAAGATATAAAAAGATACTCACATTTTCACTAGCGAGTTTGATGCAATTTTGAAATAATTCAAGAATCTGGCGCTTGTCGAGGAAAATATTGTGGTCTTCGCGAGGTAGTATATTGGTAGCGATAGACTTGCGGCGATTTGCTGCAGCGCGTGCCGCCCTTGCTTGAGCGCGCTCGAGTTGGTCGTCGTTGGAGCCAAGGAAGAAGGGGCTCGTCGGAGATTGCAACTGAGAGGCCATCGGACGCCTCTGCTTCTGCACAATTGATGGATTAGGGCTTAGAGGTTCCGCCATTGGAAGAATCAAACACGGAAAGAAACTTGAGAAAGATTGGGTCGGGAAGCTCTTTCAGAAACTAGAACTTGAACGACAAACACGATTTTCCCTCCATTTCTCTATTTCAAATTTGCCTGTCCAACGGGATACTTCCCCTTTTCCTAATAATTATTCTTGTTTATTTATTTTATTTCTTTCCCTTTTTTTCCTTTTAAGCTGATTTTTTTTATAAAAAAAACCTTTCTAGGGCTAATCGCAAATACAGCAAACATAACACAATTAAAAAAAGATTGGCAAATGTCCAAAAAGCCCCTTTAATAGCTCGAAGTTGAACTATGAATGGCTCGAAGACTTAAACAATACAGACTATTCAGCCCAAACCCTAACAATTGGGTTAAGTTAGGTTTTTTTTGGGTCTAAGTTTGTAAGATCTCACATTATTTATAAGAGTGTGTAAACCTATTAACAGACATGTTTTAAAACCGTGAGACTGACGGCTATATTTAACAAACCAAAGCAGACAATATCGGCTAGCAATAGACTTAAATCGTTACAAGGTTGGGTTAATTTTTAAAAAAATAAAAATTTTTATTCGATTCACAAGTTGAAACTTTGTTTTGTTGGGTCAACTCTATCTAACACAAAAATAGAGTTCATAATTCAACCGAACTCAACTTTACCCGACTTAAAAATTTATGACTTGTGAATATATTTTATGTTTGTGTTTTATCATATTTCAATTATTACCGTGAAATTTTATAAATAAGTAGGTTTTTTTAAATAATATTAAAAAATGACTCGGCCCCATTCAAACCTAATCCTTGCAATAATAAATGGAGAATTTTGCGGAGATGGGAAAGCTGTCTCGACCTCGTCCCATCAACATATCTATATTAGAAACATTATCAAATAATAAATTAATTTATAAAAAATCCTAAGCTATCCTAACTCATCATTTACAGTTACAGTGACCACCCCCTTCCCTTCCTTCCCAAGTGAAAATATACACCATTCAGAAACAAGCAAGCGCAAGCTTACCACTTCAGAATGTTATGAAACTCCTCCATCAACTTCAAACCGTGAAGACGACGAGGGGCCGCTGAGCTTGCTCGGCAACGGCGTATTCCTTCGAGACTGGCGTTTGGTTGGCACCAGCGCTGGCTCCTTCTGCCAATCTTCAGAGTCTGTTTCGGTTTCTACTTCGTCTTCGTCGTGCATGAAAACGGGATGAACGTATGCATTTTGAAGGAGCCCTTTCAAGTTCAAGTTTGGCTCCCTTGCACGTTCCAATGTATCTTTCATCATTGCTTCCTGCAAGTTCAATCAACAGGGTGAAGTGATCTGAAACAGCTAAAACTCAGCTACAACAAGGGAGAAAAGGTCTATGTGCTAACCTGTAATGGATATCGAACGAAAGCCGGTTCGTATCGGCCTTTACAGAACGTATGAAACCATACAGTCAAAATTGGCAGTGCAATGAGCAAGGGAGTTGATTGTGCAGCTTCTTTTGTACTGAGTAGTCCCATTAATAATAGCTGAGAAACGACTAAAGCGACAATGACACGCCTGTGGACATCGGGCCAGAATGCTGCTGCACTTTCGTACACTTGATTGTACACATTTATGATCTACAAGGTTTGGAGAAAGTTCTATGAAATTCAGATTCTAAAACTTCAAAAATACAGATGAAGGGTTTGATCGATTCAGTCATGAAAGACTAGAATGCAAGTGGACTCATTACAGGCCTGGTGTTCAAACGAGCATAGCCTCAATATGACAGAGATTCATAGAGAATATCAAACAAGTTAATGGCACCAATTTCCCCCCAAAAAGGGACCATAACAGAGCCACGGACCTCTACGATGGGAATGATATTGTCCACTTTGAGCATAAGCTCTTATGACTTTGCTTTTGGTTTCTCCAAAAGACCGCATACCAATGGAGATGTATTCCTTAATTAGGGTATTCCTTACTTTATAAACCCATGATCAGTTCCCCTTAATTAGCCGATGTGGGACTCCTCTCCCAACAATCCTCCCCTCGAACATAGTATACCATAGAGTCTCTCCTGAGGCCTATGGAGCCCTCGAACAGTCTCCCCTTAATAAAGGCTCCACTCCTCTTCTCTGGAGCCCCCAAACAAAATACACTATTTGTTCGACACTTAAATCACTTTTAACTACACATTCGAAGCTCACAACTTCTTTGTTCGACATTTGAGGATTCTGCTGACATGACTAAGTTAAAGGCATGACTATGATACCATGTTAGGAACAACGAACCTACACAATGGTATGATATTGTCCACTTTGAGCATAAGCTCTCATGGCTTTGCTTTTGGTTTTCCCAAAAGGCCTCGTACCAATGGAGATGTATTCCTTACTTTATAAACCCATGATCAACCCTTAATTAGCCGATGTGGGACTCCTCTCCTAACAATCCTGAACCGTACCCATATTTCATGAAGTTTAAACCCATCATTATTTGCAGACAAAATTGGAACATGGGTAGCAAACTAGAGAGCTGAAGTTAGACAAAATAGATTTACCTGATGACGATAGACGACATATGCCAATCCAAAAAATATAACAATGAAGGGAAGGAGAAGAGGTGTGACGACAGCATAAACGAGCCCGAGTAAGAAATAAAGCTGAATTCGAGGCTCGCCCGTGTTGAACTCGAGATTTCCTGGATCCATGGCTTCTTCTCTATCCTTTTCAGTCTTCACCAAGAAGAAGTTTTTAAGGTGGTACATTATCAAAGGCCTAAGTCTCAGAATCTCTGCAGCAATTCCAGCCCAACCGTCCACCATGATGAAGGTAATAAAAAACGTTGCCTTCATCGGAATCGAGACACCGATCGTCTTCGGAATGCTGCAAAAAGTTGAATTAGTTTACAGAAAATTCTTTAAAGAATTCAATCAGCTATGCAGGTGATTTTCCACATTATCAGTGATGGCTTACTCGTTTGCAGACTGATGAAGGAAATTATTAAGTTGCTGGAATGCGGTTCCTGTGATTATACTGCCAAGAAACACATTAACAAATAGGAATATGTAATATTTTGTGGCGGATCTTCTCTCCAAAGACGATCGACTAATAAACCCTTCGAATTTCGACATTAACATCAGTATAGAAGGAAGAACGATGAGGAAAATCTTCAAAACGATTCCAGGAAGAAAGCCTTGGATAACCGCCTTAACGAATTTCCTGCATTGTAATTAGAAAGTTTCATGAACAGTAAGCACTAGAGGGCCAAGCGTGAAGAGAAATGATACTCACAATTCAATAATGGGTTTGAGGAAGGGAGCTGTTTTCTCAATGCTCTCCATGTTAGCAAGGGACTGAACCAATGCAATGGGGATCATGAAAAAGAAGGTAAGGAAGAAGAAGGCAACTCCAGCAATGAGCCTCCTGATTGCCAGTGAAACAAATGGAATCGCCAGGTTATCCCAGTACACGTCCCGGGGCTCAGGAGCCCATTCTGTCAACCAAATGGTCGGATTTCTTGACTGTTGAGTTTGTGCACAAACGGCAGCGCCCCACCGAGATTTGAAGGAAACAAAGGCTGCTGGCATGATTGAGTTAGGATCATTCATTGTCTTATCCATCTCCAGTGATATCTGAATGTAACCATTTGGCGAATATGTAAATTACATCTCGATGATATCAACGCGCCGAGTAAGAGTAAAAGACTGTAACTCACTTCTTTCGATAGACTTTCGATTTTGGACGAGTAATAATCTATGGCATCGACCTTGTCTCCCCAAAGGCCTAGAAAACCAGTCTGCCCACAGGGTGTTAGTAATAGGAAATATGTAGTGCAACCTCAAATGGTTACCAATTTACGAGTTCAAAAGCTCTAATACCTTCACAGTGACCCTCTTAGACTGGTTTCGAGAACGTTTAAGCTGGTAGAAATCTAGCCAATTCTGCATTTTTTTCTTCTCTTCAACCAATTTAGAGAGTTTGTTTGCATCATAAACAATCTGCATAAGCATATGAAGAACTTCAGCAGGTTTCAGGAACACATAAATCATAACTCCAGAAGATGTTCGTGCAAAACCAATATTTGAGAAACGATTTTTTAAAATTTGGAGAAATCGTGGATGTCAGATATTCCATCATATGTTGCTATCCTAACCAAATTTCTTATATTTATATCTAACAGAGAGGCATGGTCCTTAATGTTAACAGATGCACGCTTGGCAAGTAAATCAGTGGCATTTTTGTAGAATCATTCATGGAAAGATCTTGACCTGATGATTCAGGTAATGTTCAGGATGATTGACCAGGAAAAAATGTTCAACGAGCTCGCTAACGGATTCATCAGGGTCTGGAGGTACGTTTCTAACAATCACCTGCATCATACAACTGATGTCAGCATACATGTTAACTACGAGTTGAACAAGCTTGATGCACCATTTAAGTGCAATGGTTAGAGAAAGGGATAGCAAATGCACCATTCTCAGAACTTGGCCACCCCAAAATGAGGCTAATAATAATCAGGGATTCAGGGACAATCGTACCGTGAACTGATCTGGACGCCGATTTTCGGATGCAAGAAAATGGAGCCTCATTAAAGCAACATTCTCATACTCCTTTCTCAACACATAGCAAGTCCAAAACGTAAAGACATAAGCCATAACCAAATGGGTCCAAAATCTGCAATAAGTGATATTAAAAGCAATTGAGAACATCTTTTATGATCTAACAATGGTGATGAAATTAAGAAGTTTACAGCTCATTCATCAGTGCTTATTATCTGATTACCCATATCCCAGAAAATTACAACTTAGTGTATAAATCATTCTCTTCCTAGCACAATTTCTTAATTCCATAATGAAAGTTCTATCAGATGGTCCACCACTAGTAGATATTGTCCGCTTTGGCCCGTTACGTATCGCCGTCAGCCTCACGGTTTTAAAACGCGTCTACTAGGGAGAGGTTTCCACACCCTTATAAGGAATGCTTTATTCCACTCTCCAACCGATGTGAGATCTCACAATCCACCCCCCTTAAGGGCCCAGTGTCCTCACTATCACACCGCTCGGTATCTGGTTCTGATACCATTTGTAACAGTCCAAGACCACCGCTAGCAGGTATTGTCCGCTTTGGCCCGTTACGAATCGCCGTTAGCCTCACGGTTTAAAACGCGCCTACTAGGGAGAGGTTTTCATACCCTTATAAGGAATGCTTCATTCCGCTTCATTCCCCTCTCCAACCGATGTGGGATCTCACAGATTATTAGATGGACCCATTATTGTTTGACTCGCAAATTCATTTCTATGATAAATTAATAATGAAAAGGAGAATTGTCTAACAACTTAGGAGGAGGAAAAATCATGCATGTCCAAGTGATTGTTTCTTAAAAAACTTCTGTCGCATACCTACGTGATCCAACAGGAATGTTGGAAATGGAAAGCTTGTCTATATCGCTGTAATTTAAAGAAGAATGCTCCAAAGTTCCATTTGTCCAATTAACGGGTACCAGGATTGTGAAGGCCAGACATGCAATGGGCACAAAAATTTTGAGCCTGCAAGCTAGAATTTCAGTCAATGAAGAAGATGATAAGATGATAAATACCACACAAGTATTAACTTTCGACAAAAGGAGATGAGGAATATAGGGAAACATATGGAAGTATAGGAAAACCTATCATGTTTGTAACATATAAAGTTAAAGTTTTGGTATGACTTTTAAGGATTCAATTCAACCTCCCCGTTATCCCACAACTGATCAAATTCTCAGCAATTAAAATTTAAAGAAACTAAGGTGGATAGACAAAATCAATGAAACCAGGTTGGGAATGTTGAGGATTGTTGGGAGAGGAATCCCATATCGGCTAACTAAGGGGTTGATCACGGGTTTATAAGTAAAGAATACATCTCCATTGGTACGAGGCCTTTTGGGAAACCAAAAAACAAAGCCATGAGAGCTAATGCTCAAAGTGGACAATATCATATCATTTTAGAGGTTCGTGATTCCTAACATGGTATCAGAGTCATGCCCTTAACTTAGCCATGTCGAACAAAGAAGTTGTCGGCCTCAAAGGTGTAGTCAAAAGTGACTCAAGTGTCAAACAAAGGTTGTACTCTGTTCAAGTGCTCCAGAGGAGGAGTTGAGCCTCGATTAAGGGGAGGTTGTTCAAGGGCTCCATAGGCCTCAGGGGAGGCTTTACGGTGTAGTTTGTTCGAGGGGAGGATTGTTGAGGATTGTTGGGAGAGGAGTCCCACATCAATTAATTAAGGGGTTGATCACGGGTTTATAAGTAAGAAATACATCTACATTGGTATGAGGCGTTTTAGGGAAACCAAAAAACAAACCCATGAGAGCTAATACTCAAAGTGGACAATATCATACCATTGTGGAGGTTCGCGATTCCTAACGGGGAAGTTTTTTATTATTCTCTTTAGTTCTCAACAGTCCCACTAACTTCATTTTCATAAGAAAAATCTCCTGGACAGTCAAAGAAACAGTGCAATAGGAATATTCACATGGCAAACTACAAACTACTGAGAAAGAAGATACACAATTACCCTAACAAGTAAATCCTCAGGTAAACAGCAGAATCGAGCCCGGCATGATCGATTAACTCGGGTTCTGGCATTCGCAAAGCTGCAACCATCCAGTTCAGAAACTTCAAGTATGATCTGAAATCCAAATTCACAATTCTGCCTACCATTGCACCATTAGACAATGGACTTCCTCTTAAGCCTTTAATGTACCATTTGGGAAAGTAGACCCTATCGTTCACTGGCTGTATCCGAAGTAAAGCAAATACTATAAAGAAAGCAAAAGCACTAAGAATGTTAATGGCTGCCCCAACTCCTATATCCGCGATGGATGCCATTTATCCTCTTCAAATACAAATCAACTAATCTGCACAAAAACCCATCAAGAAGAAAGAGGCAAAGAAAATAGGTCACCGCAGAGTTGATTGTTCCTAAAACTCAATACGATAATCAAATGAAAATAACCCAAAAATGTTCAAAACATAGCAACAAATCCACAGAAACCCAGTTTACAAATCCAGAGAACTCACAATTTGGGCACTCTTTTTTTACGATTTCAACTCAAAATCTTCCACAACAGATCACCAATACTCACTGCTTCAGTCCAGCTGAGCCAAAAACTCCCCAAACCATTGAAATCGAGACGAACAGGCAGATTCCAGGCAAGAACATCAATAAAAAAAGGTACCCAGTAGTGCAAACAACGTGAAGATTCTGAAAAAATGAATAACACGATGAGAAGATGGGAAAGGATCAAAAGGGGGAAAAGGAAGAAGAAGAAGAAATCAGAGAGTGTCAGTCATGTGAGGTGCGAATACTTGATGCTCACATCTCATGCACGCACCTGAAATTTGAGAAAACAATAAACAAAACGAAAAGGGCGAAAGGGTCGGTGATTGATTGAAAAGGGTATGTCAAAGGATTGAAAATGGTGACGGGAAAACCGGGATTAAGACCCTTTTGATTTTCGGCAGCTTCTGTTTTTTGATCTTTTACTTGTTTATCTTCTGTGGATTATGATAGGGTGAACAAACGTCATTGACATTTGCATTTAATCCAAGGAAAGGGAGGAGACGACCAGGCCGCACACCACTCTGTCCATTTACTCTAACGGCTCCTTCTTTGAAATTATTGGGCTACCTCTCTCACCTCTTCTTCGCCGTTCGATCTCTAATGAACGGTTCTGATTCTTCTTATTTTCATGTACTTTTTTTAATTGAAATTTATCATTTTTTTCTAATTTCAATTTAGTCAATATATTATTAAAAAAAACTCACTATTCCTAACGTTTTAATTAAAGAAATTTTAGATATATTATACCATTAAAAATGTTAAAATGAAAGGGACTTTTGGAAGATTTTAAAAGTTATAAGGACTAAATTATAAATAAATAAAAATTATTATAATTAAAAGTGATGATGAAGGTATCCTTAATTCATAATAAATAAACTGATATTCTACTCTATTAGGATTTAAAGTACAAAAAAAAGTCAACACGGTTTATAATAATAAATATGTATTTTAAATTTTTAATTTTGATTGTGGATTTTTTTGAGAATGGAGTGAAAATCATCACAATTGTTACAAAAAATTGTAAAAAGAGAGGACGAATGAACTTTAAGTGTTTTAAGGTTAACGTAGAAAGTTCGCACTGATACTCATGGTAAAAATATTTTTAAATTTTTTAAAAAGTTTAAAGTTACTTTTGAAGTTTTTTAAAAAATTTAAAATATCTACGAAGTTTTTAAAAAAGTTTAAAAGTATTAATAAAAATTTAAAAATTCGAAGTACTCTCCAAACATTTTAAAAGTTAAAATAGTATTTTTGAAATAAATTATTAACCATCAATATTATTTTTTGATTTTTTTTATTATTTCCCACCAAATAAACGTAAAAATTGAAAAAAGGAGGTATACGTTATGGAATCATTAAACTAAAACTTATTACTTTAAATGGATGTAACGGCTATGGATGATGTTGACGTGGTTTAAAATATATATTTAATTCTTTAAATTTATTTGCAGTTTGCTTTTTTTATTATGGTAAAATAAATTAAATAATCAGCTTAATTTAGACTCAGAAGAAAGTCATTCAATCTCCGAAGGGCTTCCTTATTTGGTCACGTCGCACATGGGCAATCCACGTCCCTACACCAATCTTCCTTTACAACGCTTAAGCTTCATCAACAAACTAGGTAAGCGGCATCAACAAACTAGGTAAGCGGTGTGAACAACGTGATCATACAAGAACAAGAAAATATGCATGTCGGTGAAGTGTTTGATGTCACAATCCAAATGGAATAGTGCCCGGAGAAAGTCATGAATTATTTTTCATGCACATTTCAATGGTGTGTAAGATAATGCACCATCCTCCTAATTCACATCATGACACTTGTCTTGGCTCAGTCATCACATAAATTCACATCATGACACTTGTCTTGGCTCAGTCATCACATAGCTGGTTGGGTGCTACTACCGTGTCACCAGTGTCACCACCATGTCTTGTTTCTCGATGACTTTCTCAGGCCACAATCCCATCACCCTCCTTAATGACTTTGTCAGGGTACAATATACCCTATTGTGGATTGTGACACTTGACAAACAAACTTTGATGTTGAAGTTAACGTAACTAATTTCAACGTATCAATGGTTTAGAAATGGTTTAGAAAGTGGGAAGAAGCTTACTAGCGAATTAAGTCAACTAAGTAAAAATATTATTAGGGTATGATAATTAAGTCGAAATGGAAGCTGACCCTATAAAACACTAGGCCACATGTCAAAGCAAACTTATACTTGAGCATTGCTACCAAAACCCAAATAAGATATAGGATGAAAGACTCTGTTTCAACGTTTGCTAAGCTAACCTTTGCCGCCGAATGAGTTTCAGCCTGTTAGAATTTCTGAATCACAACAGAATTGGCTATTCCAGCTTTCTCGATGGTTTGATCCAATTCAACCAGTTGTTTGGGAGGGAACCCCATTGTCTGGAGTTGGTAGTTTCTTGCACCACTAGGTCTCGACGCATCGATGAAGCCACGAATGTCCCTGATTGTATGATGGTGGTTGAAACGCGAGACCATTCGTGTTCCATCCGACAGCCTTAACTGAATAGAAGTTATTGGCAGGGAATCGTCTACCACCAAACCTGTTGATGGGGATGGAGCAGCATTCGGTGATATCGACGCAGAAGTCTGCTCAGCAGCGACCGACTCCAGCGAGTCACTGGCTAATGTTCTTCCAACGCCTTGGAATAGAGCATGGCGGCGCTTCACTGGTTCCTGTATCAGTAGGAGATGTAAAGTTAAATGGAATATTAAAACGATGTCTAGAAAAATAGATTGTCGAAAGGGTCCGGTTGTCAACGTACTGGGTAGTCATCCTCCCTTCTGACGAGGTTAACATGGACAGAAGTCCTCCTGTCTGCAGGTTCAAGCTCTACCGGGCACTCTGACCTTCTAATACTCTGCCATAATATAAAACATGTTACAGCTCGTAGATTAAACATGAAAATAAAATCTAGCAAGCTTAGATCTTGGACATCAAGAATCCATAGCCAAAACTTTGGAGAACATAGCCATCTATTTCTTCCACAAAGATTTCAAGCATAACAAAACCAACTCGGTTTATGAGTGTTGATAACAAATGAACCTGGTATTAACTTAGAAGCACCAACAAGTATAAAGTATTTTGCAGGTTATCCAAGACTTAGAAGCTTGAAATCCTTTTATCTCTAAGAATTAGTCGAGTATTGATTATTCAAGTTCCAAAAAGGCAGATCAAATGACGTCCGTGAGCAATTGAAGAACATTAATATCATAGGCCACAGCATGTCATCTCCAGACAAAGCTCAAAAACTCTCTTGAGTGAAACTTAACTTTGGAAACCATGAATAACAAAATAATTGGGTTTCACATGTTGTTACCTCTAAGAACGGTGCATTTTCGGGATCATCCAACCTCCGTAGAGGACCATCATCAACAGAGAATCCATTCCCCCAAAAAGTGACAGTGTGCGTGACAGCCTCAGGGTGCCTAGGAATTGATGGTACTGTCTCACCAGAGAGCAATCTTGCAGTTCCAGTAAAGCTTTTAGAAGCTGAAGGGGGTCCGATAGGTACACTGACTGCTGATTGTCTGGCTTGATCAAAAATTGCATCGACAGAATTACCTTTGGAAGGATCTTGGACAAGCATTCCACTGCCAGATAAAGTAAAATAGAAGCATTAAGCAGTGTCACCAAACTGCAAGCATATACTTTTTCTGTCTTACATTAACATATAAAATTTGAAACAAATCAAACGGAAGCACATATAAAATTTGAAAATAAACTCTGTTCCATTCCTAGCTGGAGTACTGCAGGGTCGTATCTTTTAAACAGACAATGATATCATTAATTAATATCATGTTTTCTTCCATCCATTGTTTTCTCTAGTAGCATAATTGCCAAATCAAACATAATATGTGCAGCAGGCAACGCTTGAGACTATCAACTTAATTTTGACTATAAAAGCATGTTCTGGCCATTTTTACTCCTGGTTACTGAAAAATTGCTTCAAAATTCTGATCTTTCCCTCAAGGACCTATGAGGTGCTTTACTCCAATTTTCTTTCCTTCTAAACAAAAGGATAACATTAGGAAAATATATATGGGATGTGATATTTTTTTCCCTTGAATCATCAAAATATGTATATAGGAGGAAGTTCGGATGACCATATCTGTAACGACCCAAGTCACCGCTAGTAGATATTGTCCTCTTTGGAATTTCCCTTCTAGGCCTCCCCTCTCAAGGTTTTTAAAATGCGTCTGCTAGGGAGAGGTTTCCATACCTTTATAAAGAATGCTCCGTTCTCCTCTCTAACCGATGTAAGATCTCACAATCCACCCCTCTTCGGTGCCCAGCATTCTCGCTGGCACTCGTTCATTTCTCCAATCAATGTGGGACCCCTCAATCTACCCCTTTGGAGCCCAGCGTCCTTACTAGCACACCGTCTCGTGTCCACCCCCCTTCGGGGCTTAGCCTCCTCGCTAGCACATCGCCCGATGTCTTGCTTTGATACCATTTGTAATGGCCCAAGCCCACTACTAGCAGATATTGTCCTCTTTGGGATTTCCCTTCCGGGTCTCCCCTCAAGGTTCTTAAAACGGTCTGCTAAGGAGGGTTTCCACACCCTTATAAAGAATGCTTCGTTCTTCACCCCAACTCATGTGGGATTTCACAATCATTTGTAACGACTTAAACCCACCGCTAGCAAATATTGTGCTCTCTGGGCTTTCCCCTCCAGACCTCCCCTCAAGTTTTTTAAAATGCGTCTGTTAAGGAGAGCTTTCCACACCCTTATAAAGAATGTTTCGTTCTCCTCCCCGACCGATGTGGGATCTCACAATGTCCCTCTCAAAGAATGTGCGAAGACGTCTTAGTTGGGTGGCATCCGCACACTTGTAATTTGTAAGAAAACAACACGAGCAAAATAAAATTCTAGATCAAATAACATGTAAATCTACTTAATAATAGAATTATCAAATTAGGCATTTATAAATGATATGTAGCACTGAAAGCGAGGAAGTTCATAAAGCATTGAAACAGGAGACAAAATGAATCGTACATATTGTACTTTGGCATAGAACATGCAGCAACATATATGTTTTTACTGAATAAAATCAGCTCAAATCTTTCCCCCTAATCGTCTTGGAAAACAATAAACGCCAACCCAATTTGCTCAGCGATAATCAATATTTTCCGTAGAAAACAACAACTAAACAATATGCAAGAAATTGAAGGCACGAAATCATGTTCCGATACAACACTGCGAATCTGAAAATCGACGACCTGAACAAATCTGGCTTGATCAGTCCTCATATCTATTAGGAGGCGAAAAAACAAGTCAAACAATTTATTGAAAAATTTCACAATTTTGTAGTCCAATGGAGTTTCTTCAATCCAGAAATTCAAATGTACGCTTAATGCAACCAGGAAGGGAAAAACAAAATTCCCTCACTCTATTACTCAACATCTTCTTAGAAGTCAATTAAAGTAAATCCTGATGAATCCAAGATCAAACTTACCTCTTCTCACCACCAGTGTAGTACTCTTGTATGTCATCAGAGTCGCTATCGGAGTCCTCCTCCGCCGGCCGGTTCAGGTCAGAAATCGTACGGATGCCACGCGTCCTGCTCCCGGAAGCCCTAGTATCCACCTTCTTCTCCGCTTCACCTCTATCTCTCCTAGAACGGAGCTCGTACGCAACACGAGAAGCAGGTGGGGAAGGCGAGCGAGAACGCGAAGGCGACTGGGAAGGAGAAAATTCAGGCGAATCAGGCGGCGGAACCGGGTGCGTGACGGCGACATGGTTATCCAAGAAGGTGGAAACGGCGGCGTCGAGGTCCCAATTGTGGCTCTCTAAGAAGAAAAGGGCTTCCGCTTTGGAAGAGGAAGTGATCTCGATGAAGGAGTTGATGAGAGCAGCATTGGCAGTGTCATCTTGAGGTTTCGAATGTGGAGCTTCGGCTTCCATGGTAGATTTCTCGGTGGCTTCAACTCACAGAAACTGGTTCCCGTCCGATCGGATTCGGTATGACGATGATGTCTATCTCTTGGGATTTGATTCTTCTTCGATAAAAAGTATATTCTTTTCCCACCAAAACGACAGCGTTTAAATGCCCTCCCATGGCCCACCCTAATCCGCCATAGTTGAAACGGCAGCGTTTTATTCACCCAACTCAGTAATATTTTCTCCGGCCCAGCCCAGGCCCAGCCCATTCAGTTTTCCCCTTCCAATTACTAGAACTGAAATTATAAAAAATAAAAAAATAAAAAATAAAAAATCAGCCCTACTCTTCGTTTCTCAGCCCTCCTCAGATTGAAGCGTGAGCCTGAACATCTGCATATACTCGTCACTTCCCTCGATTCCTCTCCTTTCTCCTACTCGAACTGGTAAGTTTGAAGTTCTAAATTCATTAAATGTTCCACTTTCTTGACTGAAGTTGTCTGTCTGTCGGATCTTCAGTTCATGTTTTTTCTGCAATCTAATCTTTCGGGGCCTTTAATTTTCATTTGGCATTACGAATGATTGATTATTTTACTGGACTAGTTGGTGAGCTCATTAAGATTTATGTGTGTTCCATACCATTTTCGGGATTTATCTTTTATTTTTATCCTCACTTTACGGCCGTATGTTAGATTTTCAGCGGTTCTTCGTGATGTGGAGACTCCTGTTTCATCATGATAATTATATATACAACTGTTCTTTAAAATGGGAGTAGAACAAATTTGATATCTTTTAATGGGTAGCTGCAAAATGGATTTTTGTTCATTCAAATGTCCTGCCTCTTTTTTAGTTTATGAATTGGTAAATCTTGTTTTAAACTGAAAAGTAGTTT
Source organism: Cucurbita pepo subsp. pepo (assembly GCF_057944985.1). NCBI lineage: Eukaryota > Viridiplantae > Streptophyta > Magnoliopsida > Cucurbitales > Cucurbitaceae > Cucurbita > Cucurbita pepo. Next base: position 17,998,063 of record NC_141802.1, on the reverse strand, counting down.
TGTTGTTCAGATTGTACATATGGCAAACTGAATATCATGGTTTTCAATTTTTGGCTTTGTTGAAATGGATTGAACCATTCGCGCCTCATCATTAGTTCTTTGTTCTATCACAATGCTATCAAGGTTATAGATCCTTCTCCTTGAATTTCTGCATTGAAACTGTCTTGCTTCCTAGCAAACACTTCCACCTTTTTAAATTCTTCCCTTAAGATTGAATGCTGTGTCTATAGAAAATGTCATGTAAACGTGAAGCTCTACATGGATGAAACTAATGTAGCTGAATGTTATGCTTCCAAGCATGCAGTTCCAAGTGGTTGGAATTATAAAGATGAACGAAGTCTTTCTATTAGGGATGAGGAATTGTCTACTTTCAATAATCAGCAATATCTTTTAATGTATTTGTTGTGCAACTAGAGCATTGGTGGAGCTATCAATCTATTGAAGATTTTTTCTGTTTACTTGAGAGTTGGGAAGTGTAGAAGTTTTCCTGCCCAACAAATGAGAAGATTTTGTTGAAATGCTTAGGTCAGATCGTTGATGTTCTTGCAGAGAAAAATTATTAAATGATCTTTATTTTATTTTGTAGATTTTTGAGGTCATAGACATGAATGCCTTCAAGGCCTTCAAAGCTAATGTTCCAATTGCATGGAGTCCTAATCTCTATATCACATTAGTGCGAGGCATTCCTGGAACAAGGAGACTTCACAGACGTACTTTAGAGGCCTTACGTCTTCGGAAATGCAACCGAACTGTCATGCGCTGGAACACACCAACTGTTCGAGGAATGCTTCAACAGGTTGCTTTATATACTCGTCTATTGCACACATTCGTACATTACAGAATGACCTCATGGGGACTGAATGCAATCTCATCCTTGTTTTGCTCAATTTAATTACAGGTAAAGCGATTAGTAGTCGTTGAAACAGAAGAAATGTTTAAAGCCCGTAAACAGAAGGTGGAACAGCACAAATCTCTTCGACCTCCATTAGTTGTAAATCACCTTCCTGCTCCAAGTTCGGGTTCTTCTTGAAAACATGTGTTGCTGTTAGAGGTCAGGTTTAGTTCTGAAGTATTGGGATGATGTTGAAAAGAATTATATTTGAGCAGCGTATTTTTCTTGAATTATTTGACAATCAAGGCTTTTATGCTCTATACATCTTGCTGAGTTTAGTGACTAGAATAACTTATTGAAATATTTGCCTGTTCGAAAATGGAATGTCGCTTTTGATGATGCTACTTTCTGTAAGAAGCCTGCGAAGGAACATGGCTATTATCATCAATGAATGCACGCCCTTTTTCACATTAGAACATTATTTGAAATATGCTAAATTCTGCTAATCTGCTCATTAATTCTAAGAGCCTAGGATGGTTTTAGTTGTTGGTAAAGGCTTTGAGATGTTACAAACTTACACACAGGCTCTTAAACTCATAAAAGGGACACTTCTTCAAGCACACACCCTAGGTTTCTGTTGCCTTCATGCTAACTGGTCCTTCCATTTCAAGTGAGATCTTGTCACTTGAACTCTTGAGCTCCTCATTGTTATCATTAGAACTGGAATAATGCTGGTCTTTGTACTGATGTTTCCGGGCCAGTAGAAGAAAAAATAAAAAGTTCAGCAGTCCCAACACTGCAAGTAGCCAATAGAAGTAGTTCAAGTTTCCCTTGTTGAGATTACTTTTCAGCCATTGCTTGTTGGTTACGTTTTCTACGATCGTCACCAACAAACTACTTACAAAAAATCCCATGGAAAGGGTGCTAAGGAAAAGTCCTGTGCTCATGGATTTCATTCGTTCTGGTGCTTCTCTGATGAAAAACTCGAGTTGTCCAACATATGCAAATGCCTCTCCAGCACCAACCAAGAAGAACTGAGGTATTAACCAGAAAACGCTTATAAGAGTATTTTGTCCCACAGCAAATGCCCTCCTCTCCTTCTCAACAACTCCAGCAGCCACCATACCAAAAATTGAGAAAACAAGGCCAATCCCAATCCTCTGTAGGCTTGTGAGACCTTGGACATTGTGAGTCAGTTTCCGAGCAATGGGAATGAACAGTTTCTCGTTCATGGAAGTGACTAGCAGGATGGCGATGAATAGAAAGGCTGACATAGAACCAGCAGGAATCACAAACTTGCCAACTTTTCTATCCATAAATGATGCTTGCTCTACTGTGAATGTAGTCATCTGAGAGTAGATCGTCCAAAAGAGGATGCCAGTGGACCATATGGGTAAAAGCTTCAGAACCATTTTCACTTCCTCGACTTCAGTCACGGTCGAGACTATCCAGGGATTATATCTGTTTTGATTGATTGCCGCAACCTCGTCCAGAATTGCAGCCTTGTCTAGAAACCTAATATTCATGTTTTCGTTACACTATTTCCTTGCCAAGATGATAAAGATAACCAAATAAATTAACTGAATTGAATGCACCAATTTACTTGTGGATTGGACGAACAAATCTACTTTTTTCCATTTATAACTAGCCTATAGATCTGAAGAACACTTACATGAACCTGTAGGTGTAAGGAACCTTGGCATTTTGGTAGTCATTTAAGAACCTGGGATGAGCTGGGTGAGGGAGGCTTCTCTTCTTCCAAGCCAAAAGCACTACCCTCCATATCACTGTTAGAGGACTTCCTCTAGGCTTCTTAAACCTGTAAAATGTTGTCCCACAAACCAATACAATAACAGCAATCACCATGGTCCCTCCTGAAATTCCATAGCCCCAGCCTCTTCCCACATTGTCTTGTACATAAACTAACACAATCACAGCAAACAACGATCCAATGCTTATGGCAAAGTAGAACCTATTGAAGAAGAATAACATAGCCTTCTCTTCCTTTGGATCGTTGACATCAAATAGAACGGATCCGAATCCCGAAACATTCGATTTTATCCCCCCTCCGCCGAGTGCTATGGTATAAAGTGCAGCATAGAGCATGGCAAGTTGCCCACCATTAGCCGCAATGCATTGATGAAGTTGCCTTGTGGAGGAGATATCACAATGAGGAGGTCTCATGCCAGGGATGGTTGTGGCCAATGTTAACAAAATCACACCCTGCAAAAACCAGGAAAGCTGGAGGATAAAGCAGATATTTCTCTCTTGAAGCCATTCTTAATGGCTCAGAACTTACCACAGCAGTTATGGAAGCAAAGGTTGCAACAGTGAGGAACCGTCCCAGCTTGGCATCAGCTAAGAAGCCACCAAGAAGGCCAAGAAGATTAAGGGCTCCAAGAAAATTAGTCACAATAGTTGCAGACTTAGCTGAAGAAAGATGCAGATCCCAAAGTAGATATGTCACTAAGTTCATTGATATGCCCATCACACATATCCTTTCAGAGAGTTCAGTTCCTGCATCATTTTGGGCGTTTAGAATTGCTACCCATCAGCTTATTACATCGATAAACTTAGAGTTTTGGTTTGTGAAAACCAGAGAAAAAATTTAAGCACCTAAGATGAGCCCTGCAGCAAGCCATCCCCCGGTTCTTGACTTGTCCACTGGGTTTCCCCTAAAATCCACTGCAGCATCTTCTTCCCCTCCTCCCCCATGTTTTGACACTAGAACCTGTTAAAACAAGCAGAAAATAACAGTTGAAAAAGGCATACCATAGCCAACAGGAAATAGGGAGCTTTTCTATTGAAATTACCATTGTTTTTTTATCGTTTAGTTCTCTCTTCTAGAGAAAGAGAGAGAGAAAGGGAAGGAGGGAGGGATTGTTTTTGTGTGCTAAGGCTGTGCTTAGTTTCATGATTTATTGGAAAGCAAGAAGTTAGTGTATGACTGGGATTGGGATTAGGATAGAGAAAGGATAGAGCTTGTGGTTTATACAGGTTATTTTGACAGCATGTGCAAGCAGTTTGGAGTATGTTTTTGTGGTAGTAGCGCCTGTAGCCACATAAACTGAACAAATGCTGGAAAATGACCTGTTTCCCTTGCTCCCCATCAATACAATCCACGCACTTCTTTTTCTTATGTCAAATTCAATTTGGATTTCGCTGCACCAAGATGATGCAAATCAATGGAAACTTGTGGTTTCTTGGTTATTTTAGGCTCAAAAGTGATGGAAAAACACAAAAGACTTTCCCTTTTGGTTTCCCATGAAGAGTCAATTCTATAATCTGTGGTTAAGCTATACATTACTCTTCTTTTCAATATTTTGGTTCATATTCTGCTACTTTGATATCAGATTCTTATTGTTTAACTGAGTTATGAACTTAAACAGCAGTGATTAGCAAGAAGAGAGGAAATGAACTAAGTTTAAATGGGTTTAAGGTCTCATGTTCAACCAAAAAGGAGATAGGACTTGTAAAGGCTAAATTCACCGCTAATAGATATTGTCATATTTGACCTTTCCCTTTTGGGTTTCCCCTCAAGGTTTTAAAACATATTTGTTCAGTAGAGGTTTCCACGCCCTTGTAAGGAATGTTTTGTTTTTCTCTCTAACTGATGTGAGATCTCGTAATGGCAAGCTTATCAGTGTCTGGCTCTAATACTATTTGTAAAGCCCAAACTCACCACTAGTAGTAGAGAAAGTCTAAAGAGGACAATATTTATTAGCGGTGAGCTTGGGTTGTGATAGGACTTCTCCAATGTGCGATAGATTCATTCCTTGAGAAGTTGCAACCATTCAAGAAGATCTCAAGCAAGTTTGTAGACAGAAACACAATGTTCTTGTAATAGAAAGACTCGTGCAGAGATAGACATGCTTTTTGTTTGGCGGGGTCGTGTAAATGGCCACAGTGAAAGTAGGCAGGCTTGAATAATGAATGAATGGATGGATGAAAAAGCTTTGATATTTTTTTGGTTTCCACATGTGCCTTAGAATATATATAATCGGTTCAAATTTGATTTGATTTCCTTTACTCAAGATCAGTCATTGATTGATCATGCGGTGGACCAAAGGAGAAAGTACTTGTGTTGCTGATGGTTAGATAGCTTTCTACGTTAAGGCTCATTAATGCTAGAGCTTTTAAAATTTGAAAAGAACTTTTGCTTGGTTTGGTTGGGATTATGAGAGGTGGGACTTACTCGTTATAGCTCTTTAAAGCTTCCTCAAAGAGATTTAGTTTTCGAGATTTTCATGTTTGGATTGTCGAGCGTAAGAGGACTCATTCCGCAAATGACTTCGCTATCAAATTGAGGAAGAAAATTAGTAGATCCAAAGCAAATAGGTGTTGCCCTACTAGAGCGTTTGGTTTGTAATGTTCCTTTCAAAACACGTTGAGTTGAAGCGGGTGTTCGGCCTACCATCTTGAAGTTTGGTTGCGTTCGGCTAAAAATAACTCACTCGCCGTTTGACTCACATACTTCACAACATAGCGAGTAAACAAAACCTTATCAACTTTAACACTATCCACGGCTGAAGCCTGCTCATTTATCGAAAAGCTTCAAATTCTCATATTTCTCTCCCTCTCTTTACATCCTTGCCATGTATTTTAACATATTTTAAAGGTGCTAAGTGTTTATTTTAATTTTTTTTTTTTTATAATTTTTCCATAGTTACTCATTGACATCAACGTTTTGACTGATACTTCTTATTTTAAATATTGATGTCAATGGTTCACTTCAACATTCTAGAAAATCCTTCTAAAAAAGACTATAATTTTTTTTTAAAAAAAAGATCACCCACTTCATAAGATAATAAACAATTAATTCATTTGAAATACTTAATTCGAAAAAAAAAATTACAATAGAGACAAAATCTAACTATAAAGACGTTAAAATTCTACTTCATTAACGGCTCTTGTATGAATGAACATGTAAAGTTAAAATGCTAAATTTCTACAAGTTAAAGATAATAAATATGAAATATATTTTTTGAAATTATGTTTTGAAATGATTTTAACTATTTTAAAATTTCTCCACTAGAACTCGCTCTTATCTCATTGCTGTCCTGATTCGACGATATGGGCTGATCATCTTCGTTATAGTGAATTTCATCACTCAACATGGACCTAAATGGCTCCTCATCAAACACATTATTGAATGCTGCATCTGAGCCTAAGCTTCAACTCATCATCGGTGCCTCAAGGAAGGCGATAGAGTCGTTAACAGATCAACCCTGTCTAGCCAACAAGAAACTGCACAAGTCATCACCCAATAAGCCGTGGCGATCTTCTAGTGAGCAAAATCAGGCCAAAGCAGCTGTGGAAGCCATTAGCAAAATAAAAACAGGCACATTGGTCTCTCAATCAGAACAAGAGCTTGTCGACCATGATGTCATCTCGGGGAACCAGGGATGCAATGGTGGCTTCATGTACAAAGCATTTCAGTTCATCAAAAAAACTGGACTCACTACAGAAAGAGAACATCCATACATTGAAGCTATATGCAATAAACAAAAAGCGAGATACCACTATGACAGAAAAAGTACCTGTAATTGATGAGAAAAGCATAAAAGATGCAGTTGCTAACCAGCCAGTCTGTAGCAATTCATACAGGGGGATATGATTTCCAGTTCTATTCTAGTTCTATTCTGGTGGAGTTTTCTCATGGAATTGTGGAAAGGAACTCAATCATGGAGTGGCAGTAGTTGGGTATGGGGAAGCTAGCAATGGCTTGTCAAGAATTCATGGGGCACTGACGGGGTGAATCTGGTTACACGAGAATTCTGAAGTGATAAGCAAAGGTACTTGTGGCATAGCTATGGAGGCTAGCTACCCCTTCAAAGACTGAGCATGTAAGATCCTACATCAGTTGGAGAGGAGAACGAAATATTTCTTATAAGGGTGTGGAAACCTCCTCCTAATAGACGTATTTTAAAACCGTGAGGATGACAACGATAAGTAACGGACCAAAGCGGACAATATCTGCTAGCGGCGGGGTTCGGCTGTTACAAATGGTATCAGAGCCAGACATTAGGCGATGTGTCATCGAGGATGCTAGGCTCCAAGGGGGTGGATTGTGAGATCCCACATTGGTTGGTGAGGAGAACGAAACATTTCTTACAAGAGTGTGAGACGCATTTTAAAACCGTGAGGCTCACACAGCGATACGTAGCGGGCCAAAGCGAACAATATCTTGTCCATCTTTAGGAGTGAAAGAAATGCAGATTTCTATATCCACTAAACTAGATTATCCAATGACGCAATTACAATTAGTAAAAAGTCGAGCAACAGAAGTCAGAACGAAAAGGCAGGATTCAAACAGAATGAAATAAACCTATTCAGTATTTATCGCATAAAATTCTTCTCTAAATCATCCCCACAGGTCATTCTGATGCAGAAAATAAATTTGGAAATAAATTTATAAGGAATTTGAAGTACCTAAGACCTCAACTCAGCAAACCTGCGTCTCACAGCAGATGCCAGTTCCGTCTCTCCAATACCAGCAAGCCCCTCAACAACCTTATGCCTGACCCTGATATATGGTATATACCCTTTCTCTGTCATCCCCATGACCACCTTTCCTGCTAAAATATACTCACGACACTCCAGACAACCTTCAACAAGAATCTCATAACTCTCAAATCCAACATTGTAACTCTCCTTCTCCAACAGCTCAATGATCTCAACTGCTCTCCTTATCTCTCGGTTTGCTCGTAATGCAGCCACAACATTAATGACCGTTCCTTGTCTTGGTGTCAACTTAACTTTTACAACCATTTCTTTCAGCAGTTCCACTGCCTCAGCTGTCCGTCTAACTGCTGTTGATGAACTAATTAAAGTGCCATAACTCTCCAAGTCAGGAACGCATCCTGCTCCCCCCATACCCTTCAAGACTTGAAATGCCTCAGCTAACTCATCAATGGCACAAAGAGAGGATATAAGATAATTACATATGCTGCTATCAGGCTCATATCCAATCGACCGCATGTCCAACAAGATGCTAGCAACAGACTTAGATTGGCGACGTTGTTTTAGCCATACAGAAGAGAGGAGAAGGTGGGTCTGAGGGACAGGAACACAACCAGAGTGGAGAATCCGCTGGAGAACTGGAAGAGAGAGGGGAAGGGGTGAAGGGCTTTGAAGAGTATAGAAAAGCAGAGAGGCATGGACAAACTGTGGCCTTGAGCGAGGTCTGAGAGGGATTAAAGATTGCAATATCTCATCCACAACGTGTGTTCTAAAGTTAACAGGAAAAGTACAGAGAAACGAGAAAGGATTGGGGTTTTGGCAAGCTTCTTGTAAAGAAGGAAACAAATCTGGAAGTTTCTGATATGACTTTGATTCAACTGCAGCTCTAATGCTTTCTTGAAGCGATTGTGCTGGAGTTATTGAGGGGACTGAAGAACATTGCCGCAAAAACTGATGGAAATGGAGTAAAAACGAAGAAGTCCTTGCAGTTCCAAGTTTCATGCTACTAAGAATAAGAGGGTATTATTTTGTAACACATAATTGGTCATCAAAACATCCTGTAAACGGTTTGCTGGAAACCTATAGAACATGGAACATAGATTAAACATTGTGTACAATCCTAATTAAGAGGTGGTAAAACATAATCACAAAAAATAGTAGCACACAAACAAAGATCATATAAGTTGCGCTCAATTTCAGAAATTTGCTAAAAGCTCCGATTTTGGCTCGCATAATGCTGCTAAGTAGTGTGTACTGTTGAACTTAAACACATCCAACTTCCATCATTGCCACTGCTTCAGTTGAGGGTTATGTTCACAGAATCCATCAATGGTTAAAGAAGAAAACAAAAGATTGAACATAACCCTACTTCCATGGAAAAGGAAACTGAAACAAATTCTTCGAAAGAATGATGTTCCAAGTCCACTTAGTTTGCACAATAAAACGCATCTGTAACACCAAATTTGCAGCTTCCAGAACACACAAAAAGGTGAACCAAAAGGCGATACAGAAAATTATCATGAAGCATAGAGTACATCCTCATATCATTGGACAACATTCGTATGGAAACTTGTCAAGATTTCAAGCAGATTCATTCAAACAAAACTGAAATTTCTAAGATGAATATAATCAAACTAATGGTGTGCATATGCAACACGATCAAAAGCCAGGTTAAATTCAGCACGACGAAAAATGAAGAACAGAAAGCCTACCTCTTAGATTTTGTAAGGGAATAGATTGCGAGATTTTACCGCCTTCTACGCGGTGGCGCGGTGGCGAAGACCAGAAGGCTGTAGTTGTATGGCGGTTGCGCATGCCAAACGGGCCTTCTGTAAAAGAGTGGGCCTCGCAAACATTTTATGATCAAACCCACAAGATTCAGTATATGGGCCTTATGAAAAGAGTGGGCCTCGCAAACGTTTTATGATCCAGCCCACAAGATTCAGTATATGGGCCTTCTGGAAAAGAGTGGGCCTCGCAAACGTTTTATGATCCAACCTACAAGATTCAGTATATGAGCCTTCTGAAAAGAGTGGGCCTCGCAAACGTTTTATGATCCAACCTACAAGATTCAGTATATGGGCCTTCTGAAAAGAGTGGGCCTCGCAAACGTTTTATGATCCAGCCCACAAGATTCAGTATATGGGCCTTCTGAAAAGAGTGGGCCTCGCAAACGTTTTATGATCCAGCCCACAAGATTCAGTATATGGGCCTTCTGGAAAGGAGTGGGCCTCGCAAACATTTTATGATCCAGCCTATATATAATCTTATTTAAACATCGTTAATTAACTTATTGAGTTAATTTAACAAAACAAATCATATAATAAATCATTTAATTTTATAAATCAATAATAATTTATGAAACTATTTACTTAATTTATTTCTAAAAATAAAAATTTTATTAAAGGAATATGATTTCTTATTTACTAAAACTATAAGATTATAATTAATTGTTGAATAATCAAATTCACAATTAAAAGTTTACATAATTAAAAAAAAAAAAACCCATTTATCAAGAATAATTATTAATAAATAAACTAAAAAACCTACCATTTAAAATATATCACTCTTAACATATTTATTATTGAATGAAAATATAATTAATTAAAATCGACTAATACAATAAACCAAATAAAAAATTAATATTTTTCCTAGATATCAAATTCAATATTTTTATGGTAAATGTAAGCATAACTCAACTGATTAATATATTATACATTTGAGTAAAAAGTTGAACTGACACGAGATAATAGCTAAAACTCGAAGAAACAAACGAAAATTACAAGGTGTTTACATAAATTAAGTACCAAGATTGAAGATCACTTGGGAATTCATCAATAAAAGGCAACACTTTCATGGTTTTAATATACCAACAACAAAGAGAAAGTTGGCTAAAAACAATGGTGGAAATTGGGATGCTGCTGATGCTGCTGCTGATGCTGCTGTTGCTGCTGCGGCGGCGGCGGCTGAAACGGCACAACGATGGTTGAACTAATCTCTTTATGATCTTGCTGCAATCTCATCAATTTCTCAGGGCTTTGCAAATTATAAGTGGAAGAATTAGTATAAGGACTTGAATCAATAATGGCACTTAGATTATCATGAAGGTAATTAAACAAATGGGTTCCATTAACCCCTCCATTAATTAGTCCCATAATCCCATTCCCATTGTTACTAATGGACCCACCAAAACAAGGCAAACCCACTTGCCCCACAAATGGGTTTGAGCTTCGGCTTTGGTTTTGACCCATTTTACAAACTTTAAGCTCTTCCAACACCCTTTTGTACTCTCCAAAGGGTCCTAAAACCGGATCATTTTGCCTACAAACAGCCTCCCAAACTAGAGACTCCACTGCCTTTCTCCTATCCTCTTCTCTCACATTCTTCACCATTTTGGTCACATTGCTCACTCCAAACACCTTGTGAACGGCTTGGAATTCCCGGTTTTGATCGGCCGGGAAGTACGGTGCCAACGGGCACGTTTCGTGACATTTCTTCCTTTGGTGCTTGCACGCGGCGCAGGCCGGGGCGGGCTGCAGAGCTCCAAGGTTGTGCCTTTGCATCACTTTGTGTTTAGGTTGGAGGGAAGAAATTGCATGAGCGTGCATGCATGGAGAAAGGAATTAATTGATGCATGGTGGATGGTTAATGGATTTATATTGTAAATGGGTTTGGAGTTGTTTAGAAGGTTGATGGAAATTAAAAGGTTAAAAGGGAGTGTTTGAGTTTAATAATGAATAAACAAGATGAGAAGGACAACCAATTGGTTTGTAAATGAAAAGAGTTCTATTTGGTGAAGAAACCAATGACTTTTTCTTTATGTTTAATATAGGGTTTAGGTAGCTCATTGGAAGCTTAACAATTCTATCTTCATTTATTTTAATATATGTGAGGATTCATTCCCCTATTCAACCAATGTGGGATATGGGAGGCCAGCGTTCTCATTGGCACACCACTCACTGTCCGGCTCTGCTACCATTTATAACAACTCAAGCCCACCGTTAATAGATACTGTCTGCTTTATTCCGTTACGTATCATCGTCAATCTTACGGTTTAAAAACATGTCTAGGGAGAGGTTTCCATACCCTTATAAAGAATGTTTCGTTCCCTTCTCCAATTAATGTGAGATAAGGGGTCCAACGTCCTCAATGGCACACCGCCTGATGTCTGGCTCTGATACTATTTATAACAGCACAAGACCACCACTAGTAGATATTGTATGTTTTGGCCCGTTACATATCGTCGTCATCCTCATGGATTTAAAACGCGTTACTACGGAGAGGTTTCCATACCCTTGTAAGAAATATTCTGTTACTCTCTCCAACTAATATAGGATCTCACAAGTTTGTTTCAATGACTAATTCAATAAAGTTTATCTCGTTGGATCAAGTTTTTCTTATTGCCATGGCTTTCAGCTACAACTACAATCATCCAATTGAGAGACGAGAATGGAACATTTGAGGGTATTTTAGTCATTTTCATATATCACGAAAGTTGGATAAAGATTTCAAATCAACTACAATTATCCAATTGAGAGACGAGAATTGAGGGTATTTTAGTCATTTTCATATATCACGAAAGTTAGAAAGAGATTTCAAATCAACTACAATCATCCAATTGAGAGACGAGAATAGAACATTTAAGGGTATTTTAGTCATTTTCATATATAACGAAAGTTAGAAAGAGATTTCAAATCAACTACAATCATCCAATTGAGAGATGAGAATAGAACCTTTGAGGGTATTTTAGTCATTTTCATATATAAGGAAAGTTGGAAAGAGATTTCAAATTAAAGCATTTGATTTCAAGTGCTACACTCAAACTAACTTATTTGGCATTAAATTTTTAATCCTAAAAGTTATGTTAGATATGTTATTGCGTTCTTAATTCTCATCATTTTAATCTCTCCCTTGTCTAACACTTAAACCCAACCAACACCATCACCCAACGCCCTCAATTTGGGTGTATTCCTTTTTGGTTTTGGGCGTCCGCTTAAAGAAACGGGAAGCTTTTGACACCCACAAAGCAAAAGTGGAAGCTAGATTCCCAGTTTGTTCATATCATTAAAGCCTCCTCTAAGCCCCCTCCATTTCTGTTCAAATTTCAAACCCAAATCCCACTTCTTCTTACCTTTCGTTATCTTCTTTCTTCTTCCCTTTTCAATTTCTTGCTCTTTTTTTACCAATGGAGACTCAGAAACCAAAATCAGAGAAGTGGGTCATTTTCTGAGAGATCGAATTCGCAGCGATTGGTGAAGATTATACTCAAAAACTCAAAAGGGGTTTCGAAATGAGTACGGCTCGATTCATCAAGTGCGTTACTGTTGGAGATGGCGCTGTCGGGAAGACTTGCATGCTCATTTCCTACACTAGCAACACATTCCCAAGTGTAAGTTTCAGTGTATCTTCGTTTCCCTTCTTCATTTTTGGTTGCTAATGGAAGCTTGGAGCTAATTTTGACCTCTTTTAGGACTATGTGCCGACGGTTTTTGATAACTTTAGTGCTAATGTGGTGGTCGACGGCAGCACTGTGAGCTTGGGGCTTTGGGACACTGCTGGTGAGAAACTTAACCCTGAATCCTTTTTTTTTTTTTTTTTTTGTTGAGGATTGGCTAATTTAGAGGATGATCATAGGTTTATAAGTAAGAAATCGAAGGTATGAGCCCTTTTTAGGAAGCCACTTATGCTCAAAGTGGACAATATAATACTATCGTGGAGAGTTGTGGCTCCTAACATGGTATTAGAGCTCTGCTCTTAGCTTAGTCAGGTCAATAGAATCCTCAAATGTCGAACAAAGAAGTTGTGAGTCTCGATGGTGTAGTCAAAAGTGACTCAAGTGTCGAACAAAGGGTGTACTTTGTTCAAGGGCTCCAGAGAAAGTAGTCGAGCCTCGATTAAAGGGAGGCTGTTCGAGGGCTCTCCATGGGCCTCAGGGGAGGCTCTATGGTGTACTTTGTTCGAGGGGAGTCTCACATTGGCTAATTTAGTGAAGGATCCGGAGCTCTTTTTTGAATTTGGGTTTCAGTTTATAGAAATTTAGAGTCATTGGTTTATGAATGTTTGAAGAAAGAAAATGAAGTCCTTCATGAATTGCAGGGCAGGAAGATTACAACAGGCTGAGGCCTTTGAGTTATAGAGGAGCAGATGTGTTTCTGTTGGCATTTTCTCTAATCAGCAAAGCTAGCTATGAAAATATCTCTAAGAAGGTTAATTATCATCTGCTTTTGTTGAAGTACCATGGATTGTTTCATGTTATTAGAGTATCAGGCTTATTATTTGATATCCCAATTCACAGTGGATCCCGGAGCTGCGGCATTATGCCCCGACCGTGCCGATTGTTCTTGTGGGAACTAAGCTTGGTAATGACAATTATGTTCAAACACATCAGGGAGTTTTCAAAAAACTGAGGAAGTTTTGATGGGTCGTTTGATGTTTGAATGGTTACTTGTTTGCAGATTTGAGGGATGACAAACAATATCTGTCCAGCCATCCTGGGGCTGTTCCGATCACGACTGTGCAGGTACTGCTCGTAAACGAATCAGTCACATTGTAGCGGTCTCCTCAAATTGTTTCTCTTAGTTATCGTTTTCGAATTCATGGATCTGATGGAACAGAGAATTCTTGGTGGCTTTATTTTGACAGGGTGAAGAACTGAAGAAGTCAATTGGTGCTGCTGTTTATATAGAATGCAGCTCCAAAACGCAGCAGGTAATTGAAAGTGAAGCCAAAAATGGTATCTTAATGTGTCATTTGACTGAACGGAGCTATGAAAGTAAATCTTTGATCATGAAGATATGTCATATTACGATCTTCTAACGGTTTACTCTCAGATGTGAGATCCTACATCGGATGGAGAATGGAACGAAGCATTGCTTATAAGGGTGTGGAAACCTCTCACTAGTAGACCTATTTTAAAAACCTTGAGGGAAAATCCTAAGACAATATTTGCTACCGGTGGGATTGGGCCAGTACAAATGGTATCCAAGTTAGGCACCGAACAGTGTGCCAGCGAGGACACTGGCCCCCAAAGAGGGTGGATTGTGAGATCCCACATCGGTTGGAAACATTCCTTATAAGTGTGTGGAATCTCTCCTTGGTAGATGCGTTCTAAAAACCTTGAGGGAAAGCCCCAAAGGGAAAGCCCAAAGAGGATAATATCTACTAGCGTTGGGATTGGACCATTAGAAATGGTATCAGAGTTAGGCATCGAGCGGTGTGCCAACGAGAACGCTGGGCTTCCAAGAGGGGTGAAATGTGAGATTTCACATTTGTTGAAGAGGGGAACGAAGTATTCTTTATAAGAGTGTGGAAACCTCTCCTTAGTAAGCGCGTTTTAAAAACCTCGAGGGAAAGTTCAAAAGGGAAAGTCTAAAGAGGACAATATCTGCTAGCGATGACTAGTGGTTGGATTGAGCCATTACATTATACTACCGCAGCTTCATCTTTAAGATTTAACAGAGTTGACTAATGTAACAAATTCAAATCGAGCAATCAAACCTTAACTATCTCCCATGTCGTGATTTGCAGAACGTGAAGACTGTGTTTGACGCTGCCATCAAGGTCGTTCTACAGCCACCGAAACCGAAGAGAAAGCGACGAAAGGCCACAAAATGTGTGTTTCTTTGAGCTGGGTATCATGTCATTCAGTTTGTGTTGTGGAAGACTTGGCCTCCTCTTCGAGCTGGGTCTCATTGTTATTCTTGCTTGTTATATTAATCTTCTTGTTTAATATGAAAGGGCTGAAGTTTTCATTGTGAAAGATATCTTTTAGTTCTGCCAAAAGAAAATAACCTATTAAAATTATATAATTTTAATAAAATAAAAACAAACATGGAGAGGCTAACATCATATTCATAAGCATTTTTATTGCATAGTTTTATTTTTGTTCATGAAACATTTTTATTATATAGTTTGGTACTAAATATTAATTTCATACACCAAATTGGTTGATGGGTCAAAAGTTGACCGTTTCAAAATGGTGGCAGGGCACCATTACAACTTGCAAGGAATGTCTATTCAAATCCTTGAAGATAAGATTTGATTTTTCAAAAATTTATTTATTTTAAATTAATTAAATAATATAAAAGTCTTAAAAATAAAAATAAAAATTAGATATAATCTACTATTGTTTTTTTCATATTTTTTAATTTTAATACAAACGTAAAAACATTTTTAAATATTTTAAAAAATTAAAGGGTATCTCTAATGTCCCACGTTGGTTGGGAGGAGAACAAATTACCATACATTTATAAGGGGTAGAAACCTTTCCCAGAGCTTTTAAAGCCTCGAGGAGAAGCCGAAAAGGGAAAACCCAAAGAGAACAATATAAACGACGACTTTTAAAGTCTTGAGGGAAAGTCCGAAAGAAAAAGCCCAAAAAAGACGTCCGAAAGAAAAAGCCCAAAAAAGACCATATCTACTAGTAGTGGAAAAAGCCCAACGAGGACAGTGGAAAAAGCCCAAAGAGGACCATATCTACTAGTAGTGGATCTGGGACCGGTGTATCTACGTTGCTACAGTATCAGTAGGTATTGTTTTAGGTATTTTTTAAAATACTGTTAAAAAGTTTAATACGAGAATTTTTATTAATTTAGTTTTAAAAAAATAAATTAAGGAAATTCAAAATTAATTTTTTAAGAAAAAGAGAGAGGGAGAGAGAAAGAGAAGGAATGGGTCTAAATCTAAATTGTAACTGAAATTAAAAGTTTTGAATTACGTTTGGATTTGATTGGTAAACAGAAAGGAATGACGTTTTTAGCAAATACAAAAGAAAAGAAAAGCAAAACATTGGAAGGATACGGTTTTTGAATTATCTCTCCGCCCCCTCTTTCATTTCTTCTCTTCTCCGGCAGCCTCTCTCTCTCTCTCTCTCTCTCTCTCTCTTCCCTTCGAGACTGTCGGGATCTCTGTATTTATTTAATTCAGATCCCTTATTTATTGATTGATTGATTTATTTATTTATTTTGTTGGCAATATTGAGAAATGGGTGCGTACAGAGCCGATGATGATTACGATTATCTGTTCAAGGTGGTGTTGATCGGCGACTCTGGCGTTGGAAAATCCAATCTCTTGTCCCGTTTCACTAGAAATGAATTCAGCCTTGAAACCAAATCAACGATCGGCGTTGAGTTTGCCACCCGTAGTATTCGTGTTGATGATAAGATCGTCAAGGCTCAGATTTGGGACACCGCCGGCCAAGAAAGGTTCGTTTTCTTCCCCCTCTCCCTTCCTTTAATTTTTATTTTAATTTCCTTAATCTCTCTCCCTAATCCTAATAACTCGACCTTTCATACATCCTAATTTCTTGTCAATTAGAAAGCTATGTTCTATATATTCACGATTAGAAAGTCATGTTGTAATGATCTGAACTCCTTAGGCTCATAATTTCTAATCATAAAGTCATACTATAATTACCTTTATAACTAGTTATAACTCGCTCCTAGTTTCTAGTTTAAAGCCATATTATAACCGCCCACTCTCCGTAAGCTCATCATTTCTAATTAGAAAGCTATATTGTAATGACCCATCTTTCTTCGTATTGTAATGACCCAATTTCTCTGAGGCTCCTAATTTCTAATTAGAAAGCCATATTGTAAGGACCAACTTTTTGTATCACTCCCAATTTCTAATCAGAAAGCCATATTGATTGTAATGACTGACTTTTCGGACACTCTCAATTTCTAATAGAAAGTCATACAGTATTAATTCGACTTTTCGTATGCTGTTAATTTCTAATCAGAAAAGCATATTATAACAATCTGACTTTCTTTGAATTCGTAATTTTCAATCAGAAAAGCATACAATCTGATTTTCGTATTCGTAATTTTCAATTAGAAAAGCATATTATAGCGACACGACTTTGCTCCTAATTTTTAATCAAAAAGTCATATGGTAACTAACTTTTTTTTTTTTTCAAGCTTTTTAATTAAAGGGTTACTCGAATTTTACTAAACTTACAAAAAAAAAAAAAAAAATTGTTCTTGTTTTTTTTACATGTATGGAAGATAGGGAAGAATGAATGTCTGATATTAAGATTTGGGTATTATTTGGAAACAGGTACAGAGCGATCACAAGCGCATACTACCGAGGAGCGGTGGGGGCATTGATAGTATACGACGTGACACGACACGTAACATTCGAGAACGTGGAGAGATGGCTAAAGGAGCTAAGAGGGCACACAGATCACAACATAGTGATAATGCTGGTGGGGAACAAGGCAGACTTGCGGCACCTGCGGGCAGTGTCGACGGAGGACGCACAGGCATTCGCCGAGAGAGAGAGAACATACTTCATGGAAACCTCAGCCTTAGAGTCCTTCAACGTCGAGAATTCCTTCACCGAAGTCCTCACACAAACCTACCGCGTCGTCAGCCGGAAAATCCTCGACATCGGCGATGACCCCACCGTCCTCCCCAAGGGACAGACCATCGACATTGGCTCCAAGGATGATGTCTCCGCCGTCAAGAAGGCCGGCTGCTGTTCTTCATAGCAACCCTCCCCCTCCCCCACCACACCACTTCGGCAGTCCCAATCTGGGATTCAAATGGGTCTTTTTTTTTTTTTTTTTTTTTTTTTTTTTTTTTTTTTTTTGTTCTTATTATGTATGATCTGATCTTGTGTTCTTCTGATTTTTTTTTTTTTTTTTTCTTTTTCCTTGGCGTCGCATGTTCATGCATAATTTCTAGTGGCCCTTTTACTTAGGTAGGTTGTACCTATGAATTTGATCCATGCTTAGAAGAAGAATTATTGGGAGGAAAAGTTATGGAAAATGTACCTATATTTTATGCCTTTTCATCTTCATCCTTTGTATTTCCTTAAATTTATTCAATGGATAAGCTACTGCATATAATTTTTTTTATCTTACGTAATATTGCAACATTTTTTTTTTTAATTGTTTGGCAAAAATTGTTTTTGAGTCATATTTTGATAACATTTAATAACCTCCACATTTTTAAAACATGTTATCATTCTTACCTTCCTCCAACTTATCACCTCAACGGTTGGCAACTAACCAAGAGGATTACGCTCGTTGTGGGACTTAACCCAACACCTTACGACATGAGCTAACGACGACCATGCACCACCTGTGTTCGCGTTCCCGAAGGCACCCCTCTCTTTCTAACGACAACCATGCACCACCTGTGTTCGCGTTCCCGAAGGCACCCCTCTCTTTCAAGAGGATTCGTGGCATGTCAAGCCCTGTAAGGTTCTCATCGAATTAAACACATGCTCCACCACTTGTGCGGGTCCACCCACTATGGAAAGAATCTAGCCCGGTGCCTTGTCCTACTCTAACCAACCAACTGGTGTGAAGCCTTTGTACTATGGAAAGAATCTGGTGCCTTGTCCTACTCTAACCAACCAACTGGTGTGAAGCCTTTGTACTATGGAAAGAATCTGGTGCCTTGTCCTACCAACTGGTGTGAAGCCTTTGTACTATGGAAAGAATCTGGTGCCTTGTCCTACTCTAACCAACCAACTGGTGTGAAGCCTTTGTACTATGGAAAGAATCTGGTGCCTTGTCCTACCAACTGGTGTGAAGCCTTTGTACTATGGAAAGAATCTGGTGCCTTGTCCTACTCTAACCAACCAACTGGTGTGAAGCCTTTGTACTATGGAAAGAATCTGGTGCCTTGTCCTACTCTAACCAACCAACTGGTGTGAAGCCTTTGTACTATGGAAAGAATCTGGTGCCTTGTCCTACTCTAACCAACCAACTGGTGTGAAGCCTTTGTACTATGGAAAGAATCTGGTGCCTTGTCCTACTCTAACCAACCAACTGGTGTGAAGCCTTTGTACTATGGAAAGAATCTGGTGCCTTGTCCTACTCTAACCAACCAACTGGTGTGAAGCCTTTGTACTATGGAAAGAATCTGGTGCCTTGTCCTACTCTAACCAACCAACTGGTGTGAAGCCTTTGTACTATGGAAAGAATCTGGTGCCTTGTCCTACTCTAACCAACCAACTGGTGTGAAGCCTTTGTACTATGGAAAGAATCTAGCCCGGTGCCTTGTCCTACTCTAACCATTTGTAACCGCCCAAACCTAATCTAGCCATTTTTATAATTTTAAAAAGAATAAAGGTATTATTTTTAAAAGAATTTATGAATGTTTGTTATAATTTAGTGGTATTTATTGTACAAAATTGATCACATATAGATGGCTTTTAAATCTATGATCACCTACTCAACTACCAATTTAATGAGACCGCGCGTGGCCCACACTCTCTATGCAAGAAAGTCAATGGTATTGGTCCACACTCTTTGAATAATTAATCACGTTAAATCATCTCTACTTTTATTCAATACAATGATGCAATTTTTAATTCTATATTCTCTCTTCATCTCTCCAATAAATCAAGTTTCTTTAAGAAACTTAATTCTAATTAATTAGATTGTTTAATTTTCTACCGTAGGTCAGTGATTGAACGGGTCAAAAAATTGGACTAGGACATATTCTTACGGAGAATCTTCACCCCATGGAACTCCATCCCGTAGATTAAATAGATATCTTTATATAAAACTATACTTTTGTTCATACCATAACATTCTCGTCTAATCGTAGGTTAGAGATATAAAGATGGTGAAAAATTATGCAATCAAGAATGTTTTGCAATGGCTAAGCTCGGCCATGAAAATAATGTATATGAACTGAACATAACAATTTATATATACTATTGATGAGAAGATAAGATAATTAATATATTTTAATTGATAATTATCTTTGAATATCCTATAAATGAAATTCTTATCTGTTACACAAGTATAACTAAATTTCTTCGTTTTCAATTCTCTCTTCATTTCTCGCGGCTTTTCTCTGCAATGGATCGTGTTTCTTGGAGAACTCAGGTGCTTTCGAATCACCTTGTTCATCACCAAACTACTTCAGATCTTAGCCCCAATCCATGTCTCGAGTTCTCCCCTCCGGAGATTTCCGAATGCTTCTCCTTCGATATCAAACAGATGCGGAACCTCTTGGATGTTCATAACCTTCCGGACCGGGACTGGATGTTTGGGGTGATGATGCAGAGCAAGCTGTTCAATCCCGTGCAATCCGGTGGCCGAGTCTTCGTTTCCCCTGATTATAATCAGTCCATGGAGCAGCAGAGGGAGATGACGATGAAGCGGATTCAGTACCTTTTGGATAATGGCGTTTTCAAGGGTTGGCTTACAGATAATGGAATTGAAGCCGCGTGGAGAAAGTTTGCGCTGTTTGAGGCAATTGGAATTTATGATCACTCTCTAGCGATTAAGATTGGTGTTCATGTCTTCCTATGGTACGTTTCGATGTTCATCGTTTTACAGTCAATTACCTTTTAAGATGTTTTGATACTCATTTTATGCTCTTCAAATGATTATTCCAATTCGGGTCTATATATGTCTGACCAACTTGTTTCTTCTTCCTCTTTTTTCTTTTTTCATTTGTGTTCCGACTCTATGCTTAATCAATATTAAATGTAAGAATTGTATGTGGATTAGTTATGATAGATTCAATATTGGAATTCATACTTTGACTGTGAAATCCCACGAGAGTGGAACGAAACATTTCTCATAAGGGTGGAAAATTTTCCCCGACGTACACATTTTAAAACTGTAAGGCCAATTACGATACGTAACGGGCTAAAGCGGATAATATCTACTAGCTGTGGACTTAGGCTGTTACAATGGTATTAGAGCCAGACACCAGGCTATGTGCCAATGAAGACGTTGGGCACCCAAGGGGATAGATTGTGTGATCTCACATCGGTTGGAGAGGGGAATGAAGCATTCCTTATAAGAGTGTGGAAACCTCTCCCTAACAAATGCGTTATAAAACCGTGAGACTGATGGCGATACGTAACAGGCCAAAATGGATAATATCTGCTAGCGATGGACTTAGGCTGCTACCTTGTGGATATGGAACCTAGCACTAGCCATAGCAAGAGATTGTTAATAGTAAATGGAAAAGAGTTTGAATGCTGGATGTTATATCACTACTTAACCCAAAACAACTAATTTTTCTCGTATTTCAGGGGTGGAGCTATCCAATTCTTTGGCACAAAGCGTCATCATGATGCATGGTTAAGGATCACAGAAAATTATGCAATCAAGGGTTGCTTTGCAATGACTGAGCTCGGTCATGGAAGTAATGTATGTGAAGATCGTTCCTTATTTTGCGTTAACTTGCTTGTCTTTTCTTATTGTTTTCTAATTCTCCCAAATATGTAAATAATTTTAGGTTCGAGGAATTGAAACAGTAACAAAATATGATTCAAGCACTGGAGAATTTGTTATTAATACTCCCTGTGAGTCAGCTCAGAAGTACTGGATTGGCGGGGCAGCCAAGGTAAAAGCATGTTATTTTGTGTACCAATGAAATTCGTTTCAGCTTTTCCCTCACTGACTTGTTCTTCAATTAATCTTTAGCATGCAACACATACTATAGTCTTTTCACAGCTTCACATAAATGGGAAAAATGAAGGCGTCCATGCTTTTATAGCTCAGATCAGGGATGCAGATGGTAATATCTGTCCACAAATACGTATAGCAGATTGTGGCCATAAGCTTGGCTTGAACGGTGTTGATAATGGTCGGATCTGGTAACTATCTTGGATATACTATAGATTTATTCAATTACTGGGAGAATCACATTCTATTCTATAATTATCAGTTTTGAAAATACTTGTCAGGTTTGATAATGTGCGAATTCCAAGAGAGAATTTGTTGAATTCTGTAGCTGATGTATCAGTAGAAGGGAAATATCTAAGTGCCACAAATGACCCAGACAAGGTTAATTTTCCAGATAGTTCAGTGTTTACTTGTGTGTGTGCGTGTAAGCATCTGTCTATATGTTTGAGAGTATGAATTTAGTAAGAAAGCTTTCTTAAATTTGATACCATTAGTTAAACTGGTACTGCATGGATGATTCTTTTAATACATGTTTTCAGAGGTTTGCAGCGTTTATGGCACCTTTGACATCTGGTCGTGTAACCATTTCCGTTGCTGCAATTTATTCCGCAAAGGTTTGTTGCTTATCGATAACGTTTACGGTTTTATCAATTTTGTTGGATTTGGAACTGTATAGTACTCTTTCAGATTTTATATCTGTTCATAAAAAAACACATCAATTTGTTGTCAGGTTGGTTTAGCAATTGCTATAAGATACTCATTAACAAGGAGAGCCTTTTCACTTACTCCTAATGGACCTGAAATCCAATTGCTGGACTACCCTAATCATCAAAAGAGATTGCTGCCTCTCCTTGCTAAGACGTGAGTCTTCAAAGCTTAAGTTCTCTTGTATCCATAATCTTATTTTTCGTGAAACCCCGTCTTTCTTTCGCTACGAAAATTAACATCGTTGAGATACATTATATCAGCATTAATGATTGACAGCGTTTTAAGTTCTTGTTGACTATAAGGGAGGGTAAATTCACTTCATTTCATCTTTTCTACATGTGCGTCTTTCTTTCGCTACGAAAATTAACATCGTTGAGATACATTATATCAGCATTAATGATTGACAGCGTTTTAAGTTCTTGTTGACTATAAGGGAGGGTAAATTCACTTCATTTCATCTTTTCTACATGTGATTTGAATAATCATTTTTGGGATCGGACTGCACGCACATGCGTGTCAAGCTGCTTCTAGAAATTGAAGCTTTGGACAGAAACATCCATGTCTTAGTTGTAATTGCTAGTTTTAGAATATTGAATATGATTCTGTTGTATGCTTGTGGACTCTGGTAAATTGCTTAGAAAATCTGCACAATTTAGTACATCATTGTACAGGTCTGATACCTTTGGTAGTAACTCTTTTGCAATTAGCTTAGCATCTTAGTTGCTTTATTGTCTAGGACGTGAACATGAAAATTATTCATTCAATAAGTGCGAACTCGCATAATTAAAACGCAAGCAGTTATCAGATTATGAACATTAGAACAATAATTATCTTAGTGGTGTAATTGCTCTGCTTCTAGGCTATGAATAATACTAATTGTGCAGATATGCCATGAGTTTTGCTGCAAATGAATTGAAAAGGATCTACATGAAGAGAACACCAGAGTCCATCAAAACTCTCCATGTTGTCTCAAGTGCATTTAAGGCTACCTTTACCTGGCATAATATGAGGACACTTCAGGTCAGGATTTGCATTTACTGTTGGCTTTGCATATCCAAATGATCGAAGATATTGACGTTAGATTTGATACTTCGTGTTCAAGGAATGTCGTGAAGCATGTGGAGGCCAAGGCATAAAGTCCGAAAATCGAGTTGGTCCTTTGAAAAGTGAATTTGATGTTCAGTCTACTTTTGAAGGCGATAATAATGTCCTAATGCAGCAGGTATGGAGTTTACATCATTTTATTTATCTTCTTAGACCTGCGGGATTTAGGAGGTTGGATAGCTTCATTGTAGGTGAGCAAGGCATTGCTGTCTGAGTTCATTGCAGCTAAGAAGAGAAACAAACCATTTAAAGGTATGGGATTAGAACACATGAATGAGGCCTGCCCTGTCATTCCTTCTAAGCTTACTGGTCCTATCCTTAGAAGCTCTAAATTCCAGGTAACAATAGCATTACCTTTTCCCTAATCGGTGAACCGAGTTTCATTCGTTATTTTCTTACCATCTTCCTGCACCAGACGGACGCCTTTTGCTTAAGAGAACGAGATATATTAAACCGTTTAGCTGCTGAAGTATCTCATCATGAAGCACAAGGTGATAGCAAAGAATATGCCTTCATTCAGGTGAGATTCCTCGCTTCTTATTCACTGGCTTACAATGACTCCATAAATCGTTTACTGTTCGACCCTCTAATCGTCGTAATCCTTCTGGTGTTGTAGAGCTTTCTGCTTGCAGAAGACTTGGGCAGAGCTTTCTCTGAAAAAGCCATATTGAAGTCATTTATGGAAGTTGAAGATAGTGTTCCATCCGGTCCAGTGAAGGTAATGTTTACTGCATACTTATTCTCCATTGATATATGCTGCCTAATATGAACGTCCATATATGGTTTCTGCTACAGAATGTTTTAGGTGTTCTGAGATCCATGTATGCGTTGATCTGCTTGGAGGAAGATGTTTCCTTCCTCCGCTATGGTTATTTATCACCAGAAAATGCAGGGGCAGTGAGGCAGGAAGTGAAGAAACTATGCAGCGAAATACGACCCCACGCTCTAGCGCTGGTCAGCTCGTTCGGCATACCCGACGCTTTCCTGGCCCCTATAGCGTACAACTGGGTGGACTCCAATTCCTGGCCTTCGGTGCAGTAAAAGGAAGGTGCGTCCATGGTTGAGAGTTTCCTTGATATCATCATACAAACATTTGGTAGGGAGAATTTATTGGGGTTGGTCAGTATTCTTAGAAATTATAAAGTATATTTGAACTTATGTAATAAGGAAAAACTTATATGTATACCCAATTTAGATAGAGATTTCAAAGCACAAAACATGGTAACAATGGGTTAAATCACAAGTTTAGTCCCTAATCAACTATTTAATAGGCTTGCATGCTTAAATTTTAAAAGAAGTACCGTCCACATTTTCGGTTAAAAGATCCATTTTTCGGGAAAATAAAGTCTCTTATTTTTTCATTTCTGCCTTAGATCGAGTTCTGGAGAGGAATTCTAGTTCATCATTTTTGTTCACTAAAGAAGAATGACATTTTGGTTTCGCTTCTTCTTGGGTCCCCTAAGATTGGAAACGTCAGAGAATCATGGTTCCCACTTCTTTTGTACCAGCCACATTTTCTGTCTCGTCTAGCTTCTTGCACTCGTAGTCAACTTGTAGTATTATGTCTAATAAGTTCTTAATTTTTTAATTTTATTTTATTAGATCGTTAGATTATTTAATATTTTTTAAAATTCGATAATTTTATTAGATACATTTCAAGACAATTTAAAATTTTGAACGCCCTATCTCATATGTTAAAACCAATATAACATCAAATTGAATTTCCCAAAATTGGTGCAAGGAGAGGGAAGTGCAAATAATGCAAACAGCTAAAACATGAAACGAATGCCACTATACAATTTTTAGAAACTTAAAAGATTACCGTTCAAACTATTATTATTAGACACAAACACAACTTATACATATCTTCTAAACTGAATATAAATGGAATAAACTCCAAAGAAAACCTTTAGAATAAACTAGCATCCAGAATCTCCCCTTCCATGAAAAAAAAGGGGTCGAAATGCCATGTATTCACGAGACAAACTACGGGACGAGGTATATATCGACATAAAGCAGCAACGGGACGGGTATGTCCCATCGTAAGAATTATTTGACTGATTGTCCAAGCTCCACAGGGCCCTTTGCAGTAAGCCTGCCCATCTTCTTCTGCAGATCAGCCAGAGGATCAGCTGGTAGTTTTCCCTTTGGGCTCTTTTTTGCTCCAGCTTGCTTGAGTTCTAGCCTATATAATGCAAATGAATCATAATTGCTTATATCATATTCGTACAAATGCCATTCGAGTGAGCTTGATGGCTGTGGATCCATGTAGTAGGACTTTTTCTGACCACCGAACTCCTCCATCACCTTCTTCCTTGATTCATGCCAACCACGGCCGCTATAATCTGGTAACGACCTTTGCTTTCGAGTACCACTCTCAAAGGCCCGTCTAGGTTTGTCGAAATAGAGCCATTCCCTGATTGTCTCACCCTCTAGAAATGAAATATCAAAAAGCTCTGCAACAATGAAAAGAATCACTATGATGGAACACACACCAATTGATCCAAGTCACTCGAAAATAAAGAGATTAAACCTATCGCTAACACATATTGTCCGCTTTGGCCCGTTACGTATCGCCGGCAGCCTCACGGTTTTAAAACGTGTCTGTTAAGGAGAGGTTTCCACACCCTTATAAATAATGCTTCGTTACTCTCTCCAACCAATGTAGGATCTCACAATCCACCCTCCTTGGGGCCCAGCGTCCTCGCTGGCACACCGCCCTGTGTCTGGCTCTGATACTATTTATAATAGCCTAAGCCCACCACAAACAGATATTGTCCGCTTTGGCCCGTTACGTATTGCAGTCAGTCTCACAGTTTTAAAATGCGTTTGTTAGGAACAGGTTTCCACACCCTCATAAAGAATGCTTTGTTCCCCTCTCTAACCAACGTGGGATCTGAGATTATATCATGGAAATGGGCAATAACAAACACAAAATTAAACCAAGCAAACAGAAAAGGTTCAAGCAACATAAAGGCTTACCAGGAGCATTCCATGGAGATTTTCTTGTTGCAGCACCATCACATATAGGTATTCCCACCTCTTTGGCCTGTGTCTTTGCAAGAAGAGCAGCAAATAGTGGACCATCTGTTAAGCCAGTACCCCCAGGGCGCAATATTGGAGCCATTCCTGGAAGGCCTTCATTTATTGCAAGCATGGAATGACAGCTACTGCAATAGTCCTGGCACCATTTAGATCCTTGAGCAGGTCTGAAACAATCCCAGAGTGCACACATTGGCCCCATAAAAGCAGATGGCGGGGGCGAGATGTATGGCGGAATGCTAGGCTTTGTATCCTGACTAAAGTCTCCCGCATCATACGCCCCGATAAGCACCCCATAGTCGAACACTTGGTGCGAATCCAATAAACGACAATCCATAGTAGACATATCATCCATGCTGACCACTAAGTTCTGCACAAAGTTTTGATCTAATTTGAAATCTTCACTATTGACTTTGCACTCTTCAAATCCAAGAACACTCTGCTGCTGGCAGCAGCATTACTTCAGCTAGTTAGAATCTATTATATTAAACATACAAGAGATGGTAGAAAACCAAATGCTCAAAGTCTTACCTGCTGAAAATCGGACGGATTGCAAGCAAGAACACAATGTTGATCAGGCTCAACCTTTGGTTCAGCCAATGTGCTAGTTGCATCATCTTCCTCATCAAAATGCTCGAGAAGACGAGCTAATTCTTGCGAGAACGATCCAAGACTGCCCTCCTAATTAAACATGTAGAACCATTAAGATTACAAAAGAAAAACACCCTTTGCAAAAGAAATTAAAGAAGCTTACAACAAATGAAGAGGCAGGGGATGGTTCATTAAGCTCGGCATTCCACTCCCTGAGCATCTGATGCACTTGCTCCTCCAAGACAGCAACATCGGTAGTACGACTCTCCTTCCTTGCAGATTGAAGATTAGTGAATATCCCTTGAAGATCATTCACACGGTTCTTTGCTTTTTCCTTCAAAAGCTGATGAGAAGTAGACTGGCAATTACTCTTCAAACCCCTCGGCATTGATCCCTCTCTTTTCCACAAACTGAATCGAAATAAATCACAAGATGAAACTCATAAACAGAGTCCTTCAAGATTCTCAAACAGAATGAACCCAGAAAAAGAAAATCATTTGGATCATCGAAACGAATACATATAGTTTTCAGGTCGCCGATGCATATTCTTCTACTCAGGATCACTCACAGCTCAGATAATATGAGATTGCATTAAAAAACAAACAAAATTTCCCGAGTAAATCTATCAAAGATTGCTGAAGAATTTCAAGTTTCGAAATCCGAGTAAGAGGACGAACATTTCAGCCCTAATTTAAGTACAAAAACCCTAAACTAAAACAGAATCATTACCCGCCAAATTGAAGAAATTATGGCTCGAAAATCTGGGCAAGCTTCAAGGAAGAAGATGATAGATAGATAGATAGATTACCTCTTCGTTCAGAGCTTTAAGGTCGGATCGATTCTCTACAAATTCGATGTTGACGAAATTGAAGACTCGAATTTACTCCAATTTCGGCAGCATCCTTTACCCTTTTTTTGCTTCTTTTTCTTTCTTTTTTTCCTGTGAAGAACTTTCCAAAGCATTTCGTTAATTCTTTTTCCCCTTTTTGAGGAATGAGCATAATGAGGGTAATAATCTTTGGGAATTGTTCGTCCCTTCTACACGCCATTTTCCAATAAAGTTCATAACTTTAAATTATGAAAAATTAATTAATTTTTAGATTTCTTTATTAAATTTTATTTTCAACATATTTTAATTCAAATTTTTGATACCCATTCTCTGTGTCAATTAGATTTGATTAAATTACCTATCATAATGCATATAGATACAAATGGTCCAATGGAGCAAGAATTTCCAGGAACATTTTATTTCTGAGCAGAAGAGCCATTTTCATTTTCAAGTAGTGTTCGCTCGATTATTCTAGGAAGATCGATAACAGAAGACCGGATAAGATTGAAGTATGAGCGCAAGCTTTTAGACTGCTGCGACCAGAAAGATCTTACCGACTAGATGGTTACACAAAAAACAAATCAAGAAAGAATAAAATCCAAACAGGGAAACCCGGGTGCAGTGTCTTTTGTCCCAAAACAACTAATGTTGATTAAACGAAGTGTCTTTTGTCCCAAAACAACTAATGTTGATTAAACGAACGCAGACTCGTTCTCTAATACTCTTTTCACCTTGATAACGTTACTAGACTTTCGACTTTTCTACAAAATCAAAAAAAAAAACCTCGATATACGGTACAAAAAATAATACCCATAAACTCAATTTGTTATAAATGATTAAACTTACATGAATTCACGGACAAATAACGTTGTAAACGAAGTTCATCAACTAAATTTTTTTCTCGTTCTACCCAACAAAAAAATTTAAAATTTAAAGTAACTCGCAATCTCAGAATCTTTAATTATTTTCAATAATTATCATTATTAACAAATTGCATATCTTTCGTATCCGTTGTATAATATATAAATATATTAAATAGAATAAAGACATATAAATGAGTTAAAAAAATAATTAAAAAAAAATGTGAAGTCCTTTCAAGACTGCATAAGAACCGTACAGATTTAATAAACAAAACCAAGATGCTGATAAGAGCATGAAGACTTTGGAGTAAAATAATTTATGAAAGCGTTGACTTTTAGCATCCAACGACGTCGTATTTGAAGCCATGTTTGTCGCACTTATCACATGATTCAATCAAGTTGATGATTAGATCTCTGTCCCGTACCGTACGATTCTTGCATGCAAATTCTCCATATGATTCATTGATTGCCTTTGACCAAATCTACATTTTTTATCTCTATAAGAACACTTAGAACATTAACAAAAACGCAAAAATGGGAGAAATCAGCAGTGGTTCGCTTGAAACTACACCAACTTGGGCGGTTGCGGTCTTTACATTCGTGTTCTTCTTCTTAGCTTTCATCATCGAGACTTCACTTCACTACCTTACAAAGGTAAATGAAGCTTTCCTAGTTCGATACGACGAATTTCGAACCATTTTTATGATTGTTTCTTCAGTTTCTTAGGAGGAGGAAATTCAAATCCTTCAAAAGGGCTTTGGGAAAGATCAAAATAGAAATGATGAAGATGGGTTTCATCTCGTTGCTTTTGGCATTCACGGAGGCATCCATTCCAAATATTTGTGTCACCAAAAGGGTGTCCAAATCTTTTCTTCCATGTAGAGATATTGCTATGGAGGCGTCCATGGAGTCGGTTGTTTTCGCTTCCACTCGAAGTCCCGTGCTCAACTCAGACCAAACTGATCATTGTGAATCGAAGGTAAATGATTCAACTTGTTAAGGATATTTAGTATTGAACATATTTGACTTTTATTATAAGTAAATATCTAGATATTTATCTTTCATTATGACTTCTCACAATTGAGTGATGTTCGATGTTTATATCATATGAAAAGCTATTAAAACAATACCCATTTGTGAATGAATTTGATTAGGGAATGGTTTCTTTGATGTCGAGGGAAGGGGTTTCTCAGCTGAATATCTTGATCTCCTTGTTGGCTGTGTTTCATGTTCTTTATTGTATGTTCACAATGTGTTTAGGGATCGCCAAGGTATCACTTTCAAACATAACAAGTTATGTTCTTTGTCGAAGTTTTTGGTTTGAATTTTTGGCTTAAAAGATCTATGTGGGCAGATTAGAAAATGGAAAGCGTGGGAGAAGGAGACTCGAGCTCTTGATTATCAAATGGACAATGGTATCGTTTTTACTCTCTTTTCGATTTTGAAGCTATATAAAGTCACGTATGTTGCTTTAGTTTAAACAATCTTTGGAATTATATGTAGTTTAGATTGTTTGTTTAGAATCATTCAAGCTTGACATGATCTGTTAAGAACCATAGACCCTCCGTAATGATATGACATTGTCTACTTTGAGCATAAGCTCTCGTGGGTTTGCTTTTGGTTTCCCCAAAAGGTCTCGTATCAATGTAAATGTATTCCTTCCCCTCGAACAAAGTACACCATAGAGTTTCCCTTAAGGCTTATGGATCCCTCGAACAGTCTCCTCTCAATCAAGGCTCGACTCATTCTCTGGAGCTCTCGAACAAAGTACACCCTTTGTTCAACACTTGAGTCACTTTTGACTACACTTTCGAGGCTTTGATACCATGTTAAGAACCACAAACCCTCCACAATGGTATAATATTGTCCTCTTTGAGCAATTCCGTTTGGGATAATTCCTTATAAAGTTTTGGAGTTCTTAGATCAAATTCCCTTTGGGATGAAATCATCTTTATCCGAAGAATTTAGCATTTGTGATCTACAGGTTTGCATAACTACGATCGTTCTTAGATCCAATTGTATTAATTTGTAGACTCTTTCATATAAAATAACAAAGAAAACAAGTCAAATAAAGATGAGAACAAAGTGTTGGGAGTGATATGAATGAAATCCAAATCTGCAGATCCAAGGAGATTCCGGCTCACAAGTCAAACATCTATTGGGAGAAGACATCTAAATTTCTACGCCACTCATCCACTCTTGGTTTGGCCTGTAATATCACTTCACCTCTCTCAAATTTGATCACTTTTTTCTTTATTGAACTTTCATTGAATTTTGGTTTATAACTTAAAAGGTTTGCTTTATAAGACAATTCAGTGGCTCAGTTTCAAAATCTGATTACTTCACTCTACGCAATGGCTTCATTACGGTAACCAAACAAGCTTCTGAGTTACAACTTCTTGTTCTTCGTGTTCTTCATGTTCTTCGTGTTCTTCGTGTTCTTCGTGTTCTTGTTTACAGTCCAACATTGCTGGAGGGTCTGAGTTCAACTTCCAGAAGTTTGTTCATAGAGCTTTTGATCATGATTTTGTGCAGGTGATTCAAATCAGGTACAAATAAGCCACCTTGGTGAATTACTCATTCTTTTCCTAATGGAATTATGACTTTGTTTGGGTATGGTTGCAGGTTCTGGATATGGATTTTCTCCATTCTTTTTATATTTTTCAGCGCACATGGTGAGAAATTCTACTCCATCCCCATCTTTTCTTTATTATTTTGACAACACAATAGAATCCACTTCAACTAACTCTACCCATTAATTTATATCTAAACTCAAATACGACCGTCTCTAAGTTCAATTGGAACGTCACATGTTTAGGATTTAAAATCTCTTACGATATGACTAGTTATCAACTTCAAAGAGTAAAACTATCCCCACAAGTTAACACGAGTCCTTTTAGCATTCCTTATCGTCACTCAAATGCTTCGTAGATAAATTTCTAAGAGGTCACCAAATTTAGGATTGTTCTCTCAAGCTCACAACTAGTAGATATTGTTCGTTTTGGCCCGTTACGTATCGTCGTTAGCCTCACAGTTTTAAAACGCATATGTTAGGGAGAGGTTTTCACACCCTTATAAACAATACTTCATTCTCCTCTCCAACCAATGTGGGATCTCACAATCCACCCTCTTTGAGGGTCCAACGTCCTCGTTGGCACACCGCTCAGTGTCTGGCTCTGATACCATTTGTAACGGCCCAAACTCATTGCTAACAAATATGGTATGATTTGGCCCGTTACGTATCCCTGTCCGCCTCACGTTCTTAAAACACGTCTGTTAGGGGGAAGTTTCCACACCCTTGTAAACAATGCTTAATTCTCCTCTCCAACCGAGGTGGGATCTCACAATCCACCTTCCTTGGGGGTCCAACGTCCTCCACACCGCTCAGTGTCCGGCTCTGATACCATTTGTAACCACTCAAACCCATTGCTAACAAATATTGTATGATTTGGCCCGTTACGTATTCCTGTCAGCCTCACGTTCTAAAACGCATCTGTTAAGAAGAGGCTTCCACACTCTTATAAGAAATGTTTCGTTCTCCTCTCTAATCGATGTGGGATCTTAGGGAGCGCAGTGTTTCATTGGCACACCGCTCGATGTCTGGCTCTTATACCACTTATAACAACTCAAACCCACCGCTAGCAAATATTGTCCGCTTTGGTCCGTTACATGTTACTATCAGCCTCACGGTTTTAAAACACGTATATTAAGGAGAGGTTTCCACACCCTTATAAGAAATGTTTCATTCTCCACTTCAACCAATGTGAGATTTGGAGTTTTTATAATCGAGCCACCGAAAATGAGGTGACACCTTGTTAGTATAGATGTTAACTTTCAATTCTTTTAACCCTGTCTCGGTGAGCCTATCCTTAAGACTGCTCTCATTCGAATATGGTCTCATTTCATTCATTTACCCTCCTTTACTCGAGTACTCGAGTCACATATATGAATCTGAGTCTCATATGGAAATCCCATGTCATTATTTTGCAGAGTTCTACAACCATTACTGGCTCCCATTCATTCCATTAGTGGTAAGAACTAGACTCATCTCCTCAATTCAAACAAGCAAAGATATAAAGATACATAGATTAATTGTTTGTGTAAAAAATTGAAAAGATTGTAGTTACTGTGGGAACAAAGCTGCAAGTGATCATAACAACAATGTGTGTAGAAAGCAGCAGAAGAAACCCCATAAGCCAAGGAGAATTTACAGTGAAGCCTCACGATCAACTCTTCTGGTTTAGCAAACCCAACTGGCTTCTTTACCTAATCCAGTTCGTCCTCATTCAGGTAAATAATTTTTACCCTATAAGAACGGCTAGCATATATTGTCTTCTTTGGGCTTTTCCTTTCGAACTTCCCTTCAAGGCTTTAAAACGCGTCTGCTAGGGAAAGGTTTCCACACCCTTCAAAGGGCGGTTTCGTTCTCCTCTCCAACCGAGGTGGGACTCTCACATTTGAATTTGATTTCAATGGCAGAACTCATTTCAGCTGGCGTTTTTCACGTGGACATGGGTACGTACAAATCAAACCAAATCAAACCAGACTTTTTATGTCTTTTTTGTTTGTTTTTTTAAGTGAGTTTTAGCTGAATTGGTAGAACAGTTTGAATTTGGGGTAAAATCATGTTTCAACCGAAGGAATGAAGATATTGCTATTAGGCTTGGGATGGGCGTTGGAGTTCAGTTGCTTTGTGGATATGTCACGCTGCCTCTTTACGCTCTCGTTACTCAGGTACCAGTATTACTCGATTTAGTATGCTTAACAAGTGTTTGAACACGAACCCATTTCACGAATTGATGCATCGATACTAAAAATGTACGTAATTTGGTAGATGGGGTCGAGCCTAAAGAGGACAGTATTCACTGATGACGTCGTAGATGGTCTCAAGAATTGGAAGAGAAGGTCGAAACAGAAGCTTTCCAACAAGCCATCCTCTTCGACCCGTTACTCCAAATCAATGTCTTTCCATAGTGAACATCGGAATAGCCTCAGCCATTCGTCCGGCCGAGAGATATCGCTCGTAGCAGCGGCTGAAGAACGAAACTCGACCCGAGGACGATCTAATAGTGACGGTTGCGATGAAGAAGCTATTAGCTGCACGCAAAGGGAAAAGTGTAAAGTGGGAATGAGATCAAACTATGATGGGGAGATCTCTTTTGCAAGCACATGGAAAGAATTGGAGATTAAGATGATTGGAGAAGGAGCTTATGAGACTCTTTAGAGCTTTTTTCGAACTATCTTTTTCAGATATTGAAAGCTCTTGAAGTGTACCGTTTGTATTAAAGCAACAAGGGTCGAGTTCACACGTATCTTAGATAGGAATGTCCATTTAACTCACGAAAACTCGTATCAAATAAGATTAGAAATCTTAGTCGATACCAATTTAAAACATTTTTCATATATTTAACTTGAAATTTACATTAAGTTTGTTTTTTCTTTAGTTTGAATTAGATTAAACTTTTAAAAAAACATAAAATTTGAAAAATGGTTAAAAGAATAGAGTCACATTTTATCCATGCACATCCGAGAAAATCTGCCACTTGTTTGGTGACATTGGACTTTCTCGCTAAGTCAAATTGCTTTACGAGACTCAGAGGTAGACAATTTTGCTTTTGGTTTGGGGAAAAACCCAGTTGCTCCGAAAATCATAAAGTGAGAGAGAAGGAGTTTTGAACCCGACCGTCTTTTCATTTTTATAGGTTATAACTTTTTTTATCCAACCATTTAAACTAACTAGGCTCTACGGTCCACGACCTAACTCAACCCTACTTTTAATAATATTATGAAAATTAAAAATATTAATATTTGACACTTGCAACTTAGTTATGGTGAATATGTACCATTTTAATTTAAATTTATTGAAACTCAATTAACTCAAAATTACAAATTCGTGTAAAAATTTATTGGAACGCACACGTAAAACCAAATAAGCAATTATGATAGAATTCAAACATTTATTCAACGTGTATTTATTAATTAAATTTAATATAATTTATTAGGGTGAGAACTGTGGATTAAAGCCGAATCGGCAAGGAAGGTCGGCATGGGTGACGATTTTAATTAATAATATTCAAATTAATTATCAAATAAAAAATAATCAATATATATTCAGTGGAAAAGGAAGTGACGTCACGGAGACACGTAGATCGTTATCCTTTTGACACGGCGGACAAAAATGGGGTGGGTCAGAGATAGTTTGGGTCGCCGACGAGGACGAGAGGTGATGAATGCAAGTTATTAGCTTTCCACGTGGCGGGCCCCTGCTGAATGATGACACGCCATCAGCTGTTCTTCACGTTTTCTTGTCTTTTTTTTTTTTTTTTTCCCTTAAGAACATAAAAAGTCAAAAAAGAAAAAAAAAAAAAAGAAAAGAAGGAATGACGTCAGGTGGGGAGCACCATCGTCACTCTCCGCGTTACCGTTGATTTCATAGCTGTGCCGAACTGCCGTTGACGTCTGGAGTTGAGTTACCGTCCATTTAAATCCCCACGAGGCGACCATAGAAAGGGCAGTAATTCAAGAATTTGTGTCTCTCTATGTGGAAATTGGGGGCCATGAACCAAGCAATTCCTTACAGATCAATTGACACAAAACAGAGCCTAGTGAGCGCGGCATTTGGGGGCAGTGGATCATGGCGCGATGTGAGCGCGTCCGTGTCGGAAAGTGCGGCGATAGTGTTTGGTAGAAGAGGGTGTTGTATGAGCCATGTGGTGAAGCGGCTGCTTCTCGGACTTGGAGCGAATCCGGCGGTGTATGAGGTGGAGGAAGACGAGGAATCCGGCGTGGTGGAGGAATTGGAGGCAATCGCGCAATTGGGGAACGGGAAGGTAGAGTTGCCGGCGGTGTTTATTGGGGGGGCGTTGGTTGGAGGGCTGGAAAGAGTGATGGCCACGCATATTTCTGGGGATTTGGTTCCTATTTTGAAACAGGCCGGCGCTTTGTGGCTTTGAATTATTCCCTTCCCTTCCCTTCCCTTCCCTTCCCTTCCCTTCCCTTCCCTTCCCTTATTCTCTATCAATCTTTCACCATTTTCTTGCTCAATTTTGCTTGCAATTCGGGGAATTCTTTTTCTTTTTTTCCTAATTAGATATCGTAAATGGATTTTTTAGTAACTACTTCATGAAAAACATTATTATATAATTCATCTTATAATTATAGTAAAATATTAAGCTATCGGACAGTTTCATATATTTGAATAAAAAGCCTACACTAAAATCAATTTTATTAATTTTATTAATTTTAGAGTATATTGTTTTTATTTTCAGATTCTTTAATAAAATTGCTAATTTCTGTTGTTGGGAAGCCACTCTTTTTTTTTTTTTAGATTTTTTTTTTTTTTACTTTTCATCTATAACTTTTTTTTTTTTTCATCAAAGTAAATAATTTTAAATATCAAAATTTGTTTTTTTCACCATTTACTGTATTTTAAGAGTTATTTTTTAACTTAGACATTAAAATTTGATCGATAAAAAATTAGTTTCAATTCATTGGAAAATTTTATTAAATTTTTAATTTATTATTGTTGGAGGATGAAAGTCTCGCTAATTTAGGAAATGATTTTTATAAACAAATAATATTCTCTCCATTGGTATAAGGCTTTTTGGGAAGTCCAAAGCAAAGCTTATACTAGTGGACAATATCATACCATTGTGAGAATTGTATTATGTTATTTTTTCTATGAAAATGTTGAACTATGTTATAAATTATTGATAAATAATTTTTTTCAAGTTAAAATTTTCAACCAAACTCGAAAATAGAGGGTTGGGTTACCAATTCAATCAATCAGAATTTTTGAGTTGGTCGAAAAAGATCTCTTAACCCAACCTAACCATGCCAGTAGATATCGAGAATTTGAATTTAAAATGTTTTAAAAATTATTAAATTGAATAAAAGATTTATTTATTTAATGCCGTGGTTTGATTGATAATGTCACGTAATTTATTTATTTATTTATTGATGGAGGGAAGTGTGACCTTATTTATTATTAATTTTTGGGATTTGATTAAAAAAAAGAAAAAAATCCTTACACAAATATCTATTCGAAGATATCTTTAAAAGATTTTCTTAAATAGAAAATGATTAGTTGGCAAGATATTTCTAGATTTTCTTTTTGATGA
The DNA here is from genome assembly GCF_057944985.1 of Cucurbita pepo subsp. pepo. Lineage (NCBI taxonomy): Eukaryota > Viridiplantae > Streptophyta > Magnoliopsida > Cucurbitales > Cucurbitaceae > Cucurbita > Cucurbita pepo. Next base: position 17,961,129 of record NC_141802.1, on the reverse strand, counting down.
ATCCAATTATTGTTATTATTTATTGTAAATAGCAGGTATAAATAGGTTATTTACGTAAATATCCTTTACCAGCTTAATCAGTCAGGAATAAAAGCCCAATTAGCCCAATTTGAAAGATGAGCCCAAATAATATCCAAGGAAAACTTGGGCTTTAGTTTAAATAGGCCCAAAGAGAGGCCTTAATAAGCAAGTATTTTTTTAAGAAAATAAAAGAGATAAAATTAATATATAGTTTATAATTTAGAGGGAAATGTAAGGGACAATATTTTCTTTGACCAGGTCAAATGCTTTGACTTTTGTTACATTAAAACCCTTTTATAATGTTATAAAGAAAAAAAAAATTCTATTTCTAAAAATAAACGGGTCGTTTAGTTTAATCTCTATGGATTGATCCAACTCAAGTCCACCACTAATAGATATTAAAACATGGTATCCTCCCAATCAGCCCTTAAGTTGTAAAACATGTTGGTGGTTTATAGGTAATGTTTCGTTTCTCTCTCCAACCGATGTGGAATCCTCACAATCCACTCCCTTGAAGGCCCAACGTCCTCGCTGACACACAACCCAATATCTAGCTCTAATACAAATATTGTCTTACTAGGAAGAGATTTACATATCCATTACATTTGTATATTAAATTATTTTAATTCCATGATTGAATTATTGTGTTTAATTTCATTTGTTTAATGTCTATAGTCTAGTAGCCCTAGGTTATTTACATTATTGGTCGATATTAAATTAATTGCATGATTATGGATAGTTTGGTAGTTGATTAATTCCATTTAGGTTTTCTTTTTTTTAGTTAGTGGAAATTTGTCGTGTTTTTTTTTTTTTTTTTTTAAATGTATCAATGTCTTTAATTCTGTCTCTTTCTCTCTCTAAGAAACATATTGGTCTCTATGTCGTCTTAAAATGAAAAAGGAAGAGAGAGAGAGAGAGAGAGATTTATTAGGGTTTATAAGTTTGATTCACCTTTTATAAGGAGAGAAAGTGGAGGGCTTTATATAAATTATTGCCTTTTCTTGGACCAAAAAGATAATCTTTATTCTTATTATAATATCAACAAAGTATAGTATTATTTACCAAACAACCCCTCATTCCCTTTTTATTTACCCTTCTCTCTCATCAAACATTTTCATCATTAACCAATCATCACATTCCCTTCCTCTTACCCATTTTCAACGTGTTTTAAATTCAATATATATATATATCGACCTCGACCTATGTTGAGAGTTGTTGGAGTTCTACAACGATTAATTAAGGGAAAAATTACGACTATCTCTATTTCCATTGATATAAGATTTATTTCAAGAAATTAAAAACAAAATCACGAGAGTTTAGATTCAAAGTGGATAACATTATTATCTCATTGTAACGATCCGTTGTTCGATAAGATCTATACGTACAAAAATATAATTAACAATTTTTTTTTTAAAATATGAAATTTGGTAGGACCAAAGAGATATGAAAAGAACAAATAATTATTTGAGAATATATGAATATCCATGGTGCTAAGTTTTGGGTGTAAAAGGTTTGAAAATAATTAATAATTAAAAAATATATAAAAAAAGTGGAATGAAATAAAAATAGGATTTCAAAAAGGCATATATTCTCCAACTTTTTATCTGTAGCCTCTTCCCTCACATTAAATTTAAATTTAAATTTTATTATTATAAATTTTAATAAATAAATAAATCCCTTCTCCACCTTATCTTTCTTCCTCCAATATTTCAATGTAATTTAAATATTAAATCCAAAGTCTTATCATACAGGCATTATTTCCCCTTTTAAAAATTATATATTTTTTATATTTAAATTAATTTTATTCCTTTTAAAAAGTACTGACCTTTAAAGAAATTCATATGACTGGATAATCTGATTAATTTGGTCAACTCAACTCAAATCATAAGATTTCATTTGGATTAATTTTTTTTTTTCAATTTGGTTAAATTGAATTTTTGAAAAATTGAAAATTCAGTCTAGTATCAGTCAATAGAATAACATTTTTTTTTTTTTTATCAACTTGAAAATAGGGTTACAATCCAACTTTACCATGCTTTCGAAAAGATTGAATATTTAATGTGTATAACCAATGATAGTGATGTGTTGTGACTCATAAATGTTTGATGGTCATACTACTACAATACGTATCGTGGAAGGTAAGATTCTTGGTCATACTACTGTCATCGAGTGTTAACGCATTTCCTCGCTCACGTTTTCAAAAACATTTATTTCAAACATGACTCGAGACTCAAGCATATGTCTATGTTCTGACTTGTTTGCTAGATTAGAATGAGTGTCGCATAATCATTATCGGACTGAAACGGACCAAAATCATATCTAAATTGGAAAAATATTTGTGGGTGGGAATAGAAGTATCCATTACTAAAATTTGTAAACACATTATATAGTAAAAGACAATCCAAGAAACAAACATACCCTTACAGCCAACATTTTGCTTTTCCCTACAACTTCCATTAAAATACACACACCTTCAAAGACAAGACAGAAATATACATAAGTATATATATATATATATATATATATATATATATATGTATGTATGTATACATATAGAGAGAGAGAGAGAGAAGACGAATCTTAAGAAAAGGCATGGGGGGAAGCTTTAGCTTTGGTTGAAGACAGAATATTCTGTGCTCACCAAAGATCAACAGGAAAACACCAAAACATTTATACTAAACAAACTCAAACCCCAAAAAACATCATTACTATATGATTAATTAAGGATTTTAATGTTTTTTTTTTTTTTTTTTTTTGAAGAACAAGAGTCAGCCAGCCAGATGGGATCAGTTCTCAAACTCCCAAATATTCACTTATTTTAGGGTTTTAAAAATATTAGTTTCCGGTTTTTATGAGTTTGAAAATGTTGCAGGCGGTTTATTGACAACAAGGATGATCGTGACTATAATAAAAGAGACATTTATCTTCATTGGTACGAGAGTAAAATAAAGTCATGAAAAGAAATATGAAAGGTCGTTGTTCCTAACAAGTAGTATTGGAGTCATACCTTTAATTTAACCGTGTAAGAAAAATCATTTGGTATCAAAAACAGAAATTGTGAGTTTCGAGGTGTAACGACATAGAGATTCATGTGATGTACAATTATTAAAATGGGGTTGAAAGGACGGAGAATATAGATGTCCATGTCGCAGGGACGGAGAAGCCTCATCCCCCCATCTAATTCATTCCTCATCCCTGTTAAATTTTCTACTTATTTTTTCGGGAATTTATAGGGCAGGATCGAATTTTCCATAGATAATTTTTACTCATTTATTATTCTTTTAAAAAACATAGTTTTTACCGATTCATCTTTTAACATAATCTGTCTCGACCTTATTTATTTATTAGGGAAAAAAATATTTTTCACTCGAAACTCATCTGTTCAACGATCTCTATCGATAAAATGGATACATTTTTTCCACTTAAAAAATTGCAAAGCACCACCGTCCACCACTTTGATTTTGAGGCTAATGGAGATCTCTATTTGGTTTGAAATTAAAAATAATAATAATAATAAATAAATAATTAAAAAATTAAAAAGTGAGAATAATATTATTGTATTGTGATATTGGCTTGGCTACTCACCTTATAAATTTACTAAATATTATATATTCTTTGTTTTCAAATAATGGTTTTTTTTACTTTAAAATTTCTTAAAATTTCATAGATCCCACGTTGGTTGGAGGGGGAATGAAACATCTCTTATAAGGATGTGACAACCTCTTGTTATATGAAGCTGATGACGATACGTAACCGGGTCAACATATTATATCATGATTTTGTGTATATATATATATATATTATATAGTGGGATGTGACAAATAAGAAAGAAAAATAAGAGACAAGCAAATTATGGGATAATCATTTCATATGTAAAAGGCAGAGATATTAACTTTGTTCCAAACATCATCCTATGTGTCATCTTCCACATTCCCTCTCTCTCTCTCTTGATCTTCCAAACCAAACCCTTTTCTTCTCTCTCACCATTCTTCCCAAAACCATCTCAATCTAGAGACACAAAGACACAATTTTGCTCTCTGGGTTCAACTCAGCTAATGCAACAAAGCTTGAGAATGATGGAGAAAATGGTAAATGATGAATTCCCAAACTCTTTCCTCCAAATCCCGCTCGCCGGATCCAACCCTTTTTCGGCCAAGAAGAAGCGCAACCACCCCGGAACCCCCGATCCCGACGCGGAAGTCATAGCGCTGTCGCCCAAGACACTGATGGCCATGAACAGATTCGTGTGTGAAATATGTGGGAAAGGGTTTCAAAGAGACCAAAACTTGCAGCTACATAGACGAGGACATAACCTTCCATGGAAGCTGAAGCAAAGAAGCAACAAAGAGGTGAGGAAGAGAGTGTATGTGTGCCCTGAAACCAGCTGCGTGCACCACCATCCATCCAGAGCGCTGGGGGATCTCACCGGGATTAAGAAGCACTTTTGTAGAAAGCATGGCGAGAAGAAGTGGAAGTGTGAGAAGTGCTCTAAGAGATATGCTGTTCAGTCTGATTGCAAAGCCCACTCCAAAACTTGTGGCACTAAAGAGTACAAATGTGGCTGTGGTACTCTATTTTCCAGGTATACTTCCTCCTAATCTTTCAATTTAGATTTGTAATCACAATTTACAAAAAGGGTTTTTTTTTTCTTGTTCCGAACAAAGTACACTACAGTGTCTCCTATGAGGCCTATGGAGTCCTCGAACAATCTTCCCTTAATTGAGGCTCGACCCTTCTCTCTGGAGTCCTTGAACAAATTTCACAATTTGTTCGACAAAGTACACTATAGAGCCTTCCATGAAGTCTATGGAGCCCTCGAACAGTCTTCCCTTGATTGAGGCTCAATCCTTTTCTCTGGAGTCATCAAACAAATTTCACCATTTGTTCAACACTTGAGTCACTTTTGTACTACACCTCTTAGGATTCTACTCACATAGCCAAGTTAAGGGCATGATTCTGATACCATGTTAGAAATCACGAACCTACACAATCGTATGATATTGTCGACCTTGAGCATCAATTCTCATGGGTTTGTTTCAAAAGACTTCGTACCAATGGAGATGTGTTCCTTACTTATAAATTCATGATCATTCTCTAAATTAGGTAACGTGAGACTCCTTCCCAAAAATCCTAAAATCCTGAACCCTCTTAAACTTTCAATTTAGCTTTATAATGAGAATTTGGAAAAAGGGTTGCTTCAAAAGAAACTATACTCTAAATTCTTCATAAAAAGTTTCAAACTTTAATGAATTTGGTTGCTCAAACAGGAGAGACAGCTTCATTACTCACAGGGCTTTCTGCGATGCATTAGCTGAAGAAACAGCGAGAGTGAACGCCGCCACTACAATAACAGCCGCCATGACCGCCGCCGGCAATTTCAATTGCAATTTCATGGCCGGAATCACAGAACCACCATTCATGCCTTCAATTTTCAGCTGCAATGGCCTCTCCTCAAGAACCAACAACAACAATCTACACCCACTTCCCCAAATTAATTCAGGGCTAATGTACTGTGACCCTTTATTAAATTCTTGCCACGCGCCGCCACCAGCTGATTACAATCTGAATTGGGTATTTGGAACAAAGGGTAATAATTCAGTTCAAAATCCGCCGTTGATGAGTGGCGGTGGCGGTGGCGGTGGCGGTGGCGGTGTTTCTTCACTGTACAGCCACCAATTACAGCAAGTGAATCAAACCCACATGGCTAACATGTCAGCCACTGCTTTGCTGCAGAAAGCTGCTGAAATTGGGGCAAATTCCAGCTCGGATCCACCATTTTTTCAAGAGGGTTTTGTGTTCAAATGCAGCGGCGGTACAGTTCAAAATGGGAGTGAATTTTCAACTTCTGTTACTCAAATCCCAATTATGGCGAATGAGAATGAGATGTACACTGCAAAACGGCGTCGTACTCAGAGTGAATTCATGGGAAGTGGAAGTGGGTTAACAGGAGGAGGGCAGACAAGGGATTTTCTTGGAGTTGGTGCCAACACTATTTGCCACACTTCATCCATTAATGGATGGATTTAGATTTCAATTTTCATGTCTTTTTCTTCTTTTAATATGTATTTTGTTTTTCCTTACCCAAACAAAAGTTGGATAAAAATAAAGTGAACGACTAACGTTGAAGACGATGACATCGACAATGTTGGAAAATTGCACACGATCGAAATATGTCTAAACAAATAACTGAAGTAGAAGAACAACTTGAAGCAGAGAATTTTCAAATCAATAACTACTTAATAACTGTCCTAAAATTGATCTGGGTTAATAACGTCTTTTGCTAAGTCAAGCTTATTAACTCATGGATGAAGTCGAGGCCGATCAAAGTTGAACATATGGTCAGTGTGTGTTCTATGTCATGGGAGGTAAAAGCTGGTTGAATGATATTTGAAAAAATGGGGAGGGATATCACTTGAGAAAGCTTGTCTCTTTTAAATGGCGTGGGTTTCTGTGTCTGATAAAAGGAGGAGGTGGGGCAAAGTTGGAGGTCCCCTTTTGGACTCCATTATTGCATTGTGTTTTTTTATATTTGTCTTCGTTGTTGTCACATCAAACATCGACTCAATAAAGCCCAAAAAACAAACGAGCTAAAACAGAGCTAAAAGAAAGTTTCGTTATTGGTATTATCAATCAAGAGATTAGCGGTTCAAATCTCCACCTTCATGTATTGTTGAACGAAAAGAAAGGAAAATAATGATACTCATTAATGGATTTGGAAAAGAAGTTGATATCTATTTGTAAAAGAAAAGTAAAAGTGTTGTGAAAAGAGATATCGAGTTGATATGAAGTCCAAGGTGAACTTTACCATTTTCCAAGGCGTAGTTTGGGCAAAACTTGAATGCTTTAGGGATTGGAATTTTTGAATAGCTTTGGTGTTTTGGTGTTCAATAAAGGCCTCAAGTTCTTGGTATAATGATAACATAGTTTGACATGTGAAAAGAGAAGCCAAAAAAAAAAAAAAAAAAGCTAACTCTTTTGATTTTTTTTTCTTTATCTTTATCAAAAACTTCGTTTTTCTTCCATTTTATTGATGTGATATTAAATACGTTACGAAAAATTATGTAGTTAAGAACTATTTAATGTCCATAATGAGAGATTTCGAAGCAATGAAGTAGGTGAAATGGTTGGATTTTACGAGCTGTTCCAACCACAGTGGAATGTGATTCCAAGAGCTCAACGAGCATGTTCCATAATAGAATGTTTAACGTGTTCCAATCACGGTTGGATATGATTCCAAGAGTTGAATGATAATGAATACGACATAAAAGAGTCAAGTGTAGGCTTCATACTAGAATGTTTAACCTATTCCAACCAGAGCTGAATGAGAATGACCAAAGAGTAGTGGGTTGAGCTGTTACACATCGTCTTCGTCAAGAACAAAACTCGGTGGTAATTGATATATACACACAAACCAAAAAGTTAGAGATTCGAATTTTTGAACCTATATATTTTTTAGAATTCTATCTATCGTGTAGGATTCATATTCGAGATCATTGTAAAGGCAGTCAGGATTAGTGTAGAGATCGAAATTTTATAGTACATAACAAGACGAAGCTACTATCATTCACGAGGCTGCAAGATACTACTTCGGTCTTCACGAATGCAAAGTGACGAGTAAGGAACCTAGTGTGAATCCATTTTTTTTTGGATGGATCCTTCTTCTCCGTGGCCCATCTGCAGAAACCGACTAGATCCTCCTTACAATCAAAAGCCCAAATCATGAGGGTCGAAGGCCTCATACGATGATCTTCAGAAGAAACCAAGTAGAGGGCTGTGTAACTTTCAGTGCGTAGAGGTAGTGATTCCAATTCCGACATGAAGTTCACAGATTCTCCGGTAATAGACCTTCCGGTGGGCGGCGCCGCCCTTTCCTTTCAGCAGGACAACGGTTCAATGCACGTCGGCACCTCCGTCTGGCCCTGTTCTCTTGTCCTCGTCAAATTCATCGATCGATGGGCCTCAATTACCCCCACAGAAAACCCTTACTCTTCTCTCCTCGATTTCCGAGGCAAACGCGCCGTCGAGATCGGCTGTGGATGCGGTGTCGCCGGAATGGGCCTCTACCTCCTAGGTCTCACCGACATACTTCTCACCGATATATCTCCGGTGATGCCGGCCCTCAAACATAACATTAAACGGAACAAGCCGATCCTCAAAAAAGCCCTAAAACACTCTGTTCTTTACTGGAACAACCCCGCTCAAATCGCCGCCCTTAATCCACCGTTCGATTTCGTCATTGCTACTGATGTCGTTTACATTGAGGAAACGGTTGGCCCACTCATTTCCACCATGGAGGCGCTGATTGGGAACGACGGTGTCGTTCTGTTGGGATACCAATTGAGGTCGCCGGAAGCGGATAAACTGTTCTGGGAAATGTGTGATAAGGCTTTTCAAATTGAAAAGATTCCACATGAAGATTTGCACCCAGAATTTGCCTATGAGGAGGCTGATGTTTATGTTCTGAGGAAGAAAAAGGAGGAAACGGCATCGGGGAGCTGATGGGTATGAGTAAATTTTCTCTGTTACATCTTTTATGTTCTTAGCTTATAGCTTATTTAGACATGTTTGATCTTTGATACACAACGGTTCTGTTGGATTCTTGAGTTGAATATGATTTCCTGGCTGAAATTTGTCTTCTGAAATTGAATTGTTACAAAGCATATGTTGAAGAACAGTGATTGTATTGCCTGTTTAACAATTGGGCCTTTATGTACATATCAAAGTCTCTTGAAAGAACAGTGATTCATTTGTTCATCACAGTTGAATTTTCTAGGAAGATTCAGATGGGCACTTTGGTTTTATTAAGATATTATTGGAATAGATTTCAGGGAAGTTCAATCATGACCCCGAGTTGGCCATTTCTGTAGCAGGGTTTTGACATTAAATGTTATTATCAGTAACCCAAGTTATCAGCTTTGTTGTATGCTTTTGGATTGATTGTATTCTTTTGGTTTAGAGTCCTCCTAGTTGTGGACATCTACTGTAGTAGTCCAAATCTACTGCTAGTAGATATTGTCCGTTTTAGACCGTTATGTATCACCGTCAGCCTCACGGTTTTAAAACATATCTGTTAGGGAGAAGTTTCCACACCCTTATAAGGAATGCTTCGTTCTCCTCTTTAACCGATGTGAGATCTCACAATGTCTGACTCACATCAGTTGGAGAGGGGGACGAAACATTTCTTATAAGAGTGTAGAAACCTCTCCCTAGTAGATGCGTTTTAAACCTGTTAGGCTAACAATGATATGTAATAGACTAAAGTGGACAATACCTACTAGCGGTGGGCTTGGGCGATTACAAATGGTATCAGAGCCAGACATTAGGCAGTGTGCTAGCAAGGATGTTGGGCCCCTAAAGAGGGGTGAATTGTGAGATCCCACATTGGTTGGAGAGAGGAACGAAGCATTTCTTAAAAGGGTGTGGAAACCTCTCCCTAGCAGACGCGTTTTAAAATTGTGAGGCTGACGACGATACGTAATGGACTATAGCGGATTCTATTCGCGATCATCTTTAGTTAGGCTCCGTGTCTTGTGTGTTATCTTAGTGGCAGGGGCCAAGCAATCGAGTATGCCGCAAGTTCGGTTTCCAGTTTCCCTCTCCCGCAAGCGTCCTTCTTAGGTCGGCATTTGGTGCTTTGCTCCGTTTGCTGGTATAACATAGATATGTTTTCTCTATTAAGGATGGTCTGTTGGGTTGGGGTGGGCGTATCAGAACTTTGTTTGGTATTTGTTAAACTGCTGATTTCAATAGTTCTTCATCTCATTTTTGAGTGCTGAAATAGAAATTATACATTGTTTGATGATTTGTCCATTTATTTCTATTTCTACTACGGATGATTCCCAAATGTGTTATCATCAACATCTGATTATATTGGATGATGGTTAAATTAGCAGAAACAGAAAGAAAGGATCTGAAAGAAATCCTTTTGGGGATAATAATTAGCAGCAAAGAAAGATACTTTTTAACCAAAAAGTGCTTTCTAAATCAAGCTAGATGGTTTCCTTTCACTACCTCACCAACCCATTTCCATTTCGATTATTCCGATAGGTGTTTTGTTCTTTCTCTTCTCTTACTCCTTCACCTCTCTAGTAAAGGTTCTTTGCCCATCTAAAGACGATGATCGGAACCCTTAATCAGTAAGATCAGGTTAATAAATATGAATCACTTCTTACGACCAATGGACAAGAATTACCTCTTTATGTGAAAGCAAACTTTTAAGAGGGAGAACTGTAACAGCCCAAGTTCACCACTAGTAGATATTGTCTTTTTTGGGTTTTCACTTTCGAGTTTCCCCGCAAGACCCTTATAAAGAATGTTTCGTTGTTCTCCTCCCCAATCAATGTGGGATCTCACATGAACGATTGATGGAAGAGTCACCTCCTTCTGTTGAAGTAGATCTTCGACAAAGACAACGATCAATGGAAGAGAATAATCTCTGCGTCGAAGAAAATCCTCAACAAGGAGAATGATCGATGGAAGAGAATTACCTCTTTCGGTTGAGATATTACCGTTCTTTCATGGCGCATTGCATATAAGCAAAATGATTCAAATTCCTCTAAGCAACGCCACTTTCAACATTAGCTCAGATTGAAAGCAAAGTATGAGCTTTGTACAAGTTCGATCTTACAGTAAATCACAGATTCTAATGGTCTTTAATTTTTGAGACAAAAGCATACAAGATTGTCAGATACCAAACCCCATCAAGAACACCTCTTAAATACACTTCCAAGTTTATTCATCAGTATTTCTCCAAATTTATTCATACAAACAGGAACAATAATTAACAGCAATCATGAAACAGCAGACGACCCATCATGAACTGCAAACTGGGGAATCATATGGGAATTGCTTGCCGATCTATTTTGATCACTTGACTCAAAATATACAAAAGAAGGGTTATAGAAATCAACAAGTGGGTTAGGATTATTATTACTCGAACTGGAATCTTCATGCCTATTATGATCCTTTTTCACTGAGTTTCCACATTGCCTTGGCTGAGTTTGGTAGAACACTTTTGAGACCACAAGTTCTCCATCTTTCTCTTCCTCACTGGCTCCCAAATGGTATTGATGCATTATCCAGTTTGTCTTCTCCGGCTTCTTTTGCTTCCCATAATTGGTGTACAGCACTAGGATCTTCTTGTAACCCTTTACTCTCCCGGCCACGAGAACCGGCCTCGTCTTGCCCGTTTTGTGCCACCGTGTTTCGCCCTCGCCCTCGGTGTTGTCAGCATGAACTTTCCTTCTTTTCCTTGTTCCTGTTGTGTACGCCTTGGATGGCCTGTGGAAGAAGTGCCGGACGAGACCATCTTTTCTTACTCCTGCATTGATATGATAAAGATATTGTGAGATCCCACGTTGATTAGGGAGGAGAATGAAACACCTTTTATATGAGTCTGGAAACCTCTCCCTAGCATACGCGGTTTAAAAACCTTAAAAGAAAGTCCGGGAAAGTTGAAAGAGGACAATATCTGCTAGCGGTGGGCCTGAACCGTCACAAATGGTATCAGTGAGCGATGTGCCAGCGAGGAGTCTGTTCCCCAAAGGGAGTAGACACGAGGTGGTGTGCTAGTAAGAACGCTGGGCACCGAAAGAGGTGGATTTGAGAGGGTCTCACATCGATTGGAGAAAAGAACAAGTGCCAACAAGAATGCTGGGCCCTGAAGGGGGGTGGATTGTGAGATCTCACATCGGTTGGGGAGGAGAACGAAACCCCCTTTATAAGAGGTGTTAAGTTTTTGGGTAATATTGAAGATTTTAGTAGTAAAATAATTGATGGGTTTGGATCACCTGGCAATTTCTGGGGATGTGTATAGCAAATCCCATGCTCCCATTGAATGGTGGGAATGAATTCATCGATCAAAGGATGAAGCTTGTGAGCATCACACCCAACTTTCCCCTCCAAATGTAAGAGAAGCTCTTGATCCGTGGGGTCAAATTTCACACCAGCAGGCAGACCAGGTAGTATATGAATTCCAGCTCCACGCTATAATTTTGTAGAAAAAAAAAAAAAAAAAAAAAAAAAAGTAAACAAACACAAAAAAAAAAAAAAAAAAAAACCAAAAAAGAACAAAAACAAAGATCAAAAGTACCTTTTCTGGGGATTTGATTTGATGATGGCCGCAAGAAGGACAAGAAGAACTGGAGTTGGTAACATATTTATCCACAAACTGTGTCATGTGTCTTGTTCTTTGAGTTCCTCCCACATTCGACAACAATGGAGCTGAAATTTCATGTGGGGTTTGGTTAAGTAGAGAAAAAATGAAAAGGGTTTCTTTGGTGTCAAGTTTTGATGTCAATAAGAAGAGAGTTCGATGAGAATAAATGCAGTTCCTGATATGGTTTAGGATCTTTAAAACTAACACTCAAAGATATAAGAAGAAAGAAGTGAGTGGAGAGGGAGGCTACCTAATTTGAGAGACAGAGACAAGGGCGAAAAGGGCTGTGTTTTTGGTTTTGTTTTTGTGTTTTTGTGTTGTTTTTTCAGGTTTGATGTCACTGTGGAGTGTTCATAAAGCTTGAGCTTTTCGGTTTGTGTGGGATGAAAGTTCCACCTCGGCTAATTTAGAGAATGATCATAGGTTTATAATCAAGGAATACTATCTTCATTCATACGAGGCCTTTTGGAGAAACCCAAAGCAAAGCCATGAGAGCTTATGCTCAAAGTGGACAATATCATACCATTGTGGAGAGTCGTGTTTATCTATCTAACCGTTTGATGTTAGAGTTCTTGGGTTTGGGTTTGGCCTGCAATGCAATGGAAGTGCCAACCAACTCCACCATATATCACACAGACTGAAACCAACAACGAAGAAGACAGTATTTTAAACACATGACGTTTAAGGAACAGCAACTACTTTGAACTTGCTACCTTAGCAGCTACTGATTATGAAACATTTGAAACTTTACCTATTTTCTGCTTTTCCAACCCTTTTCCATCTTAAATTTTCTCTATTTTTTTCGACGTTACAGGTTCGTGAAATGGAGGATCGTAAAACTATGGTGTCTTGATAAAAGTTTGTGTTTAAAGAATGGTGCACTTTTGAGTGAAATCAATCGAGAGTCTGACTATCGAAGTGGATAATATTGTATTATTATGAAGAGTTTTACGTTGTTCTTGACACTACTAGAAGAAAGTTATCTCTGAGATCCCACATCGGTCGGAGATAGGAACGAAATATTCTTTGTGAGAGTGTGGTAACTTTTTCCTAACAAATGCATTTCAAAAATCTTGAGGCTGACGGTTGTAACTAACTAAAGTGGACAATGTTTATTAGCGATGGGCTTGAGTTGTTACATTATCATTTTTTTGTATGACGGTTAAAAAAAAAAAAAGCTTCTAAGTATTTTAGATGAAAGTTGTCTATTCCAACATGTTTTTTTTGATTTAAAGTTATTCTCGAAATTATTTACAAGGTTTTAGAAAAGAATATTGTTTTCTTGTTTTGGAAACATTAATTAAAGTGATATTTTATCTTTTTTTTTTTTTTTACTTTTCTTTTTCAGCCTCACGAGGGATCCGTGTCTTGAATGCTTTCATTAGAGATGTCCATGAGGCCGAACAAGAATGGAGAGCGTCTCCATCCCCGCCACTTATTTCATCTCCATCTCTTTGTGAAATTCTCCCTTTATTTTTACAGAGATCACCTGCGGGAAATTTGCTTGGTTCAGGTTCGTCGAGTAATTTTTCTTCATTTATTATTTTTTTAAAAAAATATATTTATTTTTCAATATAATATTTATAAAAAAAACAAAAAAAACTTAATAAATCAATATATTACCTAAGTAAATATATATATATATATATATATATATAAATAAAGTTCTACCAACACAATTTTTAAAAATTTAAATTTTAAGATCAGAACGCAGTCTTTAGTTTAAATATTATCATTAGGGTCTCAAAATTAACTAATTAGTCACTATCTTCAGCGTGATCCAATTTCTTTTTAACATAATTTAAAAAGGACAAGACAAATCTATAGCGTGATTATATAAATATACTCATTCAACTTTGAGTAGGTAAGCTTGTTCGCACCCAAAAGTCCTCACTGTACTAAAATTCTCTAACGTCGGAGTCTGTATGGCAAGCATCATGCCAATGCACGGTTTTTCTTTATATTTTGCACGTTCTTTCTATTTGAACCAAATTTTACCTTAGTATTACGCGAACGTAATATATTCGAGGAAAAAAACTATTTTTATTTATTGAATTTTTACTGTTTGAGATATTTCTTGGCTTAGTTTCTGAAATATAAATAAAAACATATTCACCAAAAGCTATACATAATGGAAGAAAGAAAAATAGGTTCATAGTTTTAAAAATATTATTTCACTTTGTGGATGGACGACATGTCGTCTGTGATAAGGAAAGGCAGATTCCTCACTTACCTTGTAAGAAATCCAACAATCCCATGAAACCCTTAGTAATTACTAATGGTTATTATTATATCTTAATAATGTTTTAAATAATAAATTTATTTATTTTAATATATTTTAAGAATTTATATTCGGTCCGTATTCCGCACCAACAATGTTCCATTGGTGAATACAAACCTTGCTGACGGTCCGACGAAATCACAAAATTGAGTGAAAAATAAATATGGGGCTAGAGTTCCCCTTAAGGCTTGTCGTGAGCGTGTCATAATCATGATGCTATACAGTTGAAGATGCACGATTGTAACAGATGGGACAAGTTCACCCGACAACTGACCAAGAGAAAAGACAGAACATGGTGCCATGTGACAAAAGAGAAGTCAAAATCATCAACTCGAACTTGTCCCTAAGCTGACCAAGAAGCATTAGTAAGATAAGTATTAGATGAAAGAGGTGCTTAGTGAATTTATACTTGGCTGAAGCATGATCCGTTCGAGTGAGTCGAGGAGGCACAAGTACATTAGATAACCTCTAGGGGTGTACATGGTCTGGGTTGGGTCAAGGATTTTCTTGACCCAACCCAAAAGTTTGGGTTAGTTGGATTGGTAACCCAACCCAACCCAACCCAACCCAACCGAGCGTAGGTGTCTTTAGAGAGGCCAAGGTACCACCCTGGCAAACAGAAAGATTCTTAATATAACCATCTATTTTTATTTGGCTCAGGTCAACCCGGAGTTTTTATCCACGAACCCGAAGCTAATATAGTTCGGGTTCAAAAAAATGAACCCAACCCTATCCGAAATGTTAATCCAACCCAACCCAACCCTTATAGTTCGGGTTAGGTTGGTCCGGGTTGTCGGGTTGGATGTATACCCTTACTCTTAACTTTTGTTATAAACTTTTTTTAAGGATCAGGTTGAAGAGCTGTTTCCAAGAATAGGTAGCAACCGATGTATAACGCCATTGTCGACAGTTTCTCTAATTCCTTCGAATTAAACCAAAAAAAAAATAACAGAATCCATCTGGATTTCAAAGAATTAATCTGTTTATCATAAAGAGATTAATTAATAATTCGTAATTAAATATCTCACACCAAACCAAAGGAATCACTCATTCATCAAAATGGAAGGGGATATGGAGAGCCAAAATCAGCAAGCACTGGCCGCCGAGAATCCCAGAACGCCATTGTTACAGAACGCCGGAAAGGCAACAAAAACGCCGACCCAAAAAGCCATTAGAAAGACCTTCAAAAAAACAGCCCATTTAGCCAACCTCCTCCCCACCGGCACCGTCCTCGGCTTCCAAATCCTGTCCCCCATTTTCACGCACCAAGGTAACTGCCACACCACCGTCACCCAAACCTCCACCCTCGCCCTCCTCCTCCTCTGTTCCTTGTCCTGTTTTTTCCTCCTCTTCACCGACAGTTTCCGGGACGAACGCGGCAAAGTCCGATATGGGGTGGCCACGTTTCAGGGCTTGTGGGTCATTGATGCCTCCACCACACTGCCCAAGGAGGAGGCTGCTAAGTATAGGCTACGGTTTGTTGATTTTTTTCATGCCTTTTGTTCTCTGTTGGTGTTTGTAGCTGTTGCTCTGTTTGACGAGAATGTTGTGAAGTGTTTCTATCCGACTCCGTCCGATGAAACAAGGGAGCTTTTGGTTGTGTTGCCTGTCGGAATTGGTGTGTTGTGCAGCTTCTTGTTCATTGTTTTTCCTTCTAAACGACATGGCGTTGGATTCCCTCTCTCTCGTCAGTAGCAAGCAATCAAGAGATACTACAAACAAGTTCTTGTTGAATTCTTCAATTTCTCTAAGCTTTTGTATTCTACCCTCATTATTTCGCTTAATTTAATTGAATATTCGATGTTCTGTGTCACGTGTTCTTCGTTTACATTAAAAAAAATGGTCTCTTCAGAGCTTCTCGTTAAGGTTTTAAAATGCAGACAAAATTGTCCTGTTTAAACTTTTTCTTCTGGGTTTCCACTCTCTTGTAAACAATGTTTCGTTTCCCTCACCAATCGATGTGGGATCTCACAATCTATCCCTTTCAGAGCCCAACATCCTCGCTGGCACACTGCTCGGTGTCTATCCCTTTCGGGGCTCAGCGTCCTTACACCCTTCCAATAAATGTTTCGTTCCCCTCTTCAATTGATGTGGGATCTCACAATCCACTCCCTTTCGGGACCCAACGTTCTTGCGAGTAAATCGCCTGATGTCCACCCCTTTAGGGCTCAACGTTCTCTCTGGCAAACCGCCCGATGTCTACCCCCTCCAGGGCTCAGCGTCCTCACTGGCACACTTCTCAATGTCCACTCCCTTCGAGGCTCAATGTCTTCATTGGCACACTATCCAGTGTCCACCTCCTACAGGGCTTAGCATCCTCACTAGTACACCACCTAATGTCTTGGCTCTAATACCATTTGTAACAACCTAGGTTCACCACTAGCAGAAATTGTCTTCTTTGGATTTAAAACGGCTAGGAAGAAGTTTCCAGATTTCCCTATACAAATGTTTCATTCTACTTCCCAATCGACGTGGGATCTCACACAACTCTTGAATCTCAAGAGGCGTAGTATTCCGACCTAATGGAAAATGTGGAGTACTTGAAGTTTAAGTTCATAAACTTAGTAATTTAAGCAAATTATCATTCTGGGTCAGTTGATTTTGACCTAAACCCAGTTCATCGATCATCAAGATGCACAAAATGTGATTCCAGGCGCAAACAAGATCGAGGTCAAGAAAACGAAAATTAAAGAATCAAAGGATGAATTTTGCATAAATACAGAGGTCTGTTGTAATAACATGGTGGAATACAATACAAACATAACTAAGAACTAAGCAGACAAAGAAATGGATGTAATAATCAATATCAATAATGAAAACGAAATCCGAAGCAGAACTAACAGGGTATTTGGTGAGTGAACCATCGGAGCACCTTCACCGGCAGCTTGATAAGCCCCATCGCCAGATTCGCAAGCCCCGCACAGCACACGCAACATGGGCAGAGGCAACTCAGCACAGATCTGCAACAAAAACAGCGCCATCGCTTCAGTTCTTGTCAAATTCATCAGTTCAGAATAAGCAACGAACCAAGTGATAAAGAAGAACTCACCCGATGATCCAAATTACGGCCCCAACCACAGATAAAACCAACGCAACCAACGCAAATGGCAGCCCCAGCAAGAACCCTAATGGCCTGCAATCGCCCATCTTTCTTTCTGTCTTTCTTCCTCGCTTTCTAAGATTCAATGTCGAGATTTATAGAGTTTCTTGGCACAACTGCAGCCCACCACCACCGCCGCCGCCCACTTTGGTGAATGGATTGACTTCTCTGCCCTTCAAGATGGTGCCCAATGGATCTGGGAATTGGAATAGTCGTGGGGTAGTTTTGGGAAGCTTCCTGCCCGTTGCATATGGTAAGCGGCGACTTTTCTTTCATTTTGAAGCGTTGACGGAGATTCCACGCCGGTTCGTTCGTTCGTTTTAATTTTCAAATATTGAACCCCAATTTTAAATTCTGACTTCAAATTTCAAACCCACATTAGGGGTGTACATTCAACCCGACAACCTGGACCAACTTAACCCGAATTATAAGAGTTGGGTTGGGTTGGATTAACATTTCGGGTAAGGTTGGATTCATTTTTCTGAACCCGAACTGAATCGATTCAGTTTCGGGTTCGTGGATAAAACCTCCGAGTTGACCAGATCTAAATAAAAATATATAAATTATATTAAGAATATTTTCATATTAATAAGTTTGACAGAGTTGTACTTCCGCCTCCTTAAAGACACCCTCGGGTTTGACGCCAAGAATATACTTTTTTTTTTTTTTTTTTTTTTTTTTTTTTTTTTTATCTATCCTTATTCTTATATTTGCTTCACTGTTAATATGTTATAATTTTCGCTTGTTGTTTTTTATGTGAATAATTATGGATGGATTTGTGTTTATTTGTGAACTTTTAATATATTTTATGTAAGATTGTATCGAATAATTATAAATTGTGGATAAATAAAACTTTAAAAAAAAAAATTTGACAACTGGACAACCCAGCCCGAGAATAAAGGGTTGGGTTGGGTTAAAAAAATCTCTCAACCCAACTCAACCCGGACGATGTACACCCCTACTCAAAATCCCATCACTTCTCGAGTTCGAATTTCTCCCCTTTAATTTCATCTTCCTTTAAAATTCACTTTTTATCCTTCAACTTTTTAAAAATATCAATAAATTTAAGGACCAAATAGATAATAGTTTTATAAATTACAAATAATTAAATGAGCATTAAATAAGTATATTTTTAGTAAAATACAAAAATAAGTAAATAAATAAAATGGTAATATAATACTCCAAATGAACAAAAGGACAATATATAAAACAAAGCTTGAAATGAAGAGCATCTAACTTTTGAAAACTCTCTCTATATTTTCCCATAATGTTATATATATATATTATATATTTATAATAGGAACAAATAACTTCCGACCACAAAACCTTTCAAAACGTTGTTTCTATGGAAGGACAAAAATCTCTTTTCAAACCATAGCATTCATAATCAAATGTTTAATAACATTTTAATCATGCTTATCCTAATTTTTACTTCTTTTCTTCCTTTTCGGTTCGAAAGAAAGTTCTAGAAAAAATGATCTATCGAGTAATTCGTACTCGAGCAGGATGTAATAATCGAATGTACAATTACCATTTTGAACGTAACTTGGGTCAAGATATTATCTTTTAAAAAAAGGATAAATTTTGATCGAATCCAAGAAAGCATAATAATTCGCTTAAGCATATAGGATAACCGTTCATATACAAATCTTCTTACTTTGTAGTTCATACGAATCACAGCTAAATAGTAAGAGCCTGTCTTATTGGCTATTATCGAATTGAAAGTGCTTAGACTTCTATAATAGCTCAAGCTCACCGCTAGCAGATATTGAGTCATGCTGTAACAACCCAATTCCACTGCTAGTAAATGTTGTCCAATTTGACCCGCTACGCATCGCTATCAACTGTAACAGCCCAAGCCCACCACTAACAGATGTTGTTCGCTTTGGCCCGTTACGTATTGCCGTCAACCTCACAGTTTTAAAATGCATCTATTAGGGAGAGGGTTCCACATCCTTATAAGGAATGCTTCGTTTTCCAACCGAGGTGGGATTTCACATATTCATTTCATATATTTAAATCTTTATACGTATTCTAGATAAGTTACAAATTTGAATCGGTGAAGTTGACAATGGAATAAAAAATCTGTCCGGGATGGAAGGGGTGAAATTTGGATTGATATCGAGTCGTTGGAGCGTCGAGGGGACCTCAAATTTGAGAAAAGGATGATTGATAGTGAAAGCCAAAGCCATATTTACAGCATATATATATATATATATATATAGTCCAACAACAACAACAATTATTGCAGGGTTTGAGGACCCATTTTACAACATGTATGTCTATGTTGGCTCCCGACCATTCATAAACAGTTATACTGTCCTTTCTTTACCCTTGTACTAACCAATTTAAATCATACATGTTATCAAAACTTGTTACTTTCTTCTGCCTCGCTATCCATATTGCTTTCTCTTACGCCCACTTCCCTTTACAAGATGCAATTTTTTTCTTCACATGTTAGCTTTGGATTCCCTAACGTGTGTAGCTCTCGTGGTCGGGTCCCGTTCTAGATTTGAAACGATACGACGAAGTCAAGTAGTTACGTTAAGCAAGACGAAGGTTACACTCGAAATCATGTGTGGTTCCTTGGTCCCTAACAATGAATATCTAATTTTCTTTATTGTAGGTTTGGGCATGAATTTTTATGTTGTCTTTACTTGTATGTGGTGTGTGTTTTTTACAAGTTTTTTTTTTTTCCACAAAATCTACCAAAGATTTCTTCTTTCAAGCTTAATCATCATATCAGTTTATTTATATACGAATCATTTATTCAAGCGTTAGAATACTTTTAAAGAAGAAAACATTTTGTGACCAAACAAACTAATTTAATACTTATTTGTATACTCCAAACGTAACAACCTTAATGTGCTCTATTACAATAGGAAATTAGGGTAGTTACAAATTGTATCAGAGCCAGACACCGATTGATGTGTCAGCGAAGACGCTGAGTCCTTAAGGAGGTGGATTGTGAGACCCCACATCAATTGGAGATATGAACGAAACATTCTTTATAAGGGTGTGGAAGTCTATTCCTAAGAGACGCGTAAACTGGCTAGCAATAGACTTCGACTATGACTGAAAAAAAGCATACTCTTAACTATGATTGAATCATGTGACACTCAACCACATGTGTGGAACAAGACATGTCATCCTTAATCATGTTTGACCAAATGGGTAATTTTAGCATAAAATAAGGTTGTTATGTTTCCTTTTTCTTTGTCTTAGTAGGGTTCATCCTAATGGAATTTAACACATAAATATTAGCTTAATTTATAAGTATATGCATCTAGATAAGATCATAAAATTATTCTTTTTTAAAAAAATAGAATTGATTTGATTTGATCTTCTTGATTACGATATGAAATCTACGTAAATCTTCCACAACTTGTTATACATCCAAAAAAAAAATTGTATTTTGATATTATATTTATACATATATTCTTCAATTGGGTTCGCCCACATGATCACATCACTGTCTTGATTCACTCCACAACACATATATCCATTACATGTTTCTATGTCAATCAACTTCCCATTCCAATCCTCTCTGACATCCTCTCTCTCTCTCTCTCTCTCTCTCTCTCTCTCTCTCTCCCTCTCTCTCTCATTGAAAGCTTTTTGGAAAACCAATTATTTACTTCACGAGCAATCACTTGCAGCTCCAAGAAAATTCAAAAAAAGGGCATCCACAAGCACAAATTTGTAAGGGAAAAGGAAGCTGTTGAATCAGTGGCGAAACACAACAAGAACATTCAAACAAAATCTCAAGTTGTGGCCGACATCCAAACCCTTGTTTTTTCCCCTTTAGAGCACTCTTTACATCGATTCAAGCAATACCCATTTGAGATTTCTTGTGATTTCATGCAAAGTTTGGATCTTTAAGCCATTCTATTCTAGTTTGTAATGCTTGCTGTGAGAATTGGCAACAAAGATGAAGAACAAGGAGAAGTGGATAGCTTTTCGATTGCGGCGGAGGGCTTTCCTGACTTTGATGATGATACCCATTTGCTTGCTAGCATCAATTTTGATGATCTTTTTGTGGGAATCAACGATGGAGATGTGTTGCCTGATTTGGAGATGGATCATGAACTCCTCGCTCAATTCTCCGTTAACAATTCGGTGTCTTTTGAACAATTCGACGACAATTCAAAGAGTGTCAACAAAGATGAGGGCGAGGAGGAAGGGAAAGCTCATGGGGATCAAGAAATTGTGAGCAAAATAGACGAATTGGCAGCCAAATCAAAAAGTGGTGATAAAATCAATAAATCTTCTCCTCAATCCAAGAACTCTCAAGGAAAGAGAAAAGTTAAGGTAAAAGATAGGGTTTTTTTTTTTCAATTGGGTCTTTAACGGACCCTGAGAGAGAATCACAGGTTAGCTAATTTAAGAAATGATCGTAGGTGAGGCTGAGCTTATGCTCAAAGTGGACAATATCATATTATATCACTAGAGAGTCGTGATTTCTAACACTTAGTTGAAAATGAGTAAAAAAGTTATAAACTTTGGGAGGGAGTCACATATTAGCTAATTTAAGAAATGATCGTGAGTGCCGTTGAGCTTATGTGAAAGTGGACAATATCATATTATATTATTAGAAAGTCGTGATTTCTAAGGTGGGGTAAGAAAGTTATGAACTTTGATGGAATCGAAGCTTGGAAGAAGTTTTATGATTAAGCTTGATGAATTGCAGGTGGATTGGACGCCGGAGCTGCACCGGCGGTTTGTGCAAGCGGTGGAGCAGTTGGGAGTGGATAAGGCAGTGCCTTCTAGAATATTGGAGCTGATGGGAATTGAGTGTCTCACTCGCCATAACGTTGCTAGCCATCTTCAAGTATAATTTCACTGCTAAATCTTTATAATTTATGTCTCTAAACATGTTTTTTTTTTTTAATTTTTTAGGTTGTTTGTCTCTAATAATTAATGAATATTTATTTTATGTCGACGATTGTTGGGAGAGGAATCCCGAGTTGATCGTGGGTTTATAAGTGAGAAACACTTTTTTAAGTTTTTGCAGGGAAATCAAAAGAAAAATCATTAGATCTTATGTATAAATTAGACAATATCATTTATTTATTGGAAGAAGTTTTAGGGTTTGACATGCACTTTATTGCAGAAATACCGGTCGCATCGGAAACATTTGTTGGCACGTGAAGCGGAGGCGGCGAGTTGGAGTCAAAGGCGGCAGATGTACGGCGCCGCCGCAGTAAATGGTGGTGGAAAAAGAGAACTCAGCTCGTGGGGTGCACCGACGACTATGGGATTTCCGCCCATGCATCCCCATTTTAGGCCTTTGAATGTGTGGCCAAAGTACCTACAACATTCACCATCTCCACCACCTCCGCCGGCGTTGTCGTGGCCATACGCCGCCGCTCCTCCTCCGCCCCATGACCCTTCCTACTGGCACCACCACCACCAACGGGTATGAGGGAAAAAAAAAAGAACATTTTTTTTGTCTTTTTTTGGTTTGGTTTCTCTCACTATCGAGGTTTGTAAACGTTTATTTGTTTCTGTTTTGGTGTTGTGCGTAGGTTCCAAACGCTTTAACCCCAGGAACGCCATGCTTCCCACATTCTTTACCGACGAACACGGTAATTTCATTCGTTATTTTTTTGTGAGATTCGAGAATACTTCTCTATTCCCGCCCCGTCCATGAACATCTTGTTAGAAATCACGAACCTTCACAATAGTATGATATTGGTAGAGAATATTTCTCCATTCACGACCCCGCCCATGAACATCTTGTTAGAAATCACGAACCTTCACATTGGTAGAGAATATTTCTCCATTCCCGTCTCGCCCATGAACATCTTGTTAGAAATCATTTTCCTTACCTATAAACCCATGGTCAACTCCTTAATTAGCCGATTGGAACTCTTCGCCCAACAATCCTCTTCTCGAAGAAAGTAC
Organism: Cucurbita pepo subsp. pepo; assembly: GCF_057944985.1. Classification (NCBI taxonomy): domain Eukaryota; kingdom Viridiplantae; phylum Streptophyta; class Magnoliopsida; order Cucurbitales; family Cucurbitaceae; genus Cucurbita; species Cucurbita pepo. The sequence goes on along the minus strand of NC_141802.1, from coordinate 17,937,663 downwards.
ACCATAAAGCCTCTCCTAAGACCTATCGAGCCCTCGAACAGCCTCCCCTTGATTTAGGCTCGACTCCTACTTCTTGATTTTGTTCGACATTTGAGGATTTTATTGATATGACTAAGTTAAAGATATGACTCTGATACCATGTTAGAAATCACAAACCTCTACAGTGGTATGATATTATCTACTTTGAGCATAAACTCTCGTGACTTTGCTTTGGGGAGCCATGCTAGAAATCACGAACCTCCACAGTAATATGAGTTTGCTTTGGGTTTCTCCAAAAGGTCTCGTGTCAATAGAGATGCATCCTTACTTATAAACTCATAATCACCCCTCTCCCAACAATCCTCGACACATCTCTAGTTGGGTATTGATTTTAATGAGTTTATAACCAATAATCATTGTTATTTTGGGATGCAGAGATTTGGCGGGGCAATGTTCTCGGTAATCCCACCGCCCCATCCACCGTACAAACTAGACCTCATCACCGTCGGCTGTTCACCGCCACATCCTCCCCTCGACTCGTATCCAGTAAGACAACTTCATCGCCATCTCGTTTTGCACTATAATTCTTTAACCAATTCTAATTGTAATACAATGGGGATATCATGCAGTCAAAAGAGAGTATAGACTCAGCTATTGGAGATGCTTTAGCGAAGCCATGGCTGCCACTTCCTCTTGGCCTAAAGCCTCCATCTTTGGACAGTGTCAAGGTCGAGCTTCAACGACAAGGCATCCCTAGAATACCACCCTCCTGCGCTTGATGGGTTCATCATTTCTTCTGACCAGCCCGACAGCTCTTGGATGAACTTGACAACGTTAATTATGTGCTGCATTACATCATCATCTAAAGTTGGTTCTTTTCTTGCTTTTGTAAGAGGGTTATCCATTGCATATAATTGATAAGCCACTCAGAAAACGTAGAAGTATCTCGACTTTGTATATCTAGTAACTATTAGAAAGCAGGAAGGTTTTTAAATCTACATCCAACCATTATTAACAGATAATTATATCGTTGTGATTTCATTTCAATAATTTTTCTTATTAATGTAACTGCAATTTTAGAATATTAGATGTTAGAGAGAAACTAAATACTAATAATAATAATTTCCATGTCTCAAGATTTTAACTATAAATTGACGACAAACTAATTTTAAGATTTATTAAAAGTAGACTAAAAAATAGTATTTTAATTAAAAATATTTTATTAAAAAAATGTTAAATTTAAAAATAAAATTGAGAAAAGAAAATACCAAACCTAAATAGAAAGCATTGAATTAAAAATAAGAATAAATAAATAAATAAAGAGAAAAGAAAAAAAATGGGAGAGGGTGACAGCTGGCCAAAGCCCGGGCCCACTTGTCAATGTTTTGTATCTTTCAGCATTTCACACGCTAATCCCAGATTGCTCCCCCGCGGGCCCCACTCCCTTGTGATACTTTTTTTTTTTTTTTTTTTTTTTCATATTTTCCATTTTTGCACTCTCATCCCTCAATCTTTTCCAATTTACAATAATTCCCCTCGTTAAAAATTGAAAAAAAAAAAAGAAACCTAAGTTTATATGATTTTAAAAATTAAAATTAACCCGTGTGATTAAACCTTACACTAAAATCAATGTCAAAAAATGACTTATTATAGACGGTTAAAATAAATGAATAGAACTCATAAATGTAGAATATCTCTAGAAAAGAGTATGATTTACAATATTAAGTGTAAAAGATTTGATCTAATTGCTTTTGTAGAGGTGTCTTAGACTGCGTCATGTGGATATCCATCGTGATTGCCAACCTGCTCGTGAGTAGTAGATATGAAGGTTGTGAGGGATTGAAGCTATTGAAGATTATTGAGAGAAATAATCTCACATTGACTAGTTAAGAGGAAAATCATAAGTTTATAAGAAACAATATCTTCGTTGGGATGAGGTTTTTTTGAAGAAACTAAAAGCAAAGTTATGAGAGCTTAGGTTTAAAGTTGACAATATTATACCATTGTGGAGGTCCATGAGTCTTAACAGAAGTCTTCAATCATGCCTGGAACTTCTAATGGCATAAAACAATCAACTAGTCTCAAACTGGACGTAATGAAGTCACCTACGCCTGACGACGTGATTCTGTTCATAGCACTCTTCCATGTTGACAATGTACTTAGAATTATATGAATCAAAACTGTTGAGTACCCTGGCGACCAGTTCAGTGTACAGAGCACACATAGTCCAAACCATCCATCTTCCAAATGGGTCCTAAGTTACACAACTTTTTCTTTCCATCTTCTTATCTTCCATTCTTTTCTGCTCCCTTTTGTTTTGTTTTCAAAGTTTGAGACCATCTCGTAATCTTTCTGTTCATAAATAAGGCTTCGGCTTCATTTCTGTGTTGTCTTGTAGCCTCTCTTTTCTGTTATGGCTCTGCTTTTTTTTACATCTTTCCTACCAATTTTGTCGCCTATGTGCGATGGATAAGAAACGATGCAAATCTTATCTTAACAAAAGTTAGATCACAAATTTGAAATTCTACACGTTTAAAGTACTTTTTTTTTTTTTTTTTTTTTTTTGTAGGGTAGTAGTATTGATCTCTTCTTTTAGCTATCCCATTAGGAGTTATAGAGGTCTAGTAGAGTAGGGTAGTCGAGACAAACAACCTTAATTAAAGATGTTCATCTAATTTGTTTGGAGGGAATGGAGAGAGATTTCCGAGAAATAGGGATTAAGAAGTAAGGCCTTAATTAGTTGACCTTTCCAATCACATCAGATTCGTTAGGCTAGACTTTTCAACACTATTAGCTAATTCAATCAAACCATTTCCCCTCATAGGAAAGCTGCCTCCCATTAAACCATATCCTGAAATTTCCTCTCATGGGAAAGCTTCCTTTGAAAGCAGGAAAAAACACAAACAAAAACAAATTGTAGTTTTGATACTAAAATGAATAGTAATTTTCCCTCTCAATTACATTCAAATTCAATTCAATGCAAAAAAAAAAAAAAAAAAAAAAAAAAAAAAAAAACACACTAGCTGATAGTACTTTCTGTTCAGAATTGTATAATTTATCTTTTATAACATAGTTCGACAACATGCCTACTTGATTCTTGTAATAAACAGCACAGACAATGACACCAATTAAAGCCATTCCTTCATTAAACTAAGAAAAAGTACCTCGTGACATGAGAAAAAGATAACTCGCTAGTTTTGTCGTCCCTTATCATTTGTGCTGAACTAAGCAATGCCAATTTAAGGTTCCTCACATGATAATATGACGACGACACTCTGGTTAGTGTCGCTGCTTTCGATCATCGTCATCCTCATCATCAGAATCGCCACTCTCCCGAAACCTTGGATTCTTCTCCTGTTACAGCATATACTGTCAAATACTGAAGCATAGGAACTTGTACAGCCAAAATCACAGAAAAGAAGTGTACATAAGAATTGTTTTATGGTCTGGTGACAGAACAGCATCGCATAGTATGGCTATGGATTAATTTGTTATGCAGAAAGAACGGCAGTAAGCATCTGGTGCCTTTTACGTCAAAATTTAAGCACACAAAGATGAATTACGACAAGGCATTATTTAAAAATTACCGGTCTGGATTCATGATTGGAGTTTCTTCTAGACTCAAAATCTGAAGTTCTCTTAGAGCTTTCATGGGCATGGCGATCATCGTCCCGGTGGCGCTTACGGTGGTGGTAATCTAGTTTTTGAAACAACAATAATGTAATTGGACAAATATAAAAAAAACAATGCAAATAAATTCTCATTCAAGGTAGGATTAAACAGCTTTAGAAATTTGATACCTCTACCATGACGATACCCATGTCCGTGGCTTCCACCATGGTTTCCATCTGCAGGGAAAAAGAAAAACATGAAGATAAAGGCCAATCAAATCAATAATGTTTATGCATAGAATTCCTCATAGCAACTTACGCTGAGACATGACTGGCGGCATAGAGCCTAGTGAATCAGTACCATAATCCACAAGCTGCCTCTGTGCTTCTAGCTCTTTCTGAACCAACTTTCCATAACCACCTCTACGTTCAATAAATTAAGGAAACTAAACGGAGATGAGAAATTTAAAGGACGTGAGGAGCCAAAAGGTTAGCATTTTTAGAAAGCCTTTACATATGAATGAAGCTATGATATTAAATCAACAAAAGTTTATAACTTGTGTGTATCACATGCCGCCATTTGAGGAACGACAGGCCACAACAAGGAACTCAGTAGGGTGAAAGTCGTTAAAGTAACACGGCTCAACATACTAATCAAGTTCATTTTGGGTTAGCTGAAGGGCCTATTTGGAATGACTTTTCAAGTACTTAAAACAATTTTTTTAACACTTGAAACCCAGTCTAAGCACTTAAACGCCCACCCCCGCATTTTAGTATAAGTGATGCAAGTTGACCATTCTCACAAATGCAGTTATGGACCCCTCTGGAGATGTTTTCCTACAATAGTTGTAATGTAGGAAGCATGTACACTTCGCTGGACACAGATTCATCCAGACACATGTCCAACATGCCAAAAAACATGTCTAATTGCTATGGCTCAAGAAAAAAATAAATTAAAGTCTAGTCCATACAAGCCCAACCTAAAAAGTGGGGAAAACAAAAGAGGGACCTATAACATATTCTAACCCTTAGACATAGATCATTCCTAAAGTATAAGGATCACAACTTCTTCCTCAAGCCATAGCCAGCCAAATAATTCTGTATCGCTAGTTGACTTGACTTTTGTTTTTTTTTTTTTTTTTTTTTTTTGTTGTGAAGTATATTTTGTGTATGTAAATTTACATGTTTTATCTATTATGAAGTATTACCAATACCAATACATACACATATATTCTATAAAAATGTGTCCCAATAAGTTCTACTATTTTAGAAATTGACATGACGTGTGTTTGAGCTTCTTAGGATGTAATAAACTTAATTTTATGAAGCCTGGATTTGTGTAGTTGTGTTTAGATTATGCAAAAAAACAAAAAAAAAAAAAAAAAAAAAAGAAAGAGGTATAGAAATCAACAATATATTTGCAGTCGTATATATATAAAAAGAACGAAAGAAGACAACAAATGAAGATTGAATTATTAAATGGTACCAAAAAAATGCAACAGAGCATCAGACTCAAGGGTTTATAATCTATGACGTGAGTAACAGTATTAGAAGAAAAAAGGATATCAGGATCATAGTCTGTTCGATATTCATCACGCACCTGTGTACAAAAAAGCAAAAGAAAATAAACAGGAAGTGATGGTAGTCTCCGAGTCGTGAAAGTAACATAGGTCAGAAACAGTACCTGCCCACCACTTCGACCACGGCCCCATTGTCTGCCATCCTGAAATCCCCAATCAAAATCCACACGAATAGGACGATCATCAAGAATTGTTCCACTTATAAATTTAACAGCATCCTCAGTATCCTCCCGAGAATAGTATCTAATAAAGAAAAGAAAAGAAAAGATAAGATAAACAACAATTAAGAGATTTTCCCATAATTTGAAAGGCTTAGAGGCAGATATATGTATATAATTTCTTGCAGGAATGAGTATGAAAGGCATGAAATGAGTTAACAGTCTCAAGTTTAAAATGCACCCATCCCTTTAAAATTTTGGAATGAAATGGATCTAATATTGATCATTCAATTTCCACCCAACCACCTTCAAATATTCAAAATGGTTTGCACTAAACAGGTGGTGAAATCGTGGGAGGGCATATCAAGCGATATCAATGGGAGGCCTATCAACATCGGGCAGTTTAAAACAGCAAAGACATAAATAAGTATAGTAAATAATTTCAATGGCAGACTATTGATAAAAAGTACATCAAGATATTCTACTAGTTAGGAAGAGCTATGGAGTCTTACAGGACAAAACAAAAGCCACAAGGTGTTTTCGAATTCTTATCCAAACCCATGATTATCTTCTTAATTTCTCCAGCTCGAGAAAAGAGCTCATAAACTTGTTCTTCAGTCGTATAAAAGGACATATTTCCCACATAAACGGTGGTTGAAGACAGTAGTGCATGTTCAAATTCATCTTGTGTTCCCTGAAATCTTCTATCCCGATAAACAGAGAGCTTTGATGGGTCCTGCAGATGATAAAGTTGAAAGCACGAAGATTGTCACATATAGAATCATAGAAATATTATCTATCATCTCATTACATATATGCAACATTATTCCTTCCAATAGATTTCCCAATCGAAGTAACTGAAGCTTTTAATGCTCTTCAAATATTTAAGCCACAATGGCCACACAACCATAACATCCATCAGAAGCTATAGAACGAATATCAAGAACAAAAGCATTTATCCATTTTTTTTTTATTGGGGATTTATAGAGGACCGGGGGAGTAAACGTAAAGGCCAATTTGAAACACCTGCAGCCAACACCACCGTCCCCCAAACTAAAAGGGCAACACAGTTGGAACCAACATGAGTCTCGCAACGAACAAAATCGATGGACACAAAACTTTTCCCAAATCCAATTCATATAAACTCCCAAACATGCCCTAATAGAACTAGTAAAGGTCGTTAATACACCCCACAAACCCAATGGAGCAGAAAACGAATTGACTATAAAATTAAATAAACAAAGAAGCAATTTACCTTGAACAGTGAAGCCATGAACCCTAGAATAACAAAATCTGCGCTACAACTCGAAACCCCACTTCAGCCGAAGTAACTATAGCATAATATTTCGGAAATTAGGCAATAATTTAATCACGAAGATCGAGAAACGGAAGGGAAAAAGGAGGAGGTAGAGGAACAGAGATTAGAGGCGCTTCAAATCAAAGTAGCAGGTGAATTTCGGATTGGATTTTGCCAAAGAGCTGAACTCGTTGGGTGCGCTCAGTCGCCCAATGCTGCTCGCGCGCTTCTTCCCTAGCGCTGCGTAATGCCATAATAAGGTTTCTTTTATTAATTCAAACAATTTTCATCCATTTTCACTATTTTTATTAATTTTCTTTTTATTGAAAAGGCCTTGGTTTATGCATTATTTACTGAAACAAAGGGCCTCGATTTTAGAATTATTACGAAATCACCCCTTTCCAAGGAATTATTCCCATAGTAGAAACCTCTCAGACTGAAAGTAGGGTTTTAGCGTTAACCCTCGCAGGCAACGAAGCAAGACTCGAGTTCTTTCAGATTCTATCATTTCTTCTGAGTAACAATGGCCTCAATTGGCGCTAGATCCGTTTTCCGATCACTTTCCGGCTCTGCTCGCCGTGCTGCTGCTCACATTGGTTCTCAAGCCCGTTCATCGTCAGGCTCTCCCTTTCGAATGGCAACTAACAAGCCCCTCTCTCATCGAACTTTCAGGTGCGTTGACTAAATGCTCTTGCGTCCATGAAAAGCGCGAAAAGATTCCGAGTCTATAGCTGCTTGAGTTTTTTTCTTTTCCTTCTCTTTCTCCAACTGGAGAAATGTTTCAATTAATATGTATGGTGATGTATTTGGCTTATGAAGGTGTGCGGCTGAGATGAGCTTCTGTTTGGAGTCGATAATGCCGTTTCACTCTGCGTCGTCCGCAGCTTTGATGATTTCAATGCTCTCTATCTCACGCCGCAGCTGCGGTTGGCTTCCCGAAGGTGCGCTAACTGATAATTTAGTTCTCAACTTTCTTGATCTGTCATGAGCTAGATCGATATAGGAAAGGACTATATAATAATTTAGTACAGCTTGTAAGTGACAATTTACTGGAATTTCAGCTTAATAATTATTCTCAAGAATCAAGAAAGGAAGTTGTAGTTCGAGTGGGGGTACTGATCAATTATATTTAGAAGTACTGATATCTGTATTACAGTTTAGTGGATACATTAGCCCCATTAACCGCATGCTTCTGGAGGAAGAAAGATCCATGCTACTATTCTTTGATTAAATTTGCTAACGTCTATGAACCATCAGGAGCTACACCATGAAAATATTTCCTATGGGACAATTTAGTGCCAATACGGGTTATCATGCCAAGTAGCTTGTAATTGTTCATAAGAATTTCCTGCGTACATAAAGTTGGATCTGTTAACTCTAGTGATATGATATCTCTGCATGAGCTTTTCTTACTATTAACTTGTAAACATAGATTCTTTATCCCACTCCGTAATTTTCTTGATTTTATGTTTTGAAAGCAGAAGTGGATCTTCTTCTAGGTTGTCTAACTAGTGGATTTTTTTTACTCTTGAATTAGGTAGCTAGCACACTTTATAGGCCCATTGATGTTCTTCTTGCCTTCTTGTTGCTCTGGTGAGTTGGTGCCCATGAACTTGTATAAAACAGATACAATTGAACGGAATTATATAATAACATGCATGCATAATAAGTTGATCATTTTTTCCTCCTAGTGGACAGTTTATGACATCAAGTGGCTATCTCAAATTAAGATGCAAACGAGCTTAACAGACAATAATGTTTCGTTCTCTCTTTTCTTCGCCCTTCATGTCCCGTACTTGGATCAGATTTTAGACCTAAACCTTCTCTTTGTAGTTTTTTTTTTTTTTCTTACTAGAATAGGTCATTTATGAGAAAACCTTCCATTCTTTATTCAAATAGTTAATTAAAAAACTACATTCCCCTGTTTTATATGTAGGCAAAGACAAGACTAGATGAGGATCGGGAAGCAGGAAGGAATGACTTGAGTTGTTTTTTGAGTTTCACCTTTTAAGTCCTAGGCGTTGCATACCCCCCTGCCCCGCCCTTCAGACAAAAAAGAATAAAAAAACCATAGGCGATGATATCATCAATAGGTTAGATGAGATTATTGTATTTGGAATGAAGTAATAAACTATGGCATTCTATTCAGTTCTCTGTGTTTGTAGATTGTTGTCTTTTGAAGTGTTAATGGATTATATATACAATTTAATTCTGCAACTATATGGGGTTACAGATTACTAGATCCTTGCCGAAAAAATTTTGCTTCTAAATAGCTTATTGCTTGCTGTTTTGCAAAATTTACTTTGATCTCAAGTATTTGGTGCACTACTTCATATAGATGGGGGTGGCAAACTCAATTATATTACTCTGACCATCAAGTACCGTGGAAATAGGAGTGAAATCAGGGATATAAACAAGAACATAGGCTAAACTTTGTTACTTTTTGGACATAAAAAGTATCAATATTTTGGGGGGCTAGATCCCGTTCACAAGGTCTGACACGATCCGATCCAGAAAGCACTTGAACATTATTAACTTTGTAAGCCTACTTGAGTATTGAGTATATGTAAGAACGGAACTCCGTGCAATGGATAATTATAACTTTGGAAAAAAGAATCTGCTATGCTCACTTTTTTTTTACATTGAATCAATCATTTATTTTATATATGCTTGGATATGAATAAGATGATTTACTTTGATGGGCAAGGTCTCTGGTTCAAGTCTAGGATGGCCGAGTTGTCTAATTAAAAATGGAGTTATCCTCTTTACCAGTTTTGATCTCTTGAAGTCGAGAGATAGTTATCAATGTCACCAAACAAGAAGTTTGCTGTTACGTATTTCTAGTTCTTGCTGTCTGACTGTCCTTTGTTTTGTGTTCTAGGGCGGTGATATTCAATCAGCTTGTCTAACATGAAGGCTTGCCACAATGTTGAACTTGCCATTTTCATCACCTGTCTGTACCTCAAGCTGTCTTAATCTATCTGAGCTGTAACAGAATCTTTCCATATCCCATCTCTTCCCAGACGTTCTAAATTCTGTTTCCTGGCTTTTCATAGGACATGATTCAATATAGATAGATCGTCTGCAACACTCCCTATTACATCTTCTTTTGATATAATACTCAAAATCAGAATCTAGATGTGAGAACAGCATCCGGCTAGTGATTTGTCAACTTTCTCTCATTAGACCAAATTTTGTTTCTCTGTTTTTTTGCTCCATGTTCTAATTTCAAGCCAAGTTTATCTCATATGCACTCTGTTCGTTAGATGTGAGAACAGAGTTCGTTAGTCGTAGTTTTAAAGATAGAATTTAATCTTTATGGTTTGATAAAATTTTATTAATAGTTTAGGGACTAATTCAAGCATTTAAAATTATAAGGGTTAAATTCAAAAAAAAAAAAAGATCACGGAGATGAAATTTCCATTCAACTTTTTTATGAACGTCGCTGCTACACCGTAATTCTCGAGCAGGTGTGATTACATCGGCATTTTGAAATGTGAAGCCACGGACAGTGGGCAGTGGCAACCTGTCGTTCAAGTATGCGTTTGCATACGGCATGAGCAACTGGCTGCAAATTTGCAACGTCGATGGATGATAAGTTGGCTTGAAACAGAACAACTTGTAGAATGTTCTGAATTAGGTGCATATGCAGATTCCCAATATTGCTCCACTTCCATGGCATCTCAAAATCATCCAAACCCTGCTGCCCATGAGGTTGTTCCCTGAGATTTTTGACCGAAGACGGTTGAGAATTGTTGGAAGAGGAAGTCAATTAATTAAAGGGTTGATCATAGATTTATAAGTAAGGTAGACATCAGAAAAATTCACAAGCTGGAATGTTGATGAAGAAATCTTGACCTTAGATGTTTGGCTACAATATAACAGGTTGATGATATCCCGATCCTTCAACAAGAAACTTACCATTGTGATGCACGCAACTGGTATCCATTCACCTTCTTCTACTACGTTGTTATCAAAAATCTGGTGCTCTGAAATTCTTATGACTGGAGGAGAAGAAAAAGAGATATTCAAGCTCATGTCCATCACAATTTAGTGCAGAAAAGCTACAAAACTCATTGGTAACAAAACCGGATAACTTACACAAACTTAAGACTGAATTCTGAGATGATTTAGAACTCTGTGATAATCCCTAACCAACAAAGCATACACCGGAACAGAAGCACGTCGTTTATCAGAAATCTCCGCTGGAACAAGCCAATTACTATAGGAATTAAAACACCCGAATCACCCGGTTTGACATCCGAGGAAGGAATATCAACGTTTCCAACAATTGGGATTTTGACAGTCTTTTCAGATTCAGCCAAATTGATCGGAATCACACAAGAAATTGCCTTGCCAATCAGCAACCCTTTTGGGATATGACCGCAGATGTGAAGCATTGGGTCGATGAGCAAGGCCCGCGATGAACGAGGAAACGAAAATCAGAGGAAAAGCTACATAAGGCAGCTTGGAAACTCGTTACGGTGAAATGAAAGTCAGAATGAAAGTCACTTTTCTCGTGGGGTTTGCACAATTACTGCCCTTTAGCGTATTATTGCTCCTAATTCCTCCTTTTGTGGTCAAAGTTTCACCTTGGCTATTCGTCTCCGCCTGCGCCTACAAATAAAGAAGAAAAAAAAGATTGCCCCTCTTTCCCAGCGCGCGAGAAAGAAAGGGGTTGTGAAGATGGCATTACAAACTGGGGTTTCAACGTCCAAGGTTCTCATCCTCGTTGGAGCAGGTTTTTCCCATTTCCCATCTCAGATTTTACCTTTTACGATCTCATTTATGCTACCATCGATGTTCTTCTCTGACGACTATTGGGTTTGTGTATGATTCATTAGGGTTAACTGGTTCTGTTGTTTTAAGAAGTGGGCGATTGTCTGATTTGATATCACAACTTCAGGAATTACTGAAGGGTGTGACAGAGGAGGACCTCTCTCCTACTCCTTACAAGTATGATACTGCTGTTCTCGCCGCCCAGGTTTGTACTTTTTAGAACTCTCTCTGTTAATTGGATTCGTTGTTCTAAAACTCATACTTGTTATTGCTTTGTATACTCAATTCAGATTCGGCAACTGGCTCAAGAGATCAGGGAGTTGACAGTATCTGGTCCTGTAACTGTCTTTAATGGCAACTCTTCTTCTAGCGGTATGGACTGGTTTTTAGTCTTCTTTCTCTGTATGCTCTTATTGAAAAATATTGTGATCATCCATTGTTAGTGAAAAGAAGAAGTGTAAGTTTCAGAAGAACTGAAACACTTCAAACTTTCTGAATTTAGCATCTCTGGTTTTGCCTGGGCTTAGTCACCTTTTTTTCAATTCCTGAAGCTTGGCTCTTTTGAGATTTCAACAAAGAAAAGTACGTTTAGGTGATCACATTCAATGAAATTTGGCTACGATGAGATCTCTCATCGATTGGAGAGGGGAATGAAACATTCTTTATAAGGTGTGGAAACCTCTCCCGCAGACGCATTTGAAAACCTTGAGAGGAAGCCCGTAAGGGAAAACCCAAAGAGGACAATATCTACTACTGGTGGGCTTGGGTTGTTACAAATGGTATTAGAACTAAACACCGGGCGATGTACCAGCGAGGAGGTTGAGCCCCGAAGGGGGTGGACACCAGGCGGTGTGCCAGCAAGGACAATGGGCCCCGAAGGGGGGTGGATTGTGAAATGTCACATCGGTTAGAGAGGGGAACGAAGCATTCTTTATAAGAGTGTGGAAACCTCTTCGTAGCAAACGCGTTTCAAAACCTTGAGGGGAAGTCTGGAAGGGAAACTCAAGGAGGACAATATCTGCTAGTGGTGGACTTGAACTGTTACAAATGGTATCAGAGTTAGACATCAGGTGTACCAGCAAGGAGTTTGAGTCCCAAAAGGGGTTGGACACCAGGTGGTGTGCCAGCAAGGACGCTGGACCCTAAAGGGGGTGGATTGTAAGATCCCACGTTGGTTAGAGAGGGGAACGAAGCATTTTTTATAAGGGTGTCGAAACCTGTCCCTAGCAGACATGTTTTAAAACCTTGTGGGAAAGCCTGGAAGGAAAAACTCAAAGAGGACAATATTTGCTAGCGGTGGGCTTGAGCTGTTATAGTATGGATGTATAACTGTTGGAAAGAGAACGGTTGGTTTCATAGTCTCCTACCCAATCACATCATGTTGTCTGAATCCAAAGTTTTAGGCCACTCAAGCTTAAGCTGGAAAATTTCTATGGGATATGTCTGGAACCCATAGAAAAGCTCGTGATGCCCAGATATGTTAGCACAATGATCTTTTCTTCTTTCAGGGAATTATGCTTCTTACTTGATGCCAGCAGCCGCTGTTGGAGCAATGGGGTATTGTTACATGTGGTGGAAGGTAAAACTATTTCATTTTGGTTCACCAAAAAACAAAACATATTAATCGACAAGGCGTACCGTTAAGTACTATGTAGAAATACATTTTTATTTCCTTTCTACTATCTGACAGGGATGGTCATTTTCTGACATAATGTTTGTGACCAAGCAAAACATGGCAAATGCTGTGTCGACTGTCTCGAAACAACTGGATCATGTGCACGAAGCACTGGCTGTAAGTGGCTGGTTAGATATTATGTAATGACCTTGAACTTGAAAGCTAGTTCATGTTTAATGCAATAACTTTTGTGTTTAGTCAACAAGGAGTCATCTGACAAAGAGGTTGGAGAAATTGGATTGGAGGCTGGATGAGGAGATCGAAACAACAAATCTCATAGCAAATAATGTAAGACCTTACCTTCTTCCTTATATATAATAATTCTTAGGTAAGCACACAAAGATGTCGCTAAACCTCGAACCACACTTTTTGTTGTCTGAACTATCTAATTAGATTCAGTATAGATTTTGTAAGAGCTCAAGCCCATTGCTACAGATATTATTCTCTTTGGGCTTCCCCTCGAGGTTTTTAAAACACGTCTGCTAGGAAGAGGTTTCACACCCTTATAAGGACAAAATATGCTGAAAGGATCTCTATTGGTTTGTGGGGATAGCATTTGCTGTTAGAAGTGAGGAGTAAGTAATGTGACCATGTCACGGGGGATGTAGGGGAATGTTGGGGCCATCAGATACCAAATCGAGATTCCAATCATGACCCAAATCATGGGCATGGATCGTTACAAATGGTATCGATACCTCTCCCAATAAGATGTGGTTCAAGGACGAACTAAGGCAGAAATGGGTGGGTATGTGCCACCCGAATAAAGGAGGGTACATGAATGAATCAGGACATATCTGAATGAGAGTGATCCTGGGGATAGGATGACTAAGAAAGGTTTAAAAGAATCGAAAGTTACTACCTATTCTAACAAGATGCACCTTCTTTTTCGGTGGCTCAATCATACGAACTCTAAAACTAAATCTGCTTTGCTTAGAGCAATTCTATATTAGGTGACCTCCTGGGAATTTTCCTAAAAAACATATGAGTGAGAACAAAGTATGCTGAAATGACCAATGTTGGTCTGTAGAAGCGAGGAGTAAGTAACGTGACCATGTAGGGGATATCCATTTCAGTTTACAACATTGATATTTCTCCCATTGTCCTTGTGAAATAAGTCATTTTTGTGGAGCATACTCGGTTGAGCCACTCATTTGAAACTTTATCTGCATGCAGGTGGAGGAGGTTAAGTCCAACCTTTCTCAAATTGGTTTTGATGTTGAAACAATCCATCAAATGGTCTCACAATTGGTGAGTCACTCACTACCTTAAAACTCTTTCCTAGGGTGCAAACCACAGGACGAGCTGTTCTTGAACGTCCACTGACCTGAACAACTAACAGGAAGGAAAACTCGAGGTTCTCGAAAAGAAACAGGACATCACAAATTCTGGACTCTGGTATCTATGTCAAGCTGCTGGCGACGCCAAAGACCGCATAACCGACAAGCTCTTCCCCGTGAGTAATTCTTTGCAGGCAAAGAAGACTGCAACGATCAAGTATGAGGAGAACTCCCTCAAGGTATGAGAATAGTGCAAGAAAAAGTTGCATCTTTTTCCTTTTCCGGACAGCATTTTGAAGAGCCCAATATTTGTGACAGGGCCTGCAGTTCATCGCTGAAACTAAAGAGACCAGCATCAGGGCAGTACCAAATGGAGTGAAGGGAAACAGCCTTGACAACGGCAACAGTGAAAAGCTTCCTGTAAGAAGAACAAGATTGCATAGGTCATATCCTGTTGGGATGTCTTTGGCACGAGACATTATGGGCTGTGATGCATAATTCTTTGTTTTGCTACCTTTTTTTTTTTGTGGAGAAGCATTTGTGCTATGCTTATAAAATAAGGCGTACAGGTTTTACAAACACTTCCATTTGTTGTGTAAATTGTTTGAAGAAACTATGTCTCTTATCAAATCACATAAAGTTTGCATTTTTTTCTCCCTTCTCACAGACAGTGTTCTATCCCTTCTGTTCTATCTGATAAGTTTTGTTTACAAGATTTAAATAACAGACTTATAAACTAATCAAATCAAGACTACGGTTAACAGATATTGTTCACTTTTGCTTGTTGCATATTGTCGTCAACCTCACGGTTTTGAAATGTGTCTATTAGGGAGAAGTGTCCATACTCTTATAAGGAATGTTTTGTTCCCTTCTCCAAATGATATGGGACCTCACAATCTACCTTTATTGGGGCCCAATGTCCTTGTTGGCACACAGCGTAAAACTTGACTCTAATACCATTTGTAATAGCTCAAGCCCACTATTACTAGATATTGTCCGCTTTGGTCTGTCGCTGTCAGCTTCACAGTTTCGCTGTCAGCTTCACAGTTTTTAAATGTTTCTGCCAGGGAGAGGTGTTCATACTCTTATAAGGAATGTTTTGTTCCCCTCTCCAACCGATGTGGGACCTCACAATCCACTCCCGTTGAGGCCCAATGTCCTCGCTAGCACACCGCTCGAAACCTGGCTCTAATGCCATTTGTAATACCCCAATCCCATTGCTAGTATATTTTATCCATTTTGGCCAATTACGTATCATCGTTAGTCTGGCTTTGATACCATTTGTAATACCCCAAGCCCATTGCTAGTATATTTTATCCGTTTTGACCCGTTACGTATCGTCGTTAGTCTCATTATTTTAATATGCGTCTGCTGGGGAGATGACCTCACAAAAAAAAAAACAAGTCTTCGAGAACATCAATATGTGTTTAGTTTCCATTGAGGGATTTTTTTTTTTTTTTTTTTTTTTTTTTAATTATATAAAATAATAATATCGTTATTATGAATTATTTAATTAATTTATTGTTTTTTCTTTTATTCCTGAGCCGGGCCTGTGTTGACAACAATAGCAAGTTGGTTCAATGGCCCAAGATCTTTCAGGTTAGATTCGGGACCCGACTTTACCTTCTCCGTATACAAATGGAAAACGCAACCTAGGGCTTCCATTCTTGCGCTCTTGCCTCCACTTCCACCGGCTTCTTCTTTGCCTTCTCTTCTTTGGTGAAGGTAACCTAATTCCGTTTCTGAAGGTTAATATTATGTTTCTTTGTCATGTATTTATTCCGATTTTCCCACTTCTATATGCGGTTGATCCTTTTCTGTTCGTTTATTCTCTTCCTCGGATTTGCTTGAAATATTGCGTTTTTCCGATAATTGTTTCTTGGTCGAGGGTTATATGATATGTTGATGCGTTAGGTGAGATTTCAATGTTTTCTATTAAGATGGAGATCGTTGATTTTAGATCCTAGTTTTTTTTTTTTTTTTTTTTTTCCTCTCTCGTTATCGATGAATTCTCTTGTTCGTTCTTTTTAAATCAGTCATCGAACAGAAATTCAATGTTTTGAGGCCAAGTTATGTAATTATGTATGCTGTAAGTTTATGAACAAATCATGTTACTAACGTGTGCAATACTTTATGGCCTCTATAAATAGTAGCTGGTCGCTGCGATCCCTCTTTGTGCTCTTCGACCCGGGCCAAATCCCTGCACTATCTCAGCCATGTCTTCCAAGCAAGGTATGATCTGTTTCCTCAAGGTTATGGAAAATTTGAGCTTTCTATTTCAATTTCATAGGCAGTATCATCGATTGGATTAGAAGACAATTGCGAAACGATTGGCTATATTGTGATATATAATCCCCCTTTTTCCCGATTTAAATTGTTATATAGAGAAACGATTTTGTTGTTTTTCTTTACAGGAGGGAAAGCAAAGCCTCTGAAGCAACCCAAGGCTGATAAGAAAGAATACGACGAGGTATGCTTTGAATTCATTATCTTTAGGTCCTATGTCGTAGGTCTGTTTTCTTCCTTGTTCGGATTTGGACGCAACTTCTGGTATCGATGTAATTTATTTTCTCTGTTAGAATTTAGATTGTTTGTTGTCGGTAGAATGACTCTCCACTCTGTATCGTGCCCATGCCTGTGTTACTTTTCGTAACTACTGTTGGAATTTTACTGGGTTTTGTCAACAGGTTGATATGGCCAATATGCAAAAGAAGAAGGATGAGGAAAAGGTGAGATCTTGAACTTCAACGTTTCCTCTGATCGATTGATCGGTTGTGTCGAAGATTACTACGAACTATAGTTTTGAGTTGCTTGATGATGTTATGCAGGCGCTCAGGGAGCTTAGAGCAAAGGCCCAACAGAAGGGTACATTTGGAGGTGCTGGACTCAAGAAGAGTGGGAAGAAATGAGTCCTCCTACGCCACATATGTTAGATTACTTGATCTTCAATTGCAGATATCTGATGTCTTTGTAAGCAATTGATTGTGTGACATGTTATCCTCTGCATGAAACCGAATAACATGAAGTCTTCAAACGCTTTACTATTTTCTTGTTGTGTGTAAAACCTGGAAGAAGATAATATTGCTATGGTCCTTGTTTCTGGAGTGGAATGATTAATAGAAGTCGAACCCTTTGCAATATTCTAAACTATCTTTAGACCAAAAGCTAAATGAAATGAATCGTCGTAGGCTCTGCTTGGTTTTGGTATCGTGATTACATTGTTTTGGATTTTTTTAACTTTGCAGCTTTATTGATTTCTTACTCCTTTTTACTCGGGAATCACTATATTTCAACTCTATTGCTTCGGAACTATGATGAATGTTTTGCTGAACCATGCTGCCTGCTGTATCTCTGAATTTAAAGCAGAATGTGGGAAATTATCCTCGAGCCACTCAAATTAGCCCCATGTACCTTTCGGATTTGGGATGGTGTATTTGAAAAATGACGTTCAATGCTTTAAAAACATAGTAAATTTCAATAATATTTAGGAGAAGAACTAAAACATTAAGGAATAGGATAATTCTCTCCCTGCAAGAATCTCCAAGAATCCTGATTGAAGATCACTCTTGCCCATCAGCCTACTTTGCCCAGAGGTGCTCGAGTAGGAGCACAACAGTCTATCCCAAACCCAACCCACTTAGATAAAGTTAACCACTTAGATGAAGTTGCAAGGCATATGAAGGCATTGGCCTACTTTGCAAAGAGGTGTTCGGGCAGGAGCACAACAACCTATCCCAAACCTACTTAGATAAAGTTAACCCACTTAGATGAATTTGCAAACCCACTTAGATGAATTTGCAAGGCATATGAAGGGAGGGAGTGAGTGAGGATTGTGATCCTCCCGATTAATAATCACTCCAAAAGGAAGGAAGGTTCTTTTGAGCCAAATGATACAGACCCACACATTAGAATAGGTGCGGTTTCCCCGTTAATCATATTATGATGACCTTCTCGAATAATTTCACCGAGCAAAACGTGCTTGTGTTTATTTTTTCCTTACCACCACGAGAGCTCGATCAATATGCACAAACTAGAGGGTTTTAACAAAAATCTAGCTTTAATATAGAGTATAAATTACAAAATTTATCCAAATTTGTGGGTATTCTCCAGAATTGAATAATTTAATGTCCACCCAACCACCTACGTTGTTGAGATTTGGGAAGAACACATAATACACAAGGTTCCCACACTGTAGTACTTGGCAAAAGAACATGAAGTTTCAGAAACAATTTGCCACAACATGAACGCTTGGACCCCTCTAACCACACACACGTCTCTTCTCAAGGTAAACGGCTATGCCTCAAAAGAAAACAAGAATAAAGATATTGATCCAGGCAAAGGCTTATCTACACACAGCCACCTCAAATAAACCCCAAATTTAATGTAACATGTTCTGTCACTCCCTTAGCTGGGTTGTGTTGTAGTGAAGCCTGGCCTGGGCTCTATAAATAGCAGCCAAAGGAAAGTCCTCTAGAACATCACTAACCAGTTCTTCTCCGTTCTTTCCCTTTAGAAATGAAGTCCAAAGGTTTTCTGCTTGTGTGTCTTCTGCTTGTGTCTGCTTTGGTGGTGTCGTGGGCTATAGAAGCTCACACAAGCGAAGATGAGCAACAAGGTATTTGTTTGTACCATGATTTTAATCCATGTTTGCATGTAGATACGTAAGTAATCATTAATTTGATAATCCTCTAGTTTCAGAGAATGTAGCCCAGGAGGTTGAAGAGGCTAAACATGGGCATGGTGGCGGCGGTTATGGAGGCGGTGGGTCTGGCGGCGGCGGTCAAGGTGGAAGTGGGTCTGGTGGCGGCGGTCATGGCGGAGGTGGGTCTGGTGGCGGCGGTCAAGGCGGAGGTGGTTATGGTGGCGGTGGGTCTGGTGGTAGTGGATCTGGCGGTGGCGGCAAAGGAGGAGGTGGATATGGCGGTGGAGGGTCTGGCGGAGGAGGGAAAGGAGGCGGTGGCAGTGGCGGAGGTGGGAAAGGAGGCGGTGGCAGTGGCAGTGGCGGAGGAGGGAAAGGAGGTGGTGGATACGGCGGAGGTGGAAAAGGAGGCGGTGGGAGTGGCAGTGGAGGAGGAGGGAAAGGAGGAGGAGGGAAAGGAGGTGGGGAATACGGCGGAGGAGGAGGAGGAGGAGGTGGAGGGTACGGAGGAGGAGGAGGAGGTTATGAAGAGAGTGAGTATACAAGAGGAGGACGAGGAGGGTGGAAGGGAGGAGGTGGAGGAAAAGGCGGCGGCGGTGGAAAAGGTGGCGGCGGCGGAAAGTGAGGGAATAGATAAGAAGTAAATGGAGTGTTTAAATAACTTTTAAGATAAATATATAAATATATAGTAGTAGTAATAGTAATAATAATAATAATAATAATAATGGGTTTAGGGTTTAAGAAGGAAGACGACGACCATACTGAAATTGTATACACTTCAGAAGCTGAAGCAAGCTGTGCGTTATCCCATAAATGTATGCCTGTATGGCTCAGTGGCAGTTCTGTAATTTCAACCTAATAACTATTACTATTACTATGTATAAATATTAATGTTTAAACTTTTATCTCTCCCTTCTTCTCTCATTTTATTTATTTATTTACTTTTTTTATCATCAACTTTTATAACCCACCAAAGTACAATCATATGCACGTATACCACCAAACTACAATCATGCAAGCCTATTTTTGTTATTTTACACTCCTAGGTAATATTTATCTAAATGGGTATCGGAAATTCAATAATAGACGTTCGTTGGTTGACATTCAGGAGAATCTTTCCCCTTTTAGGGCAAACTCGATCGAAAAAGAAAGGGTAGGCCCCTCTTCGAAGGTATCTAGTATTTCTTGATAGTGATTTGGTGCATGTTGGTGTTGTTTTGATCGTGTACAATAAAGAGAATTTTGTGTGATCGTTGTTGTTTTGATCGTGTACAATAAAGAGAATTTTGTGTGATCGAGAATTTTGTGTGATCGTTGTGATAATGGTGTTTCGATCAGATCATTTGAATATTTATTCGTAACGTATTCTCTTAATTTATTTAATTAAGGATTTATATTTTTAAAGAAATATTGGGAAGTTATTTTTAGACCATATGCTAAATATTTATATATTTTAGTTATGTAAATATAAATGTTAGTATGTTCCCTTTTCAACTATGTCTAAACTATTACTTTCTCAATGTCCGAAGCGGCGTGATTTGTCGTCTTCCCAATTTACACCCAAATTTGAAAAAAAAAAAAAAAAAAAAAAAAAAAGACATAAAACAAAGAAGAAAACGACGTGTCGTCTGAATTTTTGTTGGTTTCTTAAAATACTCAAAACGCCGTGTGCACATCTCATCTTAATCGCTGGCTGTTGGTTGAGGAAGCCATTTGCAACTCACGTGACCTAATTTTTATTTATATATATCATTCAAATATTTGTGTTTATATCCCCTAATTATGTTTTCATTTTACAAATTTTATTCGAGTCGAAATTTCGCTCAAGCTTCATTTTGATCACGAATCGTACTAATTATTTAAAATTTTATTATATATAAAAAAAAAATATGTCTAATTCAGACGCGTAAAAGTTAATATTAATTTTAAAATTTTATGAATATTTTTTTATCGAAATTTTTACATAAGGGTATTAATGAAATTTTAAATATTGTCAAAGGTACCTAATTTATAAATATGTAATTAATAATGGGAATCTGAAAATTAGAACATTGCTATCCAAATGTTCCCATTTTTTTTATTTTATTTAAATAATTAATTTTAATTTTATTCTATTAAGCATATTATAGGGTGATCCATCAGGAGCTTGGTTGTATTATTTAAATCTATATTATAATTAAATTGATTTTTCCTTTTAATTATGATATTTATTGATGGAATCGAATAAAACGATCCAGTTGCCGGGCCTCCACCCATTAATTATTTCTTCTAATTTGGATTTATTATACTCCCTTCTAAATCATGATTAGCTGGATTATTTCCCATTATATTTCTAATTAAATACCTTTTTCTCGTTAATTTTCTTTTTTAATTCATTATCAAGCTTAATATATTCGGGCCAATGAATGAGATCACACATTGGTTGAAGAGAAGAACGAAACATTCCTTACAAGGGTGTGAAAACCTCTCCTTAACAGACATGTTTTAGAAAACCGTGAGTTGACGGCGATACATAACGAGCTAAAACGAACAATATATTAACGGTGGGTTTGGACTGTATAAGCGAGGATACTGGGCCTTAAGAGGAGTAGGTCCAAATGGATTAGTTTAATTATGTCGGAGCTATTTGGTGCCAAATTTTGATTTGAATCTTGGACGGGAGACGTGTTGTTAGGTTATTTATGGGGAAGGAGAAAGACAAAATGAAGAACCACAACGTGTGAAACAAAGAGGAACCTATACGGTCGTGTTTTTCAAAATTAAAAATGAAAACTTTATTATTTAACCCTTTGAAAACAGCATCAACGGGAAACCCTCGTTGTTCTTCATCTTCTTCTTCTTCTTCTGGTTCTTCTGGTTCTTCTTCTTCTTCCCAAGAAGCTTCAAACGGCTATGAAGAGAAAGAAAAAGAAAGGCTCCATTTCTGCAGATTTTGAAGCTTTTCTTCTGCCTCCCATTTGAAGACTTCATCGTCAAAAAAACACACACACCCACTTTGTCACGGCGGCGTACATGGCAAGGCCAGGCATTTTTTCTCTCTCTCCTTTTCCCTTTTTACCCCTCTTTTTTTGCTTCGTTTTACTCCTAATTTCATGTGGGTTTTGATCCAAGGTTGTTATTGTATACATATCATGAATATTTGAACATTGAATCCAAAAATAATGTTTGTTTAGCGGTATCATAATTTGGATCAGAGCTCATGATTCCTTACCTAACATTTGAGTTTTTTGAAGCATTATTACGAGGTTAAAATTGATAGAGCTTGTCTCCAATAATGTCAGTGAAAAAAGGTGTGTTTTTTTTACCTATATTTTGTCTTCCGCACGTCATATTCCTTCTTTCTTTCCATTCAAGACTTAGAGAGCCTGAGGTGCTCGTGGATTGAGTTAGGTTAGTTGTCACGACATTTTCTAGACCCAACCTAATTATTCAAATTATAAATTTTTTAAAACTAAACCCAATGTTAATATCTAATTATTTATTTACTTTTAAACCTACCTCGAGAGAAAAAATAATTACAAAAATGAAATAAAATTAATATATATATATATATTGTATCACAAGTAAAAAAAATTAAATTAATATGAAAACACAGAATGAAGAAGCTTAATTTATAAATTATGATTTATTTAAGTTTAATTTAAGGTTAATTGAGTTTTTCAAGTAATAAACTTATTTTAATCTCCGAAAGGAGGGCATGCAAATTCATTAATATTGTAATAAACTATATAGCCTTGCAGTGCGTGGTCCAAATTTATACGCCATGCGTTGCGCCCGAGGATCTTGTTGACTTTTAAATTTTTATTTTCTTTATAATTTAAATATTATTATATTTTTTTAAATTATTTTCCAATTAAAAAATTAAGAAACAAAACAAAATAATTTAAAACATTTATTAATTGCCGGACGCAACGATATTAATTAGCAATAAAAGTTATTGTCGTGTGACTATGAATTATGTTTATTTTTTTTATAATAAAGTTTATATGGGGAATCGGATTAATACTTTTTTTTTAAATGATTTATTCATTCTAGGTTTGATGCTAATTACCCTAGATAAATAGTAATTTATTAATTAAATGTCATAATTACAGGAATTAGGAGTAAATAATTATAGATTTTAATTATTAAGCTATTGATATAATAATATGGGCTGTTTTATTTTTTAAATGACTATAAATTTAAATGAAAATTAGTTATGAATTTATATAAATTATAAATAATTATTAAATGGAGAAATAAGAAAGGTGAAGATTACCAAACCGCCCTTAATTTTTGAGTGAAAATGAAGGGATTTGTCTTAAAGCCAAAACCAGCGATGTCAGTGGGATGTCTTCTGTTGTCGTTGATGCACGTGTACTCTTTGTGTCCGTCGATTTTCGGGAAGTGATTTCAACGGTTCAGATTGAATTGTTGTTTAAGTGGGACCCACTAAATTAATCCGGCCCAACAGTTTAGTGTTTGTTTTGTTTGAAAAGGGCCGGCCCATAATCCGGATCTTTACATCTGTCCAACTACCTTCCGGAATTTGTGAAGAGTGGGCCCCCATGGTCGCAGGTCCACCCAAAAAACATGACGTTGGCAAGCACACGTGTGAGACATTCCACCCTGGCATGCCCTCTCGGTTATGGACAACGATGAGGGAAGTTCGCACGTGACACGGGTTTTTCGGGCCGGGTTAAGACACGGGTGGGGCCCACCTGCCAGCTCATGGGCTACCATGGTTCGAGAAAGGTCAAAAGTTTAAATTTCTTGTCCAAATGAAAAATACAATAAATTTACGTCTAATAAAATAAAAATAAAGTTGATAATTATAAAAAATTATGAAATTTTAATCTCGCTTATTTTTTTAATTTAATAATTATGAGGTAAAAATTTAACGATTCATCGGTAAAATGATAATTGATATTTTTGTCTATTAAATTGTTAAATATTGGGAACTTGTTCAAATTTCATACTCGTTTTATTGGCGTTCCATGAACATATATTTTAAACAATATTAATTATGCTACTATTTATTATATTTATTGGTTGCACCTCTACGTCACTATGCCAACCAATTTTACTGAATGGAATTAATAAATAACCAAAAATAAATTATTGAAAAAAGTTGTGGATTTCCTTCTTCCACATTTAAAAAATTTATAAACTTTCTAAAATGTCATTTAAATCTAAAAATAAATATTTTAATTTTATATTTAATATATTTTTTTAATTTTTAAAATATTTAATATTGGATTAAAAAAATTATTTTCAACCCCATTATTATGGTAAATGAATACTATAATCTGATTTTTTTTTGTTAAAAAAAAAAACTATATTCTTATATTTCCATTGGTGGGAAAGAAAATAAAATAACCAGAAACATAGGAGGCTGTTACATAGTTGTCGAGGATAATTTGGACATTTCACATGCAGTAAGTTTCAAAATCTTACCAAATAAAAAACTAAATTAATAAAAATAGTCGTAAATTTTGTATTTTATCTAAAAATAATTAAAAAAAATAATTTATTTAAAAAATATTTTCATTGAGCTTTAAAAAATTTCATTAATAATTTTCAAATTTTAAAAAAATACCCATAAAATTTTAAAGATAACATTAACATTCTTTACCTATATTAAAAAGACAAACGTCTATTAACACCTTAGAGATTATCTCCAAACTTTTTAATGTTATTTTTTTTTAGAGTTTACGAGTATTTTTTAAACCTGATACTAACCATAAATGTATTTTTTTGAACTTTTAAAATTTTATTTAAGAGTATTATTGAAATTTTTTAAAATTAAAAAAGTATTTGTTTTTTTATTTATAGATAAAATCCAAAATTGAACTGTATTTATATTAATTTGAAAAAAAACATAATCCCATCGTGTCTGTCACTATAGCTGTCTCTTCTTCAAAATAATCATTAAACTAAAAATCTTATCTTTTTCCATTCAGTTTAGAACGTTACATAAAAAAAAAGAATTTTAAAAAACCATATTTTTCAATATTCTAATTCAGATTTTTTATTTTTTAAATAATATTCATGACCCCTTTGAAGTTAGCTCGATTTGGACTTTTTCTTCATTTTTCTTGTTATTTTGTTTCATAAATATATATATATAAATTAATTCTTCCATTTTTCATCACAGGCTCAGCCCTATCCCGTGGCTTTGCTTCCATTTGTTCTTATTAGCTCTTATTTCCCCTAAAAATCCCGATTTTTGTGTGCCCAGCAACGGCTCACAGCCCTCCATTTTTGTCTAAAATTCCAAAAGAGATATTTATTTTTTTCACGTTTAATCTCGACCCTTTATCGCCTCTGCTATGATTCACATATAGAATCTCTGGTTTTATCTTCCTGCTTTCCCCTTTTACCTAAACCTTTTCTTCTGCTTGTCTCCGTTTCTAAATTCTTGTGGGAAGAATCAATTTCTTCTCATTTTTTCTAATGAAACACCCCACTACTTAGGCTGATTGTTGTTTGTTGATTTGTTTATTTGCTTTCATGGCGGATTTGATGGCAATGGCGTGGAGGTTTTGGAGAACATTTCTTATTAGATAGCGTTTTTTTCTTCATCCAAGTCCTGGGATGATATCGATTTCTATGAAGATCAGGTGCGCAGCCTATTGAAGCTCCAAAATAGACCGATTCGTGGTTTGAGGCAGGTGGGGTTTCTTTATTTGACGAAATCATCTTACCCTCTTTGTATAAAATAACCTAAACCACCAAACCTCGCTCCCCCATTTTCTTGATCTATTGGAATAGCCCCAAGAAATGTTTGGGACTCAAAGCAAAAGAGATATTGCTCTTGAATTGCAAGCTCAGATTCCAGTTCTAAGGCCGAGCATCCATGCGAGGAGGGCGAATATCACAGTTAAGTTTCAAGATCTATATGGGTTCACAGTGGAAGGCAATGTGGATGATGTTAATGTGTTGAATGAAGTGAGGGAAAAGGTTAGGCAACAGGGTCGTGTTTGGTGGGCATTGGAGGCCAACAAAGGCGCTAATTGGTACTTGGAACCCTCTGTTTCTGAAGGGATTGCTCTCAAATCTTCTCTCAAATTGTCCACTCTTGCTAATGCCATCACTTTGAAGAAGTTGATTAGGAAGGGGATTCCTCCTGTTCTTCGCCCTAAGGTTTGGTTCTCCTTATCCGGAGCTGCAAAGAAGAAATCCACTGTTCCTGAGAGCTATTACAATGATTTGACCAAGGCTGTTGAAGGGAAAGTCACGCCTGCTACTAGGCAGATTGATCATGTAAGTTCTTTGCTTGATTTCCCTTCAAAGGGTATCTTTGTTGGTATGATCTCTTCACGATCCTTGATTTTGGATGACTATACACTTTCAGCTACAATAGTTTCATAATCATCCTATTGATGGATTCCCACTAGGATTTTGTACACTTTGATATCATTTAGTTTCAAATCACATCGATTTAGCTTTACATATCAGAATCATTCTCAACAAGTCCATACGAAGTGATCCCAATGGATAAACACCAAAGGTCTTGAACGACCTATCCCGTAGAACAACTCAAAAGATAAAAAGAAGTATAGTTCATTTCTTCATGTTGTTCTTTTGAGTAAGCAGTGTATGTTAGGAAATGTTGTGAAGCTATTAATTCTTGAAGTAGTCAAGAGACCTCAATTATCATTATCTACTTTTCAGGGATGAACTTTATGATTCAATAAACGATGCAGATGGGATCTGGTACCGATAATAAGTTCGAGTATCATAATATATAGATGATTATAAATTGAATGTTAGTTCTTGTTGTTGTTTGCTATTTTTGTTCTTTTCAGTTTTTAATTTGTTCTTGTAACCATAAGATGAATGCCCTCATTGTGATTTATCCATCCATTCATTCATCTCTTATTTGAATACCTCATATGCAGATGGGACCTGGAATTTTCTCTCTTAATCTGGAGAATGATTGGATGTTCATTCTATTTGTTTTAACTTGTTCTATTGTTTTTTTGATCGATACGTGTAGGACTTGCCGCGTACTTTTCCTGGTCATGCTTGGTTAGACACTCCAGAAGGTCATGCCGCTCTTCGACGTGTTCTTGTTGGGTATTCCTTCCGGGACTCGGATGTTGGATACTGTCAGGTGGGTTTGTTTTTTCGTTCACTCTAACATAGCCCTCTGCTCTGTAAGTTTACAGAAGTTTTTGATCGGTTTACTATACACCTGACATGTTTCAGTATTCGACATCCTTTCTTCTTGGTCTGATTTTTCTCT
The DNA here is from genome assembly GCF_057944985.1 of Cucurbita pepo subsp. pepo. NCBI lineage: Eukaryota > Viridiplantae > Streptophyta > Magnoliopsida > Cucurbitales > Cucurbitaceae > Cucurbita > Cucurbita pepo. The sequence continues at coordinate 17,910,438 of NC_141802.1, read as the reverse complement.
ACTCCTGCATATTTGCATCGGCGATCATTTGAATCCTATCCTTAATTCATCTCTCTCTCTCGCTCGGTCGCTCTCTTCTTCTATCCTCTTCTTCCTCCCTTTTGTTTCTCTAAGAATATTGATTTAGAATACAAAAATGATTTACTAGTTATTACATAGTTTTGGTATTAATCTTTTTGTGGGCTGAACTGACCTGTAATTTAGAACACATGGAATTAATACAGTTTCGGTGCAGGGCTTAAACTATGTTGCTGCGTTGTTATTGCTTGTGATGAAAACAGAAGAAGATGCTTTTTGGATGCTAGCTGTTCTCTTAGAAAATGTTTTAGTTAGTGACTGTTACACGACCAACTTGTCAGGATGTCATGTCGAGCAAAGGGTGTTCAAAGATTTACTTACCAAGAAGTGTCCCAGGTGCCTAGATTTGTTTTGAAGTTCATATATTGTCTAACTAGTACAAGCTATTTCTAAACTGGCATGTAAATGCAGGATAGCTGCCCATTTGGAAGCTTTGGATTTCGATGTCTCCCTTGTCGCTACGGAGTGGTTCCTCTGTCTTTTCTCGAAAAGCCTACCTTCTGAGGTAAGAACGATATCCGGGCGCCTGCGTTTGAGCAAATGGAAGCTCTTCCTTATATATTGTTCATCTTTTTGTTATACATCTGTCTGTAAACTCTCTAAACCATGTTACCATGTTTTATTTCGGTCCCTTTCTCAGACGACTCTACGTGTTTGGGATGTCCTTTTCTACGAGGGGGCAAAAGTTTTGTTTCATGTGGCTTTGGCTATCTTTAAGGTAATTGCTTTGGCTAAGGCTACCGATGACTATATATCGTCCCGAGCACTTTGTAATGACGTCTTGATCTGTGATTTCAGATGAAGGAAGACGAGTTACTCGTAACCCATCATGTGGGAGATGTGATTAATATTCTACAAAAAACTACACATTACCTATTTGATCCCGACGATCTACTGACGGTATGCATCCAAATATTCATCCATCTTTGACATTGTTTTACTCTATGCCCCTTCCCCATTGTAATCTAAGGCGATTTGAAGCTTCGACTGGCTGCGTGTTAGCTCTTGTTTCTTACTGAATCAAAGATCTCCGAATCATTTCACTTGATGGTTTAAACAAAGCGTTTGGATTGTGAACTTGCAGGTAGCATATGACAAGATCGGATCGATGACTACGAACACCATATCAAAGCAAAGGAAAAAGCAAGAACCAGCCGTTATGGCCGAGCTGGATCAGAGATTGAGGCGACTAAATTCCCAAGTGAACGACAAAGAACATCATCCATTCCCTCCCGTCAAGTCGAGCTGATCAAACTATAAAATTATAGCTATATTTAATGGGAGAATACACGACTCCCCTGCCTGAGAGAGAGAGGAAGTTAAAAAAAAAACAAAAAACAAAAAAAAAAACAACAACAGAGCATCTGTTTTTTCTATGGTGTTTGTTTGTAGCTTTATAAATGTAAATTACAAAGAATTAATACTTTCTATATACTGTTAATTACACTGAAACAGAGCATTGTGGGTTCACCATGCTCTGTAATTTCTGGTCTGATGTAATGAGTTATCTGTCAATGGAATCAGATTTGTTTCACGCCTCTGTTTTTTCTAATAGGGGATAACTTTTAGTGCAAGGGACGAATCATAGGCTTCCTTATTCAACATGATCATCAAAATAACTTAAACTGAGTGCAATTTCTGTCCGACAATCTGATGAAACTGAAGAAAAGATTAAAAGGGTACTCAAATATTAAGTAGAATATGCTAAAGAAAGTCCACAGCAAGCCGTGTGATTTTAGTTATCCGTTCGAAAATCATGTCCACTGCCTTATTAAACTGCTACCTTGTGAAGAAGAATCGAGTACTCTCTCTGTAATGGGTAAGTCTTGCGAATTGCGTTAAACCCCACAAACCCATATAAACGATTTGAAGTTCTTCGAATCTGAGCGCCGATATCTCGAGTACTCTCTGTGTAATGGGCAAGTCTTGCGAATTGCCTTAAACCCCAGAAACCCATAAGAACGATTTGGAGTTCTTCGAATCCGAGCGCTTGATTTCGGAGTTTCGGCTCATCCGATGCCTCCAAGGCGCAGCAATCCTTGGACTCTGGACCTCGACCCCGACCTTTACGGAATCGATCTCGACCCATCTGATTTTGGGTCATCTCTTCCCCTAAAAAAGGTCCCAAACGGTGATATCTTCTCTGCATCTCGAGCCGGAGATGTCGACCGTCTTCGCTACCTTCTCGAGTCCGGCGTCAATGTCAATGCGCGCGACCAGTGGGACTCTGTGGCGCTTTACTACGCGTGCTTGGCAGGGCACCTTGACGCTGCCAGAATGTTGCTTGAGAACGGCGCTATATGTTCGGAGCACACTTTTGATGGCGATAGGTGTCATTATGCTGCACTTAATTTGAAGGTGCGGAAGCTTCTCAAGGCGTTTGAAGCACGACCGCCGCCGCTTGGGCCATTGCAGGCTGCTTTGCGTGAAACTTTCTTGGGGTGTGGAGCTAATAGGGCGTATTTGAAGCAGGCTGAAAGCCTCCATCATCTTTCAGGTAAAGTTTTGGGTTCCAATCTCTTGATATTGTTTATTGCTATGATGTGTTTGGATTGTTTCCATTTCTTAATTGGCTATGATAGTTTATAGAATTGTATGAAAGATGAACAAGTTCTAGTTATCAGTGATGAATATCATATATTAGGCCACTGCAGAAGTTGTTCTTGACAATGCTCATATAACAGGCCTTCCATTCAACTCCGAATCGAATTACGAGTTCTTCCCACCCGATGTTTCATTTGTCGTTCAAGGTAGGCCGATCGAAGCTCACCGAGTTATCCTAAGCGCTCGATCCGCTTTCTTCAAGAGGAAGTTCGAAGCGGGTTGGAAAGATCGAAAGGAAGTTAGATTGTCAAAGGAAAGGCTGTCATATCCAGCTTTACATAGTCTCATTCACTTCTTTTACTCTGATAGACTCGAGATTGCGGTCGACGACATGGAAGACCTTATCAGAATTTGCAAAGTCTGCAAATGTGAATCCTTACTCACAATTCTTGAGAAAGAACTGGTTCATCAAAAGTATGCTCAGTACAAAGCTTTGGGCGACGTTGATAACTCGATGAAAAGGTTCATCTTACAGGGCGTTTCCCTTCCTGAAGACGATCGCCTTCCAGCAGCTTTACGACGGATGCTTCAGATTGCTTTAGCTAACTCTACTACGGATCATGGCCAAGACAATGATGCTAATGATTTAAGTTTACTTGCTAGTAAAATGCTGATCAATGATAACATGGATGATCTTGCAGATATTTGTATTCGAGTCGATAACAAGTTTTTCCGCTGTCACAAAGTTGTTTTAGCATCAAGGTCAGAGTATTTTAAGGCGAGAATATCCCGTATCAAGGATTTCGGTGAAGGAAAAGATGAACTTTCAGTTCATACTCTTCCGTTTATCGAAGAACACGATTTGAGCATGGAAGCATTCGAAAAAATGATCGAGTATATGTAAGTTCCAATTCATCCCACCCTATTTAGATTACTGTGGTTGGAGATTGTCTATGCAGTCTTGGGAAGAATCCTTTAATAGTTCTTCAAAATTGGTTGCGATTCTCGTCCATCTGTCACGGCCCAAGTCCATCGCTATCAAATATTGTCCTCTTTGGACTTTTACTTCCGGGCTTCCTCTCAAGATTTTTAAAACGCAGTCTGCTAGAGAGAAGTTTCCAAACCCTTATCAAGAATGCTTCGTTCTCCTCCTCAACTGATATGGGATCTCACAATTTTAAGATGAAGTTTTAATATTCATTTCTGCATCGAAATGATTATGTTATGATGACAGTAGCGACCCTAGGTAGGTAGAAATCTAGGGTCGTTACAGTTGGATTGTGAGATCCCACATCGGTTAGGGAGGAGAACGACGCATTTTTTATAAAGGTTTGGAAACCTCTCCCGAGCAGGTGCGTTTTAAAAACCTTGAGGTTAAGCCCAAAGAAGACAATATCTGCTAGCGGAGCTTGGACTCATCCATCAGTGTTAGATTTTTTCTTGCTTGCTGACACTGTTTTGGGTTCTTGGATGGTTCAGGTACACAGATTGTTTGAAGGATATAGATCCTGATCAGGTAATTTATATGCTAATTAGAACTGCTTGCAAATTCTTGATGGTTCTACTGCTAAATTTTCGTTGTCGATCGAGTAGGCGGAAGAAATGTTCGATGCTGCTTCGAGATATCTTTTATTCCCTCTTAAGCGTGCTGTAGCCGATGCTTTGCTACCACAATTGGAAATGGTTTCCCCAGCAGAACTATGCCAATGGTTAATACTGTCTGACATGTATGTCGAAAATATCGATCCTCTACGAGTATTACGAGTATCTTTATGATGTTTAAGTGACCCCATGAGGCAAGCTAATCTAAACAATGAAATCATTGCTCTCCTCCTTTCCAGGTATGGTGTTATCAAGATACGTGAGTATTGTTTGGACACAATAGCTTGCAATTTCGAGACATTCGCCGATACTCGAGAGTTCAGAGAGATGCTATTGACCCTTCCTCCACCATCTGGGGATTCCTCGCTCCGTACGACAGCTCCGAGCGCTCCAGGAGCTGCTGTTAATATCGATCAAGGCAACGTTCTTGACGATCTACGAGAAAAATGGCTTGAAGCTGAAGCTGCTGAACTTGATAAGAGAGACGAAAGTGCTCTACTCTTCGATAAGCGTCTCGAGATGCTAATGCTCGTAGCAGAACGAGAAAATGAGACCGGTAACCATCCTACACCCATCTGAATTATACTTTCTAGTTTAGAATTGGAGAATTTTGTTGGGGTTTTTGTAACTTTAGTTGCTTGATCATTGAACCATAAGTTTGTTCTTAGGCGTTTCATTTTTTGTAATATATTACAACAGCTTGTGCTATAATAAATTTTTACTTGATCACTGAAGAAAACTTGTCTTAGGAACTGTAGTAAAACTACATCCTCTTTATCCTTCCTCACTAAAACAGGAGCTGCTAAAGCCAACTGACTCCAGAGGCCCCCTTGGGCAATCCTAAACGAAAAGGAGGGCGAATCTACCGATGATGGTGAAGCCTTCCCGTCGGTAGTATCGGCAGCAGGAGCGATGTCGGGCTCAGAACTGGAGATGGGGTGGGAGGGATATCAGAAAATTGCCTCTGGAAGTAGTACACGATCGAGTTGGTTAACGGCAACGGGATAGGTTGAAAGCATGCTGCTACTCACTTTCGTGTCGGTCCAGCCAGAGCTAATCTGCACGGTGCCGGATGCATCAGTAAAATTGAAACTGTACTGCTCACTAGCAAATGTAGTAATGGGGCTCTTTTTGGGTAAGGTCGTTGAAATCAGCTATAGTAATGTGGTAAGCCATGAAAGAGTAGCAATTGACTTAAAGCTGTTCCTTGGTTAAACTGGATGGAGAAGGTTTCTGAGTGATGAAAATGCACTATCCTTGGGTACAAATGGTTATTGTATCAGACCATTACAAATGGTATTAGAGTCAGACATTGAGCGATGTGTTAGTGAGGAAGTTGAACCTCGAAGGGGGAGGACACAAGGAGGTGTGCTAGCAAGGACTGGAATGTGAGATCCCATATCAGTTGGGGAGGAGAACGAAACATTGTTTATAAGAGTATGGAAACCTCTCCCTATCAGACACGTTTTAAAATTCTTGAAGGGAAGCCCGAAGTAGACAACTAAAAGAAAACAATATCTGCTAGTAGTGGGTTTGGGCTATTACAGTTACTCCCTCTTCAGAATCGTTAACTTGTTTTTGGGAGGTGTCAATGACATTGGTGGATACAAGGTAGCCAAGGAACTTATGGAATGGTCCTGCTACCATAAACAAGTGAGATTAACATGCTCACAAACCGGTGCCGGTGTTGGAGGAGGCTTAGCAGCAATCCGAGTGAGCACACACCGGTGAAGAGCAAAAGAGGAGTAGTCAAACACGAAACAAGAAAACCACGTAAAGTTTCATTTTTTGTTCTGCCATATCCTTGAAACGCACAAAAGCCATCGAATTAGTTCTAACCAGAAGAACCCCATTTCTAGATACACAAACCAAAGTTCATATATTCATAAGAATTGTTCCCGGTTTCTTAATGTAAACTCATAAGATAGAAACTCAATCGAGTTCTTATCACTAAGAGTACAGGTCTTTACTGGTCGAGCTGAAGTCGTCGAGTTAACTTGTATGGTAAAAGATATCATTTCGTTCATGTCATGACTCGATTAACACTCACATTAACCTCTATTCAATTAGCTCTAGGGGGGATTCTCTTTTGGCTGCCCTCCAGTTTCAACGACTCCATGATCAACCATGGTACGGTTAGGAACAAACCCAGGCTGATTCGAATCCAAATGATCCAATCAGAAGCACAGGGTGGGCTTGTCAGCAGTGACCATGTCTGCCACGTGTCACGAGTTCATTTGGTGGAAGCTCCATATGTGGAAGGTGGGATCCACGTGGGTGGGCCAGCTCACCGCCCATTCCAAAAGCGATATAACCTCTTCCCAACTTTTTACACCCCCCCTTTCGGGTTCGTGGCCCCCACTCTCGTCCTCATAATCTTTAGGGATCATTTTTTTTCTACGTTAAAATAATTTTTATAATGTTCAAAATTATTTACAATAAATAAATAAATATATATATATATAACGAACAAATAACTTAAAATTTATTCTTAATTATATATTTTATTTTTTAAAAAAATATAACTGAGTGATCTAATTATTATAACATATCATCACATTACTATCTTTATTTTGATTCTTTACGTGTGTTCGAGTAAATAATATTAATAATTATTAAAGAAATAAAATTTTATTTACAATTGGTTTCAGTTTGGTATTTAAACGAGCTAGAATAAAATTTTATTTTTATTATTATTATTCTTCTTATTTATGAAATGGTTATTGAAAGTTTTGGCCAATTTTAAGTATTGGTTGGGAGGTCGACATCGTCAAGTAGAAGAGGGATGGCTGCGTGCTTGGGTGGCCTCCACCTCACCCAATCACACTCATCATCCATAGACTTTTTTGCCATGTGGCGGCTAAGTGGGCCCCTTGTTTTCTATTCTCTTCATCATCCACCGTTCATCACTAATCAACATTCAAAAAGTGGGTCCCTTCCTTTATGATGAGTCAATTTTCACACACCATTCCATATGCCACGTCAGTATTTCATACGTTTCGTCGACGGAAGTCCTTCTGCGTTGGCCTCCACCTCCTCGGGCCCACTTCCACGTCTGCCATCTCAATGATTTAAAATATATATATATATATATTTGAAATAATTAAATCAAAACTAATAAGTCTTGTTAAAAAAATTATAATATTTTTACAATTTCTAAGACAAAATGTGGAAGAATTAGATGAACACGACAATATTGTCCACTTTAAGCATAATCTCTCATGATTTTGGTTTGGGCTAGACCTCACACCAATGGAGATAATATTCCTTATTACAAACTCACGATCATTCTCTAAATTAACCGACGTGGGACTTTCATCATCCAATAGAACCAACCACAGTATGCCTAACTAAACAAAATCATTCCTTACAAGGGTGCGGAAACATCTCTTTAATAAGTGAATCTTAAAACTGGAGGGCCGGCGACGATACGTAATGAGCAAAAGTGGACAATATATTTATAACGACGAACATGAGCTGTTGCAATAAAACATAGAGTAATGTGATGGTGTCAAGCTGACAATAATGTAGATTTGCTCTTGTGTTACACATAAATAACTAATTGCTGTTCAATCTGTCAATAATTTTAACGATACCACGGTGTATGAGATCTTATTAAATCATAAACACAAATTGGATTTTGATTAAAAATTACTCAATAATTGAGAGAGAATATGAAGCATAAATTATTAATGAGGTTTAGATGATTAAGGCAAATGAAGAGCTAATTAAGGGGATGATTGATTATAAACACACAATCTTTCACTTGAAGTTGTTTAGCAATTTAAAGTAAATTATGTTGTTGATTTTCGTGAGAGGTAAAGTGTCAAATCCCAATTGTTTTTTGATGTGTCCCCACATGAACACACTTCCAGTTCTATATATAATCCATTCTCCTTCATCATTCTTCCATCCCACCATTTCTTTCTCTTCTTCAATTTCTCTCTCTACTGCAATTTTACCATGGCCACTGCAGAGGTAAATATTGGGTCCTGCTCTGTTTTTCATGTTTCATCAATCTTCTTCTGATACGAGGTTAATTTTCAGGTTGTAACACAGGAGGCAGCTCTCCAAGAAGAAGTAACAACAGAGGTGGAGGTACCACCGTTGAAGGTTGAAGAAGAGGCACCGGCGGAGGAGGTGGCAAAAGAAGAAGCGGCTGAAGTGGCTGAACCCCCTGTTGAAGTTGAGACCAAGGAAGTAGTAGCAGAGGAGGAAGAAGAAGAAGCAGAGGAGGCGGTTGTGGAAGAGAAAAAAGAAGTAGAAGCAGCTGAAGTTGAGGCGGAAGAAAAAGAGGAAGCGCCAGCTGAGTCTGAGCCGGCGGTGGCGGCGGAGGAGGAGGAGGAGGAGGAGGAGGCCAAACCAGAGGCTGAGCCAGCGGCGGAAGAAGAGGCTGTTGAGGTGAAAGAGACGGCTGCAGAAGAAGCAGAGGAGAAACCGGCTGAAGAAGAAGCGGCAGCTGAGAAGGGTGAGTGAAGTTGTGTAGAGTGTGGGTGTGTGTGTGTGTCATGTTTAAGCGGTTGATTGAGTGGGGAAGGGAGTGAATAAGGCAAAAGGGTTTATAGGGATTAGGGGAACTTGTCTTTCTTTATGTGGATGTTTGTTTGGAATGCAATATTTTTGCTTCTCATAATGTGTTTTGTGTACTTCATATAGCTTTGTGTAAGCTTTTGAGTGTCGGGTTAATGTCGTGTTTGGCTTTACCGTTCTCGACGATTAAAAGAGCAAACTCTTCTTTCAATATCTCGAACATTAAGACTCTAAAGTCTATAAACACTCGTTTCAGAAATTAAAGTAGTATTTTACTTTGAAACAGAATTAGCGTTTCAGGCTCTTTACAGGAGAGGTGGGGTACTCAGTCTAGTTCAAGCTCTTTGAAACAGTATTTTACTTGCATGGACCAACGTCTCGGCTGTTGGCCTACCAAGTACTTGTTTGATACTCCTGCTGCCCTCTTAGATTGGGGTAAAGAGCGGTAAGTGCGGTAGAGAGTGACAAAGGACTTGCTCGGCTGGAAATGACAAATTTTTTTAATAACTCATTTGAAAATGTGTTTCAAAGTTAATCCTCGAATAAAGATTAAATGAGTTATTTTGAAAACAATTGAATACTCTAACTATAACGTAAAGAAAGACTTGAGTAGGTCATCAATATGTGACTGACCATGAGATCCCTCATCGGTTGGAGAGGGGAACAAAACATTTCTTATAAGGGCGTGGATATCTCTCCCTAGCAGACGCGTTTTAAAATCGTAAGGCTAACAACGATACATAATGGGCTAAAACGAACAATATTTGTTAGGGGTGGACTTGAGTTATAGAGCTAAACATCGGGGCGGTGTGCCAGCAAGAACATTAGCCTCCAAGGGAGTAGATTGTGAGATCTCACATCCGTTGGAGAGAGGAATGAAGCATTTCTCGTAACAGCGTGGAAACCTCTCCTAGTAGATGGTTTTAAAACCGTGAGTCTGACGACAATATGTAATAGGTCAAAGTGGACAATATCTGCTAGTAGTGGGCTTCAGCTATTAAAAATGGTATCAGAGCCCAACATCGGGCGATATGCTAGTGAGGATGCTGGCTCCCAAGGAGTGAATTGTAAGATCTTATGTCGGTTGGGGAGAGGAATGAAACATTATTTGCAAGGGTGTAAAAACCTCTACTTATCAAATGCATTTTAAAACCGTGAGACTGACGATGATTCATAACCGGCTAATTGAACATATCTATTAGGGGTGAGCTTAAGCCTATGATTTATATATCAAATTTATGTCGTAATTAACTAAGAAGCCTATAATTTTTTATTACACTTTCAACCGACGGTCACATTGTCGTAGGCACACAAAACTATGACGGCGGCTAATTTTTGAGAGGAGGGGTTAAGGATATTTAGTAATAAATTATAGTTTACCATATATATTATATTTGATATTTTATTATCTAATATTTGCCTTATTACCATAGGTATCTTTCTATTTATTGTTATTTTCATTTATTACTATTTTTATATTCTTGTAATTTATTTGATTATAAATAAGGATTAATCAAACAAACACGTATTTCAACTCAATCAATCGGAACAACTGATTGGGCTGGGCCTGACATGGGGCTGTGAGGAGCCAATCCGACGATCAATTAGATAACATTCGAACCATGGAGGAGGTTTCGTTTCTTTCCCGTCTGAATTCTGAGGTGCAGTGTAATTTCAATTGTTCTTAACAAATGGCCACTCTGTTTTCAAAATTGGCGGTGGTAAGAGGCGGAGATGGTGTGTACGTAGCGGCCGTGCCACTAAGAGCCACAAAGGGCCCCGCCCAACTCCTTGCTTCCGCTGCTTACTCTTTTAACATCTGGGATTTGCAGCATTTCATGGTTATCATCGCACCTTCTTCCCCAACTTCTCGTTCTCAGGTTTGTTTTATTAGATTATTCGTTATCCCTTCTGCACAAAGAACGATTTAGTTTGAAATTTGAATTACCCACCTCATAAAAGTGGTTTTCGAGACGGCTTGTGCAATTTCTTAGCTAATTTGTGTTGCGGCTGCTTTTATGGATGGATTGATTGGCGTTTCTTGATTGTTAGAGATGATTGCAGGCTTTGGTTTTTGATTTCCAACCTAAAGATCCGGAAGATATACAAGTTGCTCTGGCTGTTCTTTCTGGAAAAGCAGTACCAGGTCTGTTGTGCAATTGATTTTACTCTTAACTCATTGTCATAGGATAGTTTTCATTCTGATCCAAATGAAAATTATGGGGTTCAAATTATTGTTTGAACAATGTCCAAACTGATGAATGAATGCTTATTGCAGTTCAATTCTGTGAGAGATGTTTGAAACAGACTTATTTGCACTGTTTTTTGTGAAGTTTAATGTTACTTCGATTGGATGTTTGTTCATAAGTCTTTGATTTAGAAGGGCTAGTGAAGTTATTAAGTAACCAATGATTTGGGGAAAGAAAACAAACTAAAAGAAAGCTGCCAAAAGGTGGCATCATTGGTTTGAGTTTGCCACTTCTTGTGTTCATGCAAACTTCTACTCTAACGTCTACTCTAACGGACCAAGTCCACTGCTAGCATGGATGGTTCTTTTTGGACTTTCTCTCAAGGTTTTATAACGCGTATGCTAGGAAGAGTTTTCCACACTCTTATAAAGAATGTCTCGTTCTTCTATCCAACCGATGTGGGATCTCAAAAGTCACTCCCCTTCAAGGCCCAACGTCCTTGTTGGCACTCATTCTCCTCTCCAATCGACCAATGTGGAATCTCACAATTCTCTCCCCCAGACGTTGGGGATCTCATAATCCATCCCCCTTTAGGGCCCAACGTCCTCGACTCTCTCCAATTGACTAATATGGTATCTCACAATTCACCCCCCTTGGGGTCTTAGCATCCTCGTTGACACACCTCTCAATGTTTGGCTCTAATACCATTTGTAACAGCCCAAGCCCATTGCTAGCAAATATTGTTCGCTTTGGCTCGTTACGTATCGCCGTCAGCCTCCCGATTTTAAAACGCATTTGCTAGGGAGAGATTTCCACACCCTTATAAGATTCTTCGTTCCCCCCTCCAACCGATATGAGATCTCTTTTACTACTACACAACTTATTATCTCATTACTCCAATGTAACCGAACTTAAAAGCTCAGGCTCTAACTATTTTCTTTATTTGTTGTGTTATCTACTTTTTGCAAATATTTTCAAAACTCGAGCTCAGTTAAGAAGATGAAAATCATTGCAAAGAAGGGTGGGAAAACAAACACAATTTCAACAACTAAATGGTCATCAAATGGGCTTAGTATTTTTCATAACCATATTCTTGGAATTTTCTGTGGAGCATTCTTCTACTTATTTCAATCATGAGCAATGAACTGAAAATCAATTATCTGCACTGTAACAGTTTTATAACTTGGTGTTAGGAGTTGTTCGTGAAAGGAAGTTGTCGAGGCTGCCAAAATACAAATGTTCATATATTGGATCGTCGGAAGCAAACGCTGTAGAAGTTGCTCGTAAGTTCAACGAAAGTTGGGATACTAATTTGAAGATTGGTCATCATGACTGCAGAGACTACACAAATGGTAATACCAATTCCTTGTCTCAATCTTCCATCGTGTTGATTTCTTTCTCAGTCATCTTAAAATTGAAACTTGAACATTATATTTGTCTGGTTTGGAAGGCTTGGTTGAGGCTCTGCTTGGTGAAGAAAATGTGTTGGAGTACCTTAGACAGAATTCGTTTAGCATTGAATGATGTACAATTCATCAATCTGCACACTTGAATTCATATAATAGCACTTGATCTACTCTGAATGGTTACTTTCTGTATTAAAAATAGTTGCCTTCTATCCAGTTTGCTCTGTGGCTGCTTGTAAATGTGGTGATGTAATTTGCAGAGAGAACAATTTATCTCCACTGGTCTACCTGTTTACCTTTTTTTGTCCTGCTGTTTTCTTGTTTATTTCTTTAAAACGATAAAGAAAATAGTGATGAAAGTTGGTGAAAGTCGATCTGTAACAGTCCAAGCCCATCTCTAACAGATATTGTCCTCTTTGGGCTTTCCCTTCTAGACTTCTCCTCAAGGTTTTAAAACGCGTTTGCTAGGGAGAGGTTTCCATATCCTTATATGCAACCGATGTGGGATCTTATAACCCAACCCCCTTGGGGGCCAGCATCCTCGCTGGCACACCGCCTAGTGACTGACTATAATACCATTTGTAACAGCCCAAGCCCACCCTAGCAAATATTGTCCTCATTGGGCTTTCCCTTCTAAAACGCGTTTACTAGAGAGAGGTTCCACACCTTTGTAGGGAATGCATCGATCCTCTCTCCAACTGATGTGGGATCTCACAATCCACCTCCCTTAGGGGAAAACGTCCTCGTGGTTTTGATACCATTTGTAACAGCCCAAGTCCAAGCCCATTGCTAACAGATATTGTCCTCTTTGGACTTTCCCTTCTAGGCTTCCCCTCAAAGTTTTAAAACGTGTCTACTAGAGAGAGATTTCCACACCTTTATAAGGAATGCATTGTTCCTCTCTCCAACCGATGTGGGATCTCGTAACCCATCTCCCTTAGGGGAAAGCGTCTTCACTGGCACACTGCCTGGTGACTGGCTCTGATACCATCTGTAATAGCTCAAACCCATCGCTAGCAGATATTGTCCTCTTCGGACTTTCCCTTATGGACTTCCCCTCAAGGTTTAAAAACGCGTTACTAGGGAGAGGTTTCCACACCCTTATAAAGAATATTTCGTTCCCCTCTCCAACTAATGTGGGATCTCACATGATCAAAGTAGAGGGACAGGTTCAAGCAAAAGCCAATCGACGAAATGTGAGAGCTAGGAAGGAGAGACGGGAGTCTGGCAGAGAGGGTTGAGCCTGACATGACTCATGGGAGGGTCTAGAACTCATCTTATGCTAAGAAAAATGCTTGCCTTTGAAGTGTAGCTATGATTTCAAGAAGCATAACCCCAAGTAAAGAGATTTTATATAAATAGTGAGAATTGATAAACTTGGGACACTACCAAAACAGAGCTCTACTAATATATGTATAGGAACTATAATTTAAGGGGTAGTTTCATAGCTTTCTTTCCTTTCTTGTTCATTGTTAAGAAACGATAATCGACTCGAAACTCTTAGTAATAGCAACTTAATCACAATTGTCTATTAGATTTGTCTGCTTTGTTCTGCTTGTATTATACTACCATAAGCTACACAGAAGCAGAAGGGAAGATTGAAAAGATTTGAAGAAAACAATTAGTTTAATTCTAAATCATAATGGATATGTTTCAGAACATAGTATCGATCCGATTCAAGCTTCCGAAATGAACAACAGTTTGAAACCAATGGGGCATGTCTTCAAAAGCAACATCCTTGAATTTCCCAGTATTTGGATGGAAAAGAACCAGAGCTCTGTTTCTATACTCCAACAAAATCTCTCCGCTTTTCAAAATGCAGAGAACCCTCACAATTCTGCCTCGAAGCACGATCTTCGACACCTTAAACGGTATCTCTGCTTCTTGTTTAAGTGCTTTTGGCATGTATGTTCCAATGTTGAAACTTTTAACCCAAGATTCCTTCACGCCATACTCTTTCATGACCCAAATCTCCATTTTGCCGTAAGTGCAGTAGACAGCAGCAGAGAGACAGCCATTTAGAATCACTAAATGGTAATTGTTTCGACTTAAGCTCCCCAAATCCGGCTTTGGGATGTCAATGAATTGCTCTGTTTCTAAGTTGAATGAGACAATGGCGCGACCGAGATGGTGTCGTGGAGGCAGAGAAACCCAGTGGAGTCTGCCATTGACAACGGCTTGAGGCTGCCCTTGAGCTAGATGGTGGTAAAGTTTGCCGATGCTTCTCCAATTGGAACTTCCCAAAGTGAAAATTTGAACTTCAGAGTGGCTAAAGCGTCTCTGTATACGGCGAAAGCCTCTGGCATAAACAATGGTAAGCACCTTGAACTGTTTAGTTTGTGGGTGAAATCCAACTCCACAAACCACATCCGGGTTCGAAAATTCCTTGGTTTTGGGGAGTTCTAAGTAATCTCTAGTAAAGGGGTTGTAAATAAAGAGCTTGTCATTGTAAAGAGAATCAGATAAACAGAGGAAGCCATGACATGAACCGACCACATCGTACTCGGACATTGTAGCTGAAAAAGGAGTGAAAATCCTCTTCACTGACAATTTCTCGTCTCTGAAATCAGGTAAATCAACGAAATAGAGCTGATTTCTGATGGGGTAATCACAGTGGAAGATTAAGCAACGGAAGTTATGATGATCATCGACAGAATTGTGCAGGTCAAGAACTTGTGGGTGTTGAGCTAAAAGCCGCCATGACCTGCAAACGTATCTGAACTGAATCAGAGATGAAATGGGTAGGCGAGAAAGGATGCTGAGAAGAACATCGTGAGGAAGATTATCCATTTGGTGAGTTTGTTCTTGACGATTGAGCTTCTTGTTGTGAAGAAGACGAAGAACAGGGTTTGAGGGCATGATCGACATGGTAAAGGCGAAAGGAATAACAGAGGGGGTGAAACTGAATGGATTGAAGGAAAGAGCAAAGAAAAAAAGGGAAGAGGAGAGATGGATGATCAACAAAGTGGACTTTGGTGAAATCAAACCAATAATCAAATGGAGACGGAAATTACAAGGAACGAGTGTTCTTCTCGCTTGCGGGATCCACTTTTTCGTGTATATTCTTCGTCTCATCGTCTCATCTGATGATCATAAAAGCTCGATCAACTCAATTCATCTCGTACCATTTGAATAGATTATGAACTTATTTATATTGGGTTGAATTCAAATAAATGAAAATTTGATAGACGTATGATATAATTATATGTACGTATAATATTTTTATTATTATTTATTCTTCCGCCACTCTTTAAAATAATTTTTAATAAAATATATATTCAAATTCAGCCATATATCTAATTTTATTTATTTATTTATTTATTATGGGTGATACCTTTTTCAATTGGCGATTTAAAAAAGGAGGGATTGTCTAACTTAATCTGAGCCGTTGATTAGATTAAACGTGGACCAATTCCAACGTGATAAGATATTAGGGGTTTCATGCCTCAGCTTACCCAATGTGAGACAGCCACGTCATCACCCATTACGTGATCGATGAAAGCACGCCTTCAATTTTATAACAACCAAATAGTTTTTTTTTTTTTTTTTTAATATAAATTAGAAATATGGAGAAAATAATATTTTTAGAAAAATTATAAGAACTAAAAATATTTAAATAATAAATAAGCGTTTAAATGTTTATTATAAAAAAAGTTATTTATTTATTATGTCGTTTTAAATTTAAAAAATGTAGAAATATTGATGAAAATATCGACCTAGATTTAAAGCATTAAATAATTCTTTAAGAATTTTTTTAAAATTGCGGTGAGTTTGGTTGGTTGAATGTCAACATCGGCATGATGTGGGTTTACCTACATAAAGAAGCTACGGGAAATATTAGTGTATAAGGATTTCGAAAGTAAATGGCAGTTTTCTCCCATATATTCGAGATATGTAATAAAATTAATTCTTTTGGTTCTAGCGGTTTGGTTTGGTTACGAATTTACACCAGATACCATTGTCTATCGCTCACTATCCAACCCTATCCCGTTCGTAATTTTTTTTTATTTAATTTCTATTTTTACAAAAACAAGAGACTTGACTTTCAGGACTGACTTCGTACTGATTAACTAAAATTATCATAATTATTTTAAAAAAATTGTAAGTATCCATAATACATTTATATTAATAACTAAAATTTCATAAACTTCAAATAGAAAACATTTATAAATCACAGTCCGCTAACAAAAAAATAAATAAATAAATAAAATATTCTTAATTATTAAAAAATATGGTAGGATATAGTTAGGTAGTCATCATATTTTTTGGTTGGATAGTCGGATCAGCAAACCAAACCGATTTTTTTATGTTTCAAAAATTCAATCAAACTTAAATCGAAAAGAAAACCTAATCCAACCAGACCTTCATATTTAGGCTGGATAGTCGGATTATTTAGAGCATGTTCACAACGACAATACTACCAAATCAATTACCCATCTATGCTACAAACCACCACTACCATGTCACTCACTGGACTTTCTCCACTCCCCGTCCATGGTGCCACCGCTGGTGGCATCTGATTCTCTATTAACCATCAATGCCATACATTATGTCATATTGACGTAGAAGTAGAACGAAACGCTCCCACAAAAAAAAAAATTTAAAGATCAAAACTTTATCTTTTTATTAATGACAAGAAATAATTCCAAAAAGATGGAATTGATGGTGACAGTGAGAATAAAGTGGTTTTTTTTATTTTTTATTATATTATATATATATATATATTCTCCTAATGAATTAAGAATAGAATGAAAAGGTATGTGTTATGATTTTAATGCATTTAATTATTATAAGTTGATATAGACGATGCATTTTTTACTATGACCACTAATAATTAAATTTAATTCATGTATTTATATTTTTTTTAATCTAAAAATCCACCTCTAGAATAAAATTATCTTAATGTCATGAAAATAAATTAGAAATATAGCGAGAATAAAAATTGAAATAGAAAATAAAAAAAATCTCTAATCTACCATACGACAACTTATGGATGCATGAATCAATACTACATTTAAGTGTAGATGAATCAATACTACATTTAAGTGTAATCCCGTTAATAATTTATTTTAAAAAAAGATAGTAAAGGAAAGAAATAATAATTAGTAAACGAAATTCATATAAATCTGAAAAAAAAAAAAAAAGAAAAAAAACTGTAATCGGGAAAATATGGCTATATAGAATTAATATGGGCCATATTTGCTTAGAGGCCCATTAAAGCCGTATTGGGCTTTCTATATTGAAGCAAGAACAGCCCATTACTTTGTAAGCCCACCTCTGTCCGTTGAAGATAAAGTTGGACGATATTTGTTGAAAATGCGTTCGAATCCTATCTTTCACATTAGAACACAATTTTTATTTTATTTTTTTGTCTGTCTAATTTTTTACAACAATTTTCTCACAAAACAAAAGTTAAATCATAAATATCAAAATCAAAATCCCCGCTAAAAACTCAACAAAATATGAAATCAAATAAAAAAAAAAAAGTCAAAACGAAATATCATCTTTCATCAGAATAAGAACATATCATAATAACAGTCAAAATCTATCATCTTTCATCATAATAAGAACAAATCATAATAACAGTCAAAATCTATCGCTACGGTTTGATAATGTCGATCCTCAAAATCATGTTCCAACTTCTCAACGTGCCTCCCCCTCTCTTTCTGTACATTAAATCCAAACATATCAACTAACATTCAACTACGTACAACTATTATCTTGATTGAAAGTAGTAATTTTAGATACTGGGTAACGAAGGAAGGAGGTGAAATGAGGTGTAGATAAACAATTTTCATCAATATTAACGAGAATTAATCAATATTTTTAAAACTATACCTCATTAAAGTCACATCAATCAAACTAAGAAATGTAGAACTTTTGCTTGAAAAAAAAACAAAAAGAAAAGTTCTTTAACTTTTTTTTTTTTTTTTTTTTCCTTTTTCCGTTCACTTTTTACTCTCAATTTCCAAAGGAAGAAGCAAAAAAGAATCAGATGTAAAGCAATTTAGAGAGAGAAGCAAACAAGGCTCTGTTTCAGCTGTCAAATCTGTTCATGTTCTTCACAAACAGTGTTCCTTAATGGGATTCACCTGGGAAGCCACAGAGTGATGAGGCTGCCCCCATTTTCCTCTTCACAGTCCCATTTTCAATGCCAGCAGACATGTCCTAGTGCATGACACAATACCTATTCCAAGCCACACCGCATGCTCAGCAGATTCCAAAAGACATATCAGAAAGTTAGAACACAAAAGGAACCCCACAAAACAGGGCACTCAGATGAGAAGAATCTGAGATTGTTCCTGTTCTACCTTTCATAAATCATCAACATTCAGAGCAGCAGAAACTAAAAGCATCAATCAAACAAGAATTTCAAGTCGGTTAAGACGACGAATTTGTGGTTATAATAGGGAGCCGAGATGGATATCCCTTGAATGTTTTTTTTTTTTCACACAAACAGTTCAAGAAAAAGAGGAACTCTGATACAATCTGTTCACAAACAAACCAAAATGATGGAACAAAGAGCATTCCTCAACAAAGCTCACAACTTTGGCTAAGGCGTTACTACTACAATTATGATGAACTTGACCTTGAAAATCAAAAAGGGTGACCTTAATTAAAGGGGAAAAGAAAAAGGCTTAGTCTATCATATTTTGTGGATGCCCACCTCACTGAAGATGCATGATGATGATACATATTTTGCTATACTGCCGCAATCTGATTTTACATCTCACTCATATATAAGAGGAAAAACACACACAAAAAAAAAAAAAAAAAAAAAAAAAAAAAACCAAAAGAAAGAACAAATTCTAATCAAAACTCAAACCTGGACACAAAATCCCAAGTGGCTCTAAATACCTTTAAGATTGGTTCTCAGCATCTGCACTCAGTTAGCTTTAGATAATTCTTCTTTTTCCTTTTCTTTTTTTCTTTTTTTGTAGGGTAATTGAACTGAATATTCTATGGATTGGCCCGCAACTTCACATGCTTCACCAATTATCTTCATCTACTATGTTGACATATCCGATCATTCCTAGGTAGTGTTTCCTGAAGCAAAAATGAGGAGGAGACTGCAGTTAATATCAGAGAATATTCTCTCACTCCATTTCTAATGCATCTCATTTCCTTTTTACCATAAAAGTACATATATATAAAAGGAGGAATAAGAATAACACTACAACGAGATCATTCAGCTTCGGCATCCTAAATTCAATTCAACATCACAGATAATCTGATAGCGTTTTGTGATTTCAGCTGACACTTGTTAATGAAAGCTTTCAAAGAGGCTGTACTAAATTTACTTAATGCCCAGTATGCTCGTTAGGACATTGTAAATGCATAATTTCACTACTCAACTTCAGGTTTGAGTGATAATGTGAGATCCCACATCGGTTGGGGAGGAGAACTTAATATTCTTTATAAGGGTGTGGAAACCTCTCCCCAGGAGACGCATTTTAAAAATCTTGAGGGGAAACCCGAAAGGGAAAGCCCAAAGAGGACAATATTTGCTAGTGGTGGGATTGAGCCATTACAAATGGTATTAGAGCCAGACATCGAGCGATATGCCAGCGAGAAGGCAGAACCCCGAAGGGGGGTGGACACAAGATGGTGTGCCAACAAGGACGTTAGGCCCTGAAGGGGGGTGGACACAAGATGGTGTGCCAACAAGGACGTTAGGCCCTGAAGGGGGTAGATTGGAGGTCCCACATCGATTGGAGAAGGGAACGAGTGTCAGCAAGGACGCTGGACCTTGAATGGGGGTGGATCGTGAGGTCCCACATCGGTTGGGGAGAAGAACTTAGAATTCTTTATAAGGGTGTGGAAACCTCTCCCTACGAGATGTGTTTTAAAAACTTTGAGGGAAAGTCCGTAAAGGAAAGCCCAAAGAGGATAATATCTGCTAGCGGTGACTTGGGTCGGGTTGTTACAGATAATGAGCATGAGCATGGGAAGGAACAACCATGCTTATTAGTGTGTGTCAAAGACGAAAATTCTACCAATGTCCTAGAATTAGTTAAATACTTGAAATTGTTGAGTTAAAATGAGTGAGCCGCACAGCTTCAGGCTCGCATATATGCACATGTGAACACAGAGCATACAAACAGGACCAATAAAAATTCAATCATCATATACAAGAAAATGAGAGAAATAAACTTATCCCTGAAAAAGAACAAACCATTTGAATTGATGTAAATCATGTTTCCTTCTTTTTTCTGGTAACCCAAGAAAACAGCCACTTAAGCCAGACATTGCAATAATACAAACCAACATGCAGGAATAATGTTTTAATTCCTCATATCTAAAGTCCTTAGACAATATATTATCAAACACAAGATCCAAGCACCAAATATCTCCCGTGTGAGATCCCATGTCGGTTGGGGAGGAGAACGAAACATTCTTTATAAGGGTGTGAAAACCTCTCCCTAGCAGACACGTTTTAAAAACCTTGAAGGGAAACCCCAAAAAGGACAATACCTGCTAGCGGTGGATTTGGGCCGTTACATCCCGACATTCATGATAAGGTTCGTTGGGAGCTACCAAACATTCTTATAACAAAAAGGACAATATTGAGCATACATCTTTCCCACTCTGACTATATAAAAGAAAATGTAGAAATATGGCAGCTAACTTAACAATATGAGTTTTCTTGGTTGGCAACTCAAAACATTCATGTATACTATTGAAATGTGCTATCTAAGATCTTGATCATCAAGTGCAGAATTGAAATGTGCTATGATAGCTTTCTGTGAGATGCAAAAACAAAATATAATTCATGATCTGAGCATTTGGAAAACAAAATTCATCACGAGAGAAATCGGGAGATACGACTAAAACAAATTGAAAGAGGCATTGCATAAATTTTGAATCATTGGCTCTAACCTCTGCTCGACTGCCTCCTATTAACGCTTTGACCACCAATGAAACCAGGAGAGCTTCTGGATGAGACATCTGAGGCAGCATTGCCAAGTCCATAACCAATGGGTCCAGATCCATCTCTTTCAAAATTGGAAGGTCCCCACGTGGGATCGCTGTAATTAGCACTGTAGAAATCGGCCAAGGACCCGTCAAAACCAACAGAGGTAGAAAATGATGACGTCGGAGGCAAAACAGTACCACTGTTCCTCCCATACCCTCCAGCTCCAAGAGTATAACCACTGTCAACACCTCCATAATTTAGACTCCCGGAGTTACTAAAAATATGATTTCCTCCCGCTTGAGACGAGATTCCAGAACTACTCCAGTTAACTCCAGAATTGGCAAATGCATTTCCTCCAATGATGCCGCTTGCTGATCCCAAATGAGCATTGGAATTGGCAGAGTTCGAACCATTGTTCAGCCCTCCACTTCCCCACAAGTTTTGAGTTGCTGAGCTGAAGAAGGATGAGTTTCCTCCATTGCCACTTTCAAAACCTATGTTGTTAAACCTATCAGAATTACCAGTATAATACGGGCTCAGTCCCCGTCCATAGTTGAGATTATTGGCAAAATTGGAAGCTCCACCGTACCCCGGGTTTAAACCAATCTCAAAGTTCACTCCCATTCCATAACCTGAACCGAACGGAGTGAATACACTTCGACCACTAGAAACCGGACTAAATCTACCATCCATTCTAACACCATAGCTTCCAATTGTACTTGAACTGTACCCCTGAGTGTAACCATTAAGGAAGCTATTGACCCTACTCTGACCATAATTGTATCCACCCAGTGGACTACGGCTAGGACCTGGTGACAACTCTTTCGGAACTGCACGCTTAACTTCAACCATTTTTCCATTCAGTTCATGGAAAGTCTTGATAAGAACCTTATCTACTGCATCTTCGTTATCATATGTAATAAACCCGAATCCTCTGGGTCGAAGAGTATTGTGGTCGTACATCACCACAACATCTGTAATTGTCCCAAATTGATCAAAATAGCTCTTGAATTCGCTCTCTGTAACAGTCGATGCTAAGCCCCCAACAAATATCTTTTTAGTTCGTCCAGCACTAGGAGAAACATTAATGGTACCACTGGTTCTACCTACAATGTTCTGGTCATTCCTGGGAACAGCCCTTTTAGCCTCAACCTGAGGATGAAGAAAACTCAACAATGAAGCTCGAGTTCAAATAGCACAAAAATGGCGAATGCAGACTATTTTGATTGAAGGCAAGCTGAAACGCTAATATGGAAAAGAAATTCAGTCTTCACGGAATCAAAAATTTCGAAAAGGAAGAGAATAAATACTAAACAAAACGTTTCGAGTTTCGAGTCATGAGCTATCTTTGCAGGTCCTGAGATACACATCTAAGGTTTAACACTCACCATTCTTCCATCAATATTATGCTTCTCCCTTACAACTCTATCTGCAACAGTTGGATCAACAAAAACAATAAAGCCGAAGCCACGACCGCGACCTGTGATCCGATCCTTCATAATCACAGCTTCTACAACCTCACCAAAGGCACTGAAATACTCTTTAAGACGTTCTTCATCAGTATCCCAAGATATTCCACCAACAAATAACTTGCCGCTATCAGTTTGCATTTCCTTTTTCCTACAGACCACAGCAACACAAGCCATATCACTCAGATGTCCTAGCATTCATACATTTCCACCCGATTCAAATAAAAAAGGAAAAAGAATTTTAAACTCTCAATATCGATTGCAGATGTTAATATAATGAACTGGGGGTCGACCAAAATTCGTGGGGGGACAAAATCAGCTATGGCGATTCATTCTAGTAGAAGATCGGTGTATAAACATAAGCTGAAGAATTGTAATCCGTAAGTTCATGAAGCTGAAAGAGGAGGAGGAAATTGAATAAAATGCCGGTGAATAACAAATCAATAACAGAAGCAGTACCTTATTTGAATCAAGAGGCAATCCAGGAAATGTATATCCCGAGAGAACAGATAATGTAAAAATCAATTTGGGAACACTGGATCCATCGTCGATCAATTGCTCGACCGAAAATTCAACAAACCTGAGAAACCCAGAAAACATTTGAATCAAAAGAAGGATTAACGGGATCCAAACTGAATTGAATTCCTCAGAAGATCGAAAAATGAAGTCCAGATTTCCATAAAACCGACCGATTATCGAAGACCCAGAAAGCCAAATCTGGCAAAGCTAAGATCTGAGAGGATGCACGATGATAAGGACAGCGAGAGATGGCATTTTCATCCTTCTCTGTAAATTATGTCCCGAACTTTTCTTACAGAATTTGATTATGAAAATCAAATTCGGTTTCCAAGCAGATCGGGAAATTTTATTTATGTTTAAACAAATCTGTACACTACAAAGAGAACGAACGTGAGAAACATACAGCTTGTAAGTGTTAGTGTCACAGCCATAGAAGGGAAAATAGGTTGTGTGTGGACAAGAGTAGTGTTATACGCGAGTTGGCCATTATATACTATCAAGAGTCGAGATAGAAGTGTCTTGATGAAGAATGGTGCATACTAAGATTATCAAGCTAGGGCCACGAGTCATGAATTTGAAGGTCGGAGTTTTATCGTGAATTTACATCGATGGATATCGAGTTATATAAGTGAAAAACATAAAACTCACTAAATTTGGTATCGATCCGATAATGGACCATCCACTTTAGCACGATTTCTTAATCATTTTGATGTGTGTGGGGGTGTGGTGTTACGGTTGTACTTTTTCAACCGTGTGGCGTCTTGATCTTGGCACGCTCACGACAAACCTTAAAGAGAACTCGAGCCCCATATTCATTTTCACTCGATTTTGTGGATTTGTTGCTCCTTAGCGAGGTTTGTCTTTGCCAACTGAACATTTGCGTGAAATCTAAACTTGTTCGGCCATACACGCTTGTGTGCATGCTCAATCGTTTGCGACACAACCGACTTGTCTCTGCACTAGGTCAAGTCATTCGACTCGACCTTGCTTCTATTCGGGGCCAAGGTTTCTCAATGCAACGTCACATCTCATCATCTCATCTCGGTTTCCAACAACACGACCCATGCATCGTGATGTCATCCTATGTCTCGAGACATCTTGAACATCCATCCATCCGGGTTCTCATCGAGCATTGAACTCTCCCATGTCCATGCTAGACCATTCATCAGTTACGGATAGTAGATGCATAATCCAACCTTCGACACATGAATTGGGGCACAATATCGGCTCACCTGTGTCGTCCGGTATTGTACTTGAAAGACTTTTCATAGGAAGACACTCGAGTCGCTCGTCCTGCAACACTCGCCCATGCTGCGTCATATAAGGTAGCTCACTTAGGCCACAAGGCCCAAGTGGTGGAGAGCTAACACTATGTCTCCACTAGTAGAGAAATTTTCAATCTCGAGTAAATTTCATTTTAGAGAGTAGACATATAATCCCGTGCATGACACTTCATTCTAGAGGCATATACCGAAATGAAAACTAAGTCTAACCATACATAGTTCCAAAAATAATTTTATTTTTAATTTTAATTTTTATGTTTTACATTAATTACATATCATATCCATTAATTAACATAAACTTCTGATAGAGGTGACTTTTCACATTTTTTGTTAATGAATTTTCTCTCTAATACACATTTGCATTTATTAAATAATACTTGCAACTTATTCCATGTTTTTTTATTAATTATAAATTCTATAAAACTTTATATCAGCCTAAATTAGCCTCAATACTTGTAGACACAGTAATTATTAGTTTTTTTTTTCTTTTTCAAAATGAGTTATTATTAAAAAAAGATTTTGATATGTTAATTAAATTTATTTACTAATAAAAATGAGCATAATTAATTAAATTTATTAAAACCATTATATATATATATATATTCATAATTTAAAATGAAATTCATAAAAAATTGAGACATTTTTAGTTATTACAAGGACCACAACATGCATTTTGTGGTTATTATTTTTTGAAACTTGCATATAATTTTCATTACCAAAACTATCCTTTTGTATCTATTTATTTCCTATATGTGACCTTATCAAAGGGTCATTTTCGTCCTTTCACATATTATATTTTCAAATCTACTAATCTTTTCAAAAATTTATTTATTGTTAAGTTACACTAATAAAACTTATAACTCATCAGTCTGCTAATATATTATTTTAAAATATAATTAATTTTATTATCAATATTAAAAATTATATTTCAAAATTTTTATTTATTTATATATATTTTGTAAATTGATTTATTATTATTTATTGATGGATTGGGTTAAATTTTTCATTTATTTAATTTTTAGTAAGACCATCCAACCAATTTAAATGTTATATATATATATATATATATTCAAGAAATTGAAATGTAATTTCTCCAACAAATTTGTTGGGTTTTATTATGTCCTAAAACTCATAGTTTGTAAACAAAGATATATTCTATTTTCAATAAAGTTATTATTGATGTTTATTCAGTAATAAATTGTTATTGAATAAAGTGAACTTTACGATCATTAATCTAAATCCAATAAACTAAGAACACTCTGGCTATAGTATGATTACTTGAACTATATGTAGAGACATAAGAGTGGATCAAGTTCAAGTATATAGTCAAAATGATCTATAGTATAAGGATAAGGCTGAGTACCTTATTCTGGGGACACTATGGATGCGGCCCACTTTTGTATATGATATAAACAATGTGATCACTAAATTGTGCATGTGGAGACATGTGAGTGGGGGCGTCCTATGCAATGAGTATTGCATAAGATCGGACCATGAAGAAAACCACTCTCACTTTATAAAGTCGTTTACTGTTGAGACTGATTTTCTTTTCATTCGATAACCTAGGTAACTCGGTTTTAATCCTGAGCTAACCATGAACTCCTGTTTATTCGGAATTATCCTTAGATTTGCATGGGTGAGAGTGGCTCTAGTTCGCCGACTCAACAGGCCTCCCATTTCAGGGGTAAGACTGGGTGAATGGCTGGGGACATGGGGTGCAAGACGGAATTCACTCCTACCCACTTTTAGGGATAGAAGAAAGGTAGTTCCCTTAAGCACTGACTCCATGTCTTGAACAAGGGGCCCCACCCTCTCATTGGCCTGAGAGGGATTCGGTTTACTGGTTGGACCACAAACCAATTGTTCATTAGAGGATCAGTGAGACATAAGGAACAAGAAATAACTTCAGGGGTAAAACGGTAAATTGACCCAGCTCTAGTTACGAACAACCTGTGAAGGATCGACTTACTAATCATGGTTATATCAGATGGACAGAAATATATCTATAGTGAGGGGAGTGCAACTACTAGGCTATAGTGGAGTGTCCTAGTAGTTAACGAATGTTGGTTAACCAGGTTAATGAGTTTAATCGGTTAATCTTGGATCGTTGGAGCCCATGATCTATAGGTCCATTAGGTCCCTCTGCTAGCTCATATCGGACTAAACCATAGAACAGTGTGACGAGTGAGTTCGAAGTGTTCGAATTCAAATTAGGGAATATGCGTTACATATATACGATATATTTAACCGCAATTTTGTTTTATTTACGAATTAAACGAAAAGAGAGAATCTGAGATATTTAAATAAGATTTAAATATCTTAAATCAATTATGTGTCGGAATTGATTGGGATTGACATTTGAATTAATATTAAATATTAATTAAATAGTTTAATTAATCATTTAATGTTACTTTAATTTGAAATTCATTATTCAAATTAATTGTTGAATTAAAATGAAGAAAGTCAAAATGTTGACTTTCATCTAATGGAAAAATCCATGTTAGTGGAATTTTGAGGTGTCAAAATTTGGTTTAACCAAACTTGCATGTTTGCCAAATAAACCCCACAAGTTTGAGTGGAATTTTGAGTGTCAAAATTTGGTTAACTCAAACATGCATGCTTGCCACATAATCCCAAACATTTGAGTGGAATTTTAAGTGTCAAAATTTGGTGATCTCAAGTTTGCATGAACATGCAAACTTGACTCTTTAAATAGAGTGATCATGATACTTGGAAGGGATTCTTCTTAATCTTGATGAAAAAACCTTGAAACAAACACTCTCTTTCACATATACAAAATCCCTCCCAAGTTTAGTCACTCACCGGATTCCACAATCCCGTTCTAAGGCCGGAGGATAGTGGAGAAGACACTAGTGGTGGTTCGAAACCGGTTCGTGAGGCAAAAGGAGTTTGAACTACAAAAGGTTAGTATTTAAACCCATTAAGTTTTAATACTTATGAACATGCTAGTTATTTACAATAATTGATGTTCTAAAAGTGCCTAAGATCCAAATTGCTTCCGCATGTGTTATATTAACACCAACAATTGGTATCAGAGCAAGTTTTAGGCACTTTATTTACATTAATTTGATCATGGTGGGTACCATTTCATGCATGAAATTTGTGGTTGCTAAAGTGGATGGTTTTGGTTTTGGCATTTTTTTTTATGCTTCCATTTGATACAATTATTGTAATAAGCCTAAGGTGTATGAGCTTTAATGAATGAAGAAAGGTCTGTAATTTTTATGGAGTCATTAGAGTCCATTTTAGGTTGTAATTGATCGAAAATGGAAGAGATAAGCAAGCTGAACCGAAGAAGATGGAAGAGGCGGTTCGGGTGTTTTTTCTGTCGTTGGGGACCGATTGAACATTTTTAAGGGTTGGTTTGTCCAGTTCGTGATCCTCGGGAGCGGCTCAAGTTATTTTTAATTATTAATGTAATAATTTAGTTAATTGCTTGCTTTAAAATGCCAAAACCAACCCACTTTAGTGTGTTTAATTAATTATGCATTATGAATGTATGTTTTAATTAAATAGAAAATGTATATGCATAAAGTATGTCATATAGATTTAAAATCCCACCATAGGCTAAGCATGTTTCATGCATTCCAAGTATGTTATAAGTGTTATAATGTATAGTATGCATGTCTTAGGGTTCCATGAGTGATAGATATAAATTGTTATATTATTGCATGGAATGGATGATTATATAAATTGTTATATAAATCATGTTATAGGTTATTTTCAACGTCATAAAATGAGGTAGACGTTAAAATCTATAATAAAGATAAGTGCATGCTCACTAAGGGTTAAGAACCGAGCACGATCAATTTTAACAGTTAAAAAGGGTCGATGTCTTATAAAATTGCGGTTACGAGAAAGCTCAACTGGCACGATCTTGTCTAAGGCTGAAGGTACTTAAGTTGACGGTTTACGGAACACCTACTACCTGGAGATCGGACCAGTACTTGAGCTTAGTTAGCCCAGTTTTATGAGCATGCTTAAGTGATGTAAGATTTAGAAAAATCGAATAGACTTAAGTTATATTTAATTAGCCGGAATATACTTAAGTAATGAGTATACCCAACCATCTAAAATACTTAGTGGGAGGAAAAAGGTGTATAAGATACATCGTTTTCTCTTCACGCTCTCCGTAAAATTCACACAGTGAGATTCATGCTCGGCCTCGTGTCGCCCTGGGAGCGTCCTCCATTCGGAAGGTATTTGCATGAATAACAAGGTGAATTGAGAAAGTATTTATAGTAAGTGGGAGAAGGAAGTCAACACGTCCTATGGTCTCCACCACTAGGTTGCACTGTGAGATTCCCATGTTCCGCCTGCATGTTGCCCTAGAGCAACTACCCATTCGGAAGGTCGTAACATGGGAGTCGGAACAACGCAAACTCCAGAAATGGATAGGATTTCTTAGGTCCATTCCTAACTTTGGCTTTTTCATTCGATAGCGTTGTTGGGACCGATTTCTGAGGTCTGAAATTGGTGGGTCACACTTGCGAAGAATTACTAAGAGTTAGTATATTCTTGACCAAAATAGCGATAACTAAAACACTATAGGAACAAGAGTTATTTTGGAATTAGTGTTTAAGTCAAGAATGTCTTGGTTTAGTGAATGAGTGATTGACTGCCCCTCGGTAGCAGTTGCTCTAACTCACTAAAGTATCGTTGCAAATTAATAATGATTTGGGTACATTATTACATTTGCTAAAACTGATTGGATTAAACAGGATTAAGTCAAATCACTAATAGAATTTTCTTTATATCACAGCATGACAAACTCAATAGTACAATTACTCGCTTCTGAGAAATTAAACGGCGACAACTACTCAACTTGGAAATCAAACCTAAACACAATACTGGTCATTGATGATTTAAAGTTTGTTTTAACTGAGGAGTGTCCTCCAAACCCAAACTCAAATGCAAATCGAATAGCTCGGGATGCATATGACAGATGGATAAAGGCAAATGATAAAGCCCGAGTGTACATTCTAGCCAGCATATCTGATGTTTTGGCTAAGAAACACGATGTTATGGGTACTGCTAAAGAGATTATGGAATCTCTAAAAGGGATGTTTGGACAACCGTCCTTCTCCCTTAGAC
This sequence comes from Cucurbita pepo subsp. pepo, assembly GCF_057944985.1. NCBI lineage: Eukaryota > Viridiplantae > Streptophyta > Magnoliopsida > Cucurbitales > Cucurbitaceae > Cucurbita > Cucurbita pepo. The sequence continues at coordinate 17,880,786 of NC_141802.1, read as the reverse complement.
ATGAAGCCATAAAATACATTTACAACTGCCGTATGAAAGAAGGGACCTCAGTAAGAGAACATGTCCTGGACATGATGGTCCATTTCAATGTGGCAGAAGAAAATGAAGCTGTCATTGATGAGAAGAGTCAAGTCAGTTTTATCATGATGTCTCTTCCGAAGAGCTTCTTCCAGTTCCGCACCAATGTGGTTATGAACAAAATAGAATATAACTTGACTGCTCTTCTCAATGAGCTACAGACTTATCAGTCCCTCTTAACAAACAAGGGACAAACAGGAGAAGCAAATGTTGCTATCTCCAAGAAATTACAACGAGGATCGTCCTCCAAAAATAAGTCTGGACCTTCAACTTCTAAAAGTGTTTTGATGAAAAAGAAGGGAAAAGGGAAAAATAAGATTCCTACTAACCGCAAGAACAAGGTTCAAAAAGCAGATAAAGGAAAATGTTTCCATTGCAACGAAAACGGGCACTGGAAGAGAAACTGCCCAAAATACCTTGCAGAGAAGAAAGCCGAAAAGACACAACAAGGTAAATATGATTTACTCGTTGTAGAAATGTGTTTAGTAGAGTATGACAACTCAACTTGGATACTAGATTCAGGGGCGACTAATCATATTTGTTCTTTTTACCAGGAAACTAGCTCCTGGAGAAAGCTTGCGGATGGCGAGATAACACTCAGGGTTGGAACAGGAGAGGTTGTCTCAGCAAGATCAGTAGGAAATTTAAAGTTGTTTTTTGGAGATAGATTCATTATATTAGATAATGTACTTTTTGTTCCTGGAATGAAAAGAAATCTAATATCCATCTCTTGTTTATTAGAACAGTTGTATAAAGTATCTTTTGAAATCAATGAAGTGTTCATTTGCAAAAGAGGTATTCATATTTGTTCTGCAAAACTAGAAAACAACTTATATATGTTAAAACCGAGCAAAACAAAAGCTATTTTAAATACTGAGATGTTTAAAACAGCTGAAACTCAAAATAAACGACAAAAGATTTCTCCTAATACCTATCTTTGGCACTTAAGACTAGGCCACATTAATCTCAATAGGATTGAGAGATTGGTTAAAAGAGGACTTCTAAATAAGTTAGAAGACAATTCTTTACCTCCATGTGAGTCTTGTCTTGAGGGTAAAATGACTAAACGATCATTTTGCGAAAAAGGTTATAGAGCCAAAGAAACCTTAGAACTCGTGCATACAGATCTCTGTGGTCCAATGAATGTCAAAGCACGAGGAGGGTATGAATATTTCATCAGTTTTATTGATGATTATTCAAGGTATGGCTATCTTTACCTAATGCATCACAAGTCCGAAGCTCTTGAAAAATTCAGAGACTATAAGATTGAGGTTGAGAATCTATTAGGTAAAACTATTAAAACACTTCGATCAGATCGAGGAGGAGAGTACATGGATTTAAGATTTCAGGACTATATGATAGAACATGGAATAAGGTCTCAACTCTCAGCCCCTGGTATGCCTCAACAAAATGGTGTATCAGAAAGGAGAAATAGAACTCTATTAGACATGGTTCGGTCTATGATGAGTTTCGCTCAATTACCTGATTCGTTTTGGGGATATGCAGTGGAGACTGCTACATACATTTTGAACATGGTTCCTACTAAGAGTGTTTCAGAAACACCTTATGAGTTATGGAAAGGGCGTAAAGGTAGTTTACGTCACTTCAGAATTTGGGGATGTCCAGCACATGTGTTGTTGCAAAATCCCAAGAAATTAGAACGTCGTTCAAAATTATGTCTATTTGTAGGATACCCCAAAGAGACGAAAGGTGGTTTGTTTTATGATCCTCAAGAAAATAGAGTGTTTGTATCAACGAACGCTACATTCTTAGAGGAAGACCACGTAAGAAATCATCAACCTCGTAGCAAACTAGTATTAAGTGAGATTTCTAAAGAAGCTACTCATAAAACAACAAGAGTTGTTGATCAAGCTGGTCCTTCAACCAGAGTTGTTGATGGAGCTGACACTTCTGGTCAATCACATCCTTCTCAAAAGTTGAGAATGCCTCGACGTAGTGGGAGGGTTATAACTCAACCCGATCGTTACTTGGGTTTGATAGAAACTCAAGTCATCATACCTGATGATGGCGTTGAGGATCCATTGTCCTATAAACAGGCAATGAATGATGTAGATAGAGATCAGTGGATTAAAGCCATGAATCTTGAAATGGAGTCAATGTACTTCAATTCAGTCTGGGAACTTGTAGATCAACCAGATGGGGTAAAACCTATTGGTTGCAAATGGATCTATAAGAGGAAACGAGACCAAACCGGTAAGGTACAGACCTTTAAAGCACGACTAGTAGCAAAGGGTTATACCCAAAGAGAGGGGGTGGACTATGAAGAAACCTTCTCACCTGTTGCTATGCTTAAATCAATTAGAATACTCTTGTCTATTGCCACATTTTATGATTATGAAATTTGGCAAATGGATGTTAAGACAGCTTTTCTAAACGGCGATCTTGAAGAGAGTATCTATATGGCTCAACCAGAGGGGTTCATTGAACAGGATCACGAGCAAAGGGTTTGCAAGCTTAAAAGATCCATTTATGGGTTGAAGCAAGCATCTCGATCCTGGAACATAAAGTTTGATACTGCGATCAAATCTTATGGCTTTAAACAGAATGTTGACGAACCTTGTGTTTATAAAAGGATAGTCAACTCTACAGTAGCTTTCCTGGTGTTGTACGTTGACGATATCCTACTCATTGGAAATGATGTGGGAATTCTGACTGACATTAAGCATTGGCTGGCGACACAATTCCAAATGAAAGATTTGGGAGAGGCTCAGTTTGTTCTTGGAATCCAAATTGTTCGGAATCGCAAGAACAAAACACTAGCATTGTCTCAAGCATCGTACATCGACAAAATGTTGATTCGATATAAGATGCAGGACTCCAACAAAGGATTATTACCTTTCAGGCATGGAGTTCATTTGTCGAAGGAACAAAGTCCTAAGACACCTCAAGAAGTTGAGGATATGAAACACATTCCCTATGCATCAGCAGTCGGTAGTCTGATGTATGCCATGCTATGTACCCGACCCGACATATGCTATGCTGTGGGAATTGTCAGCAGATATCAGTCCAATCCGGGACGTGCTCATTGGACTGCTGTTAAGAATATCCTCAAGTATCTTAGGAGAACGAGGGACTATATGCTAATGTACGGTGCTAAGGATCTGATCCTTACAGGGTACACTGACTCAGATTTTCAGACCGATGTAGATTCGAGGAAATCGACATCAGGATCTGTCTTCACTCTGAACGGAGGAGCAATAATATGGAGAAGCATAAAGCAAGGTTGCATTGCTGATTCCACCATGGAAGCTGAGTATGTTGCTGCTTGTGAAGCAGCGAAAGAATCTGTATGGCTTAGGAAGTTCTTAACTGATTTGGAAGTCGTTCCAAATATGCATCTTCCCGTCACTCTTTATTGTGATAACAGTGGAGCAGTTGCAAATTCAAAAGAACCAAGAAGCCATAAGCGAGGAAAACATATTGAGCGCAAATATCATCTCATAAGGGAGATTGTGCAACGAGGAGATGTGATCGTCACACAGATAGCTTCAGAACACAACATTGCTGATCCATTTACAAAGCCCCTCACGGCTAAAGTGTTTGAAGGGCACCTAGTGAGTCTAGGACTACGAGTTATGTAATCTAGGGCAAGTGGGAGAAAAGGCATGAAGTATGTGATGCCCAAGTTTATTGTATTTCTCTCTACTCAACGTTATAAAACCCCACTAGAGTTTTAGTCCAAGTGGGAGTTTGTTGGGTTTTATTATGTCCTAAAACTCATAGTTTGTAAACAAAGATATATTCTATTTTCAATAAAGTTATTATTGATGTTTATTCAGTAATAAATTGTTATTGAATAAAGTGAACTTTACGATCATTAATCTAAATCCAATAAACTAAGAACACTCTGGCTATAGTATGATTACTTGAACTATATGTAGAGACATAAGAGTGGATCAAGTTCAAGTATATAGTCAAAATGATCTATAGTATAAGGATAAGGCTGAGTACCTTATTCTGGGGACACTATGGATGCGGCCCACTTTTGTATATGATATAAACAATGTGATCACTAAATTGTGCATGTGGAGACATGTGAGTGGGGGCGTCCTATGCAATGAGTATTGCATAAGATCGGACCATGAAGAAAACCACTCTCACTTTATAAAGTCGTTTACTGTTGAGACTGATTTTCTTTTCATTCGATAACCTAGGTAACTCGGTTTTAATCCTGAGCTAACCATGAACTCCTGTTTATTCGGAATTATCCTTAGATTTGCATGGGTGAGAGTGGCTCTAGTTCGCCGACTCAACAGGCCTCCCATTTCAGGGGTAAGACTGGGTGAATGGCTGGGGACATGGGGTGCAAGACGGAATTCACTCCTACCCACTTTTAGGGATAGAAGAAAGGTAGTTCCCTTAAGCACTGACTCCATGTCTTGAACAAGGGGCCCCACCCTCTCATTGGCCTGAGAGGGATTCGGTTTACTGGTTGGACCACAAACCAATTGTTCATTAGAGGATCAGTGAGACATAAGGAACAAGAAATAACTTCAGGGGTAAAACGGTAAATTGACCCAGCTCTAGTTACGAACAACCTGTGAAGGATCGACTTACTAATCATGGTTATATCAGATGGACAGAAATATATCTATAGTGAGGGGAGTGCAACTACTAGGCTATAGTGGAGTGTCCTAGTAGTTAACGAATGTTGGTTAACCAGGTTAATGAGTTTAATCGGTTAATCTTGGATCGTTGGAGCCCATGATCTATAGGTCCATTAGGTCCCTCTGCTAGCTCATATCGGACTAAACCATAGAACAGTGTGACGAGTGAGTTCGAAGTGTTCGAATTCAAATTAGGGAATATGCGTTACATATATACGATATATTTAACCGCAATTTTGTTTTATTTACGAATTAAACGAAAAGAGAGAATCTGAGATATTTAAATAAGATTTAAATATCTTAAATCAATTATGTGTCGGAATTGATTGGGATTGACATTTGAATTAATATTAAATATTAATTAAATAGTTTAATTAATCATTTAATGTTACTTTAATTTGAAATTCATTATTCAAATTAATTGTTGAATTAAAATGAAGAAAGTCAAAATGTTGACTTTCATCTAATGGAAAAATCCATGTTAGTGGAATTTTGAGGTGTCAAAATTTGGTTTAACCAAACTTGCATGTTTGCCAAATAAACCCCACAAGTTTGAGTGGAATTTTGAGTGTCAAAATTTGGTTAACTCAAACATGCATGCTTGCCACATAATCCCAAACATTTGAGTGGAATTTTAAGTGTCAAAATTTGGTGATCTCAAGTTTGCATGAACATGCAAACTTGACTCTTTAAATAGAGTGATCATGATACTTGGAAGGGATTCTTCTTAATCTTGATGAAAAAACCTTGAAACAAACACTCTCTTTCACATATACAAAATCCCTCCCAAGTTTAGTCACTCACCGGATTCCACAATCCCGTTCTAAGGCCGGAGGATAGTGGAGAAGACACTAGTGGTGGTTCGAAACCGGTTCGTGAGGCAAAAGGAGTTTGAACTACAAAAGGTTAGTATTTAAACCCATTAAGTTTTAATACTTATGAACATGCTAGTTATTTACAATAATTGATGTTCTAAAAGTGCCTAAGATCCAAATTGCTTCCGCATGTGTTATATTAACACCAACAAAATTCTTCTCCAACAAATTTCCCTCCAAATTCGAAATTTTGATACAAATTTCGTATACCGAAGCAGTTTTCAATTTGAAATTTTCATGTAGGTATGTTGGCCGAAAAGCCAGCGCTAGTAAAATTGGGTTTATAAGTGTAAATTGTTATTCTTAGAATAGAATCTGAACATAGTTAGAGAAAGAAAATTGAAATTATTGATACAGAATTCAAATGCATTGACCTCGAGTTATGATGAATGGGATATGTATCCCTTGTTTAGTGGATTTTTGTGTTCAATTTGTTTATGATGAACAGAAATGTGGTGATGATCAAGTTAAGGACACAAGTTACGCCGTTGATGAGCAGAAATTTACATGCTGGTCGTCTTTCCCACATAAGTTTGGAGGAGATGCTTTCAGTAAGGTATCTTATTTTAACAATCAATTCTTGGCACTACTGTTTGTTTTTTTGGAGTTTTTTTTTCTTCTGTTTTCTAACCCATCTTCATGCTCCCGGCAGCTTGATTGATTGGCATTCACGAAGCTCACTTTTTCTATGATCTCTATGATTTTTGCTCTATCATCTCTATGATTTTTGCTGCAATGTTGCTGATAAAGATGGCAAGATCATTATTGTTGCTGCCCTGGATGGAGATTACTTAGAAAGGTTATTCTTAAAATTCAAGTGTTTCGTTACTAAACATTGCCATACCTCATTAATTTAATTTAATGGGCTCATTTTTCCATTGACAGGAGGAGGTTTGTGTGAGATCCCCATCGGTTGGAGAGGGAAAGGAAGCATTTGTTCTAAGGGTGTGAAAACCTCTCTCTAGCAAATACCTTTTAAAAACTTCAAGGGGAAGTCCGAGAAGGAAAGCCCAAAGAGGATGCTGGCTGGCCCCCAAGAGGGTGAATTGTGAGGTCCTATCTCAGTTGGAGAGGAGAACTAAACATTCATCATAAGGGTGTGAAAACATGTTTTACAAACCTTGAGGGGAAGTCTAGAGGGGAAATTCCAAAGAGAACGCTGGCCCTCAAGAAGGTGGTTAGTGAAATCCCACATTGGGTGGAGAGGAGAACGAAGCATTCCTTATAAGGGTGTGAAAACCTCTCTAGCATACACGTTTTGAAAACCTTGAAGGAAAATCCAGAAGGGAAAATCCAAAAAGGACGCTGAGCCCCCAATGGGGTGGACTATGAGATCTCATATCGATTAGAGAGAAGAACAAAGCATTCTTTATAAGAGTGTGGAAACCTCTCCTTAGCAGACGCATTTTAAAACCGTGAAGCTAACGACGATACGTAACAGACCAATCAGACAATGGAATTGGCCTGTTAGAGTTGGGTTCAGAACGATGTTATACCCTTGGCTGACACAGTAACAAAGTTGACAGCTAGATGTGAACTTTGTGGTAAAAGAGGCTTCTTTACCTTAAGAAAGACAGAGGAGACAAGAACCGAGCTTACCGCCGGGGCTGATGTCTACATGCTGGTGTGCCGCCAGCTCTATGCCAATGGACAAGAAGTTATACAATCTTCCAAGAACGTCCTGGGATCTCGTGCTATTAGAACTGGCTCAAATCTAGAGGCACTTCCTTCCCTTATCTAAAATCCACCACTTATCTTAGTTTTTAGGCAAAATGCTTTGCTTTCGCCTGTGAATTTCTGGAAATAGGATATGTAATTCATCCAAAACAGAAGAGTCCCAGAGATGGCTACAAGGGAAAAGAATTTTATTGCTTGCCTCGGCAAATCCAAGATATCATTCCATAGACGTGAAGTCATTGACAAGAATCCAGTGACGAGAAATGAATTACAGAAATGGGAAAAAACTGAAGTGCAGTATGAAAAAGAGAAAAACCTTCATGCTCATCGGTCGGTGGTGGCACGGGTAGAGGAAACACGTCTTAAAATCTCTGGTTAAAAGTGCTTCTCCTCTAATAACTCTGTTCGGAATCTTCATCCCTGACTTCGTCGAAGAAGGGGTCCTTGAGAAGTTCAGAAGTGGTAGGCCTTGCCCTTGGTTGTGCAATGCACTTCTCAATGAAAGCCCTGACTTCATCATTTGTCACTTTGTTTAATGCTTGGGGTTTTATTCCAGTCGTCACCTTCTTGTATATCTTGGCAATACTATCACATTCACTGTATGGTATCTCCATCGTGACCATCTCAAGCAAACACATCGCAAAAGAGTATATATCCACCATCTCTGTGTAATCTTCCTCGTACAGTTCTGGTGCCATATACTCCGGTGTGCCTATGATTGAGTGAGCAGCATGACTCTTGCCAACTATAGCTGCAAAACCTAGATCACCTATTTTCACCTGTAAACATGAGTGTAATCACGCTTCAAAACACCACAAAGATAAACAAGTGGATGGACTATTGGATACTTGTGGTTTAATCTTATTTTGGGAATCATATAGATTAGCAGGCAAATTTGAGATTATATAGTTGATACTTGGATTCAGGAAACAATGTTCTAAAATGAATTTGTCTAACCACATGCACGTTCTTGTGAACAAGGGAGATTTGACAAAGCCAATCGACAAATCTTTTAATTGATCATAACCTCAGTTTTAGCTTCAATCAGTACAAAGTCAATCGACAATCATGTGTAGCATATGGACTATTATTCAAGCAGCTCAGGCAAATCTTTTAATGAGTCATCGGCATTTTTTTTGAATTTCCACAAAAGGTGATTTGCTTGCACCTAAAATAATGATCAAGAATATAAAAACCGAAAAAAAGAAAAGTCATCTGCAAAATTTATCTTAGGTTAGAAATAGTAGCATTATCAAGAGTGAAGCAAATACCTGACCAATATTCCCATTGACAAATATGTTACTGCAGTTGAGATCTCGGTGAATAATGCAAGGCTCGTGATTATGAAGATAATCCAATCCCTCAAGTACCTGCTTTGACCACTTCTTCAAGGCCTTAATTGACACATGTCGATGTTTCTTACGATAATCCCTCAGATTTCCTGATGTACACACCTCGGTAATGAAATTCAACGTATTGTGCTCATCATCATTCCAAACACTGTAGCAAACTATGATATAATCGTTACTCAACGTGCTCAGCAGCTGAACCTCCGATCTCAAGCGGTTGATGAACACTGGATCCCCACTGAATTTCCTCAATCGAACCTGATTCCAAGCAACCTCTATACCTTCCTCCTGATCAAATGCCCGATATACTTTCTTCACTGCTCCAGACCCAAGAAGATCATCGTATCGTCCAAACCTTCCAGTTGGATCGACCTCAACGAAAGGCTCGGCATCTCGGTCAAATGGAATTGAATTATCAGCTGGCATCTGTAAAGAGTTTCAAATTTGAAGTGAGTTGAGAAAATTAGAGCAGTGTTGGGGTCTAAAATGACAGTGACATTTATAAAGATCCAAGAGGTATTTAAAAAAAAAACGAACAAAGGAGAATGTGAACCCAACCAGATAATAAACTAAGAGCTGGCAGCTGAATCCTAAAAGGAATGCGACAGAGTATAATCCTCACATTCATAAACTTGATTATTGATACAGCTAACCCAGCTTCACCTTAATCAATAATTTCTAATAAAATATCTAAAAACCATCGATATAACGGAAGTACAGAGTCCTGACACTACTATTACAACCCGAAAAATATCATTCGTATTAAAACCAAAACGGATAGTCGAAAGAAATACTCTTCTTCCTGACTGCTTCTTCGGCAATTCTTCATCCTGCTATTATTTTGGAATTACAACAAAAACAATAATTAAAATGACTACGAGAGGTTTGAGCAACAAAATACTCATGCATTACCGTTTGCAAATGAAACGGACTTCAAGAGACGAAATTAAGGACAATGATAAAGTCCGATGAGCAAGAAATCAGAAAAATCGCCGGGAAACCATTTCAAAAAGCTGAAAAAGCAGATTTGAGGCTTTCCGGTTCACGTATCGAAAATCATATATACAGATAAAGCGGAAGAAACGCAAAGATCAACTTGATTACAGAAAATGAAAAATTGCAAACGCAAAACCTAAAGGTAAAGACATTGACCAAAAAGAAAAGAAAATAGAACCTATTAAACATGCCAATTAACACGAAAAATTACAAGTTAGCTCTTGAAACGAGACAGATCATTAAGGCACCTGAAAATTTGAAGGAGAAACAAAACGAGGAAGATGAAGAAGAAGAAGAATACCTTGGTGTTGATGCCGGACGGAAATCTCCAAAGAAACGGAGCGAGAAAAAAAAAAACTTCCCTCTCTCTCTTTCTCTTCCGTTCAGTTGGTTTTTCCTGCGTCAAGTCGAGGCGGCAGGGTCGTTCTCCATTTATACGTGGCGCGCAATCCCGATCAAATCGCCAAAACGACGTAGTCTTAACCTTTAACTTTTCAAAATGGCATTCGCCAATTTACGTGTCCTATAATCCAACGCCTTACCTTCCCCTACATTGACTTTCTAATAATGAAATATCGTGGACTTTCAAATTAATAATTTTAATTGTTTTTTTTTTTTTTTTTTAATTTTAACAAAACGTGTAATATAATTTCATATTTATATTTAATAATGAAGATAATTATTTTTAAAAAATTAACCTTATAAACCCTATTTTTATGCTATAATTTTCTTATTTTATCACCAAAAAAAAATATATATATATAAAAAATGATTTAAAAACTCCGTTAAGTTTTGAATATTATATATCCTATAATTTATATATCCTATAATTGATTCTCGTAAATAGTTTATATTAGAGTCTTAACACCAAATTATACCGATGAAATTCTCACTTTTTTTTACCATAAATTTACAATTTAACCTAATTATTCATTAAATATAAAATTGAATTTTAAATTATTCTTTAATCCAATTCGACCTATTAACTATAAAATTAAAATATTAAAAGGATCTCTTTAAAAAATCAATATGCGAGCAACTTTAATTGAATTAGAAGTAGCGTGAAGTTTTTATGTGGGTTTTTTTTTTTTTTTTTTTTTTTTTTAAACTTTTAATAAATGTTTGTACAGAAAAATCCGTTGAAAAAGGTGTAGAAATTGAAGAGGTTCACGCATGGAGGAAGCGGATTTCATGGGTTGCCTATGCCCATCAAATTGAGTCTTTCAATCTATGCAACCCATTCACGTGATTGTATTGTACAATTTTTTTTTTCATGATTGTTCGTATAACTACCCGACTTATTAAACTCGACGTTAAAGAGCTGCTACTACAACTAATGTACTTGTTGGATCGGGGCTTGTTTGATAGCCTTAACTTTATTTTAGCTAAATCATTTTAGAAGTGCAATGTATCGGTTCATTACTGAAATAAAGATGATGTCTTGTAAAAATGATCTAGATATTTTAGGAATAAAGATATCATCTTTATTTCGAAAATGATTCAGTTGCCAGCTTTGACTCGTTACGTATCATTGTTAGTCTCACGGTTTTAAAACGCGTTTGCTAGGGAGAGGTTTCTACACCCTTATAAGGAATGTTTTGTTCCCCTCTCTTGAGGACCAGCGTCCTCGCTGGTACACTACTCGGTGTCTGGCTCTGATACTATTTATAGCAGCCTAAGCCCATTGCTAATACATATTGTCCACTTTGACCCGTTACTTATTGTCATCAGCCTCATGATTTTAAAATGTGTTTGCTAAGAAGAGGTTTCCATACCGTTGTAAAGAATATTTTATTCCCTTCTCCAACCGATGTGGGATCTCACAAAGTGTCTCATGCAAATAATCTAACTGAACATAACGAGAGCAACTCCAAGTCTAAACCAACTACTGTGTCTATGTGGGTTAGTCATACAAGACAGAACGCTACTGAACATAACAAGAGCAACTCCAAGTCTAAACAAACTACGGTGTCTAGGTGGGTTAATCATACAAGACAGAACGCTACGACCCTTGGTGGAAGTTAACTCATCTCAACATAGCGTACATATAGAAAACATTTACCATCACCAGACAAGGAAAGTTCTTGCCAATACATTTTGTTAAAGACAAGTGTACGTTTTGTCTCAGCATCTAATGGAACTCAAAAAAACATGCGCCCCCCTTGGTTTCTAATGGCTAGTTCCTGTAAACCATGGCTACATTTTCACTTCCATGCACAAGAAGCAACCAAATCCCTATCCATCCAGCCTAGATATAGAGCCCCTTCTTTCTCTTCAAGCCTATACCTGTTAGAATAGTTATCTAATAACGTTTTTATGGTAGCATTCACCAAAGAGCTTAATGGGTAGGGAGTGAATCCTGCCATTGAGAATCGCAGTCGCCACTTTCCGAGTAGCTCGTGTCGTTCTACTCTCTCTGCCCCTTCACATGCTAGTATGTTGACAACTTCCCTGGCTAGACAATGCTGCTCGATGTTGATTCGCTCCTTGTGCTGCCTTGGAAGAGTAACGTCGATTGATTCGAACATGGCGTTGTAGTAATCCAGCGTCTCGATGAACCGGGGAAAGAACGCAGCGGTGTTCGTGTTGGATTCTTGTTCAACAAGGGTCACTACCTTTGGAGAAAGACCCTTAACCAGCCTCAATAACCGATCTCGATGGTTTTCGGTGCTTACGCTCTCATCTGGCATATGGTGTAGCATGAATGCAAAGTTCACTGCTAAAGCCTCCCCTCGTCGATTTCCCAAGTCTTTCTGCTGAACGTCGCAGCCAGAGATGGCAGCCGAGTGAAACTCAAATGGGACATTAAATAACTTCGCTAACTTAGAAAGCCTCATCCCAACGATATCTAGACCGCCTCCCCGAGCGTGAGCTGATGCAGGATCATCTATGCCGGTTATACGAATGTGAGGCGGTCCACCAGGCCTGCCTGCAAAAGCTTGAATCAAAGTGATCCATTGAGTACCCTGAGAGATTTGGAAATCAATGATGTGTACTCTATCTTCATCTTTCATGGCTTCTGCAATGGCACCATTTGCAGACATGTATCCAAATTTGAAATACGGGCAAACATCGTATAAAACATGCATATAAGAGAGGAGCTCCATGCTTGCTGGTTCCTTGCATCTCAAAGATTTATAGATGCTACTGCCTGAGAAGGCTGACCGTGCAACCAGCCCCTCCAACATATAAGCTCCCAATCTCTGCATCGGTTCACCCCGAACCGACACCATCTTGCGCAGTTCATCCATAAGCCATTGTGCCATTAAGGCATCATTATCGGACACGGCCTTAGCACAAGCTATTAGGATCTTTTTTAAGTTCCCTTTAGTGATAGCATCCATCACTTGTCCCCAACTTCCCACTTCTGAATTCTCTGTTCCTTCCTGGTAGAAACTATCAAAACTATCAATAATATCAGAATCAGGGCCAAGCATCACAGTTTCCAATTCCAGCAGTTTGTGCCTAAAATCACTAATATCATCTGTTATGCAGGATCCGCTTACTGGTGAGCCATACGTATTGTCAGGGGAATTATGCTGATCAGAAGGACTCCCATTGGATGAGAAAGTGACGGTCGTTGACGTCGAGTTGTGAGTTGCATAGCCGTGGCTTCCCGAGGACGATTCCAAAGTGCAGTACCGATCACTGATGTCTTGAAGATTGAACTGAGCTCTTTCGTTGCCAGCATTGGTATATAATTGGCGACCTAAAGTTTGAAATTGGGAGACACAGTAGGCATCCACTCCTTGAAGTGGCTGATAACACAGTCTTTTCGACATATGTTGACCTCTATGAAGCTGAGAAGCTTGCATTTTACAAAGCGTCTACTTGAACAGGACTGCTTTTATCTCCACAGCAGCTAAGAGTATTCAAGATCCTTGCTCCAAGAGCTGCCGTTTTCCAAATCTTTATCCTAAGTTACTACACATATGAACCAAAATCAGCATCATGGGTACCCATGACAGCATCCGATAACATATCGACTCAAAACAGTCATTCTCATATGAGTTTATTACTGATCTAAAGTCCAGCAGAAGCCAGCAAACATAAGATAGATAGCATACTTCAAAGTTCAAACAAGCTCAAGCCATCTAACTCAAGCTGCCACAGATTCTCTCAATTCAACCTATAAAAATATTAGCACCAAGCCGACCCATAAAAAGAGAACTCAAAATTAGGAGGTACAAAGGGTCATATGCTCTGTAGTTGTAACGGTCCAAGCCCATTGTTAGCAGATATTGTCATTTTTGGGCTTTTACTTTCGGGCTTCCCCATAAGGTTTTTAAAACATGTGCGATAGAGAGATTTTTCTACACCCTTATAAGGAATGTTTTGTTCTCCACTCCAACCGATGTGGGTTCTCACAATCCACCCCTTGGGGCCAGCGTCCTGGCACATCGCCTGGTGTCTAGCTCTGATACCATTTGTAACCGTCCAAGCCTACCGCTAGCAAATATTGTCCTCTTTGGGCTTTTCCTTTCGAGCTTCCCCTCAAAGTTTTTAAGATGCTCTGTGAAGAGAGGTTTCCACACCCTTATAAGGAATGTTTCATTCTCCTCTCCAACCGACGCCGGTTCTCACAATATTCAATACACAATACAGTGTACAGAAAGGACAAAAACCAGCAAGGAACACCAAGGAAGACATTTTTCAAGTTTGATTCATCCATTAGATCACAGTTGAAAACAGAGAAATTGCTAAGAGAATCCTGTCAGTCCAAAGAATCATCCGAACTTACAACTTAGAGAAATCAAATTTATCAAAGCCACCAATTCTAGTTGATATTAACTTTATACTTTCTACTTAAGAAAAAGCAATTTAAAAAGCATGAAGGAATATTTTAAATCAGTTCGGTGACTCATGATTATACCTTTCCACGTATTCGTCTATATCCCCCACCAGATCATCACTCAACTTTAGCTATTCACACATGAAACCGATAGCATCGGAATTCGATACTGTTTCATAACATTTACCATCAATCCCTAGAAAATTCAAACCCAATTCGCAAAGTAAAGAGAGAGTCATGAACGAACAAACAAACAGTAAGAAACAATTCTAACGACTTAATTCGTTACACAGCAGAAAATATGAGAGCAAAATTGTTCAAGGAATCGACCTCCACAAAAATGCTACAAAGAAAACAGAGCATAAAAACAGAATAGCAGCCAATTTAAGCCACGAATTCCCATTTCCATCCAAATCCTTTAGCAACAATACTAAATCAGACAAGAAAATGCAAATACCTACAAACAAATGAAGAACAGATTCCACAAACCATCAAACAAACACTTGCGATTCCCAGAAGTTACATGGAATTAAACTCAACGAGAAGAATTTCATAGGTTCATCATAATGAAGCAAATTGTTAAACTCACCTCGCTTGAAGAATCTTCCGGCTGGAGTTCACTTCAAACCAGAGTCATTTTGAGAGAGAGAGAGAGAATAGCGTAGGGGGAGTCCTCTGCGAACCACCTGAGAAGTATTTAACAGAGCGAGTGCGAAACTGCAATCGCCATTTTTGCCACCTAGTTGTGTGCAGTTACGAAAATACCCTCCAAAAAATAATACTTTACTCTTAAATAATCATAATTACAAAAGGTTTAACTCTCATTACACTAAATTTTAGTTTGTATTAATTGATGTAATTAAATCTTAATTAATTTTTTAAAATTTAAATATTTAGAATATCATTTCAAATCGATAGTCTATAATATGGTCAAAATCTGACTCTTTCTATTAATAAAATCTCGAGCTTTTGAAAAAATTCAAACGCTAAAAAGTTAGTCAAATTAGTCCAAGAAATTCAATAATTCAATGGTGAAATTATTTATTTATTTATTTTTCTATTTTTTGATATTATATTCAATTAAAATTTTAGAGCAAAGGGAATAACTTGACTTTGGATGCAAGACCCATCCCATGTTCTTGGCATCCACTAATTTATTTTCAATTTATTTTGCTGGATTTATTATAATGATAATAATAATAATTATTATTATTACGTGAAAAAAAAACATGTGTGGATTGGATAAAAGATCACACGTGGACCAATCCCTTCATTTTTTAATAGAAAAAAAGTCATGTCATAAGATAAGGTTTAGTTTTAAATTTATTGATTTATTTAATATTATTATTATTAAATATTGGATTAGGCTGGAGATTTTTTTTTTTTTTTTTTTTTGACAAATTTGAAATTTTAGGACGGTTGAGTTGGTGATCCAAAAAAATTAAATTGTATGAGATTTTAAATAAATAAATAAAATTTTTTAATAATTAAAAAAACGAACATCATGAACTCCATTCGAGTAACTTGAGTCACCAACTGAACCAACTTGAAATTTCTGAGTTGATCCAACAAAATTTTCTACCTTAATCCAACCTATGTACACCTCTTTCTTGATCAGACATATCAAAGGGCAGCAATAATTGTGTGGTTCATCTTGTTTTCATCCAGATTTTCTTCTAAATACTCCTCTTCTTTCTGTGTGGCTTCTTTGTTCGTCATGTTCTTTCGAAAAATAAAAATAAAGTAAGGTCACATCAACCAAATAGGCAAGAAGAGAGAGAAATTAAAAAGAAAAAAGAAGTGGGGGAATCAATTGATTTTGATTTGATTTGATTTTTCATTGGATGCTTGTAATTATATATTCAATTCATGTGCAAATACACATAGGACAATATCAAAATATTTAGCTTCAATGCACCTAACCTTTTTTTTTTTTTTTCTTTTTCTTATATATAATATATATAGATATCCCACCACAAACATGCAATTTAATTTTAATTCCCACTCAAATAATTTTCTCCTCCAATCAAGTTTTCTTATATGTTTTTGTCACATCACTTTATGCGCGTGCCAAAATAACATAGGATATTGATTATATTCCCAGTTTATTATATATACATATACCCTTAATCATATCTAAATATCCTTCTAGAACAAGGATTAATTCATGAAATCTATGCGCCTAATTTTTTTTTTCTTTTCTCTTTACGTCAGATAGCTAGACTATGTCTAGATAAGAGTGATTTTAATAATACGATGGTTAAGAAAGAATTGAAAGTTCTTATGATATCTCACATCGATTGGAGAGAGGAGAACGAAACATTTTTTATAAAAATGCAAAAACTACTTCCTAACAGACGTATTTTAAAATCGTGAGGCTGATAGCGATACGTAACGGGCCAAAGTGGACAATATTTGCTAACAGTGAGTTTGAGCTGTTACAAATGGTATTAGAACTAGGCACTGAGCAGTACTGCTAGTGAGGACGTTGCCCCCGAAAGAGGGTGGGTTGTGAGATCCCTAATCGGTTGGAGAGGGGAACGAATCATTCTTTACGAGGGAGTAGAAACCTTTCCCTAGAAGACGCGTTTTAAAATCGTGAGAGTGACGGTGATACGTAACGGGATAAAATAAACAATATTTGCTGCTTAAATCAACAAAATGTATTTTTTTTTTTTCAGCAGCTCAGTCATAAGTGCTCCAAAATCGAGTGTATTTAGCTTGAGTTTTTCGAGAAAACATGTAAATGAAGACAACTCATGCTAAAAGGGTCAGTATTGATATGTAGAGATAGTACTCACTCTTAAAGCGTTTCAAAATAAGTAGTTAATGTGATCAGGACACAGGAATGCAGAAAGAATTTAATCTAAATTCTGGACATAGAGCATCGTAGTACTAGAAACTTTTAATACGCCAGCGTGAAGCAATATTAATTAATTAATTGATTAATTAAGAATATTATTATAAATATATGTAAAACAATAATTAGGTAATAGAAAAAGGAATATTATTATTATTATTATTATTATTATTATTATTATTGGGTTCTCTATTTGCCACTAAAGTAATTAGTTTTAATTTATGACCCCATATTTTCTTATCTTTGTTGATGTCTTCACAATCTTGCATTTTGTCGTTATATGAAGAGAGAGAGAGAGAGAAAGTGGATTGGTTTTTAAGCTTAAGTGAAATTAATGCTTAAACTTGGTTGATTAAGGTACTTAATTAATTAGGTAATAATCATTAAAACATGGACAATTTAATTAACTTTTCTATTGCCCAATTATTTACACTTCTTTCTCAACTCCCTTTATTCAAATTCCATCGTCATTATACCGTTTTTATGTTAAATTATACACGAGATATGAGACTCCACGTCCGTTAGAAAGGGAGACAAAACATTTCTTATAATGGACAAATCTGTTAGTGTGGGCTTAGGGTGTTACCAATGGTATCAGAGTCAAACATCGAGTGGTGTGCTAGCGAGGACGTTGGACCCTCAAGGGGGTGGATTGTGAGATCCCACATCGGTTAAAGAGGGGAACGAAACAATATTTCTCTTAAAACAACTTATTTCTCAAACTCGGTTTTGGACGATTATCAAACCTTACAAATCTTAGCGGACCCTAAATTTCTAATCTCAACGATGGGAACTATGTACACGACACAAATTTTGTAACGGCCCAAGCCCACCATTATCCTCTTTTGAGTTTTTCCTCTAAGACTTATAAAACGCTTCTGTTAAGTAAAAGTTTCTACACTCTCATAAAAAATGGTTCGTTCTCTTCCTTAATCAACGTGAAAGCTAAACTCGTCCCATCCAAAGATTCAAGGATTAATTATACAAAAGGTGGGCGCCACAATGACAAACATAAATGCACGCATGGCATGGCATGCACCCAAAAGATGACAATTTTGGTGGGGTGAGTAAGAACAAAGCTTAACTTCGTGTCATAATTTTACGAACTTCCATGAAAAACAAACTAATATAAACAACCAAAATCCCATTCACATCATCAACTTTTTGACTTTTAGAACCAACCTTACCCGACCATGTTCACCCTTTTCAGGAACTTTTGAATCTTTTCGGGATCGAGTTTTCAGTTCTTATCAAAATCGTTGTAGCAATAGAGACCTTTCTCTCGAGCGGAGCTCGAAACGACTAGACTGGAGTGCTTCAATCAAATGATGCATGTAGGTTGAACCATTTCTACTCGAGTAGTGTTCTAATTTAGCTTGATCGTGAAGATATTCACGTAGAGACTCTTATACTACAAGAATTTATTTCTATGTTAGTAGGAAGGAACGAGGTGACAAATATTATTTTGAACTTTGTCATTGTTTTTAGATCTGGTCGTATATGAATATTAAATTTTCTTTATTCCTTTTTGTCTCCCTACCTCCTCTCAAGCTTAAAACATGACCTTCTCTATTTACACGTTTTGTTGAGCATTTAGGGTAACTCGTGGGACCTTTTATTTTTGTTGTCATCTCCATGTCTTTGATTCTCATCTTGTCTCTCGAAATTCTAAGTTGTCTTTAGTTACTAAAGTTTCAAAGTTCGTACACAATTAGTCGAACATCTTGTCCTCTCATTTCAATTTTATATTCGAAAATTTAGAAACTAAATCCAGGTAATATTAAAGGGTAGTACTTACTCTACTAAACAATTATGACAATTATGACAGATAACATATGAGTTTTGGTTGAAACTCGTTGAAATAGAACTAATCTAATTTAAATTTTATACATTATGTTAGAATTAGTTCTAACGTTACGGGGCTCATTTGAGTTGTAAGAATTTACCGTTAAACTGCTAGAGACAAAAAAATATCACAAAAGTTGACGTTTATCCAACGAGTCTGTCATACTCCAAGCCTACCACTAGCAAATATTGTTCGCTTTGATCCGTTACGTATTGTTATCAACCTCACGGTTTTCAATGCATCAGTTAGGGAGAGATTTTCACTCTTATAATGAATACTTCATTCCCCTCTCCAACCGAGGTGGGACCTCACAATCCATTCCCTTGAAGCTCAACATCTCTACTGACACACAATTTTGGTGTCTACTCCTATCAGATATATATATATATATATATATATATATATATATATATATATTTTTTTTTTTTTTTTTTTTTTTTTTTTTTTTTTTTTTTTTTTTTTTTTTTTTTTGTCGATCGAAGCTCTAAAAGCGATTGAGACCGTCTTGCCAGTTTACATGGATATCAGAAACAACTAAGTAACAGAAACAGTGATCTCTTCTGATTCGCCTTCTCACTACGGAATAAACTCGTATTGGCAAGAACCATGGCCTGCACCAAAACATGTATAAGACGAAAAACTCAAGCACAGCTAAATCATGCTCATCAACATACATAACTAAATAAACAATTTCAACTGTTTAACCCATCAAAGTATATACTAAGAGATCAGAAACCCGTCAAAGTATTGATCGATATGAACTATCTTTCTTTTTCGTTTCAGTTTCATTACAATGAGAACGAGGCTGGCGGGGCAATTCAGCTGAGGGACAAATGGAGACGTTTCGTTTAATAACTATTGGAGTCTTTAAAACTAAGTTTATAAACACTATTTATACCTACGAGTTTCTTTATTTTATTATCTATTTTCAATCAAGGTTTTCAAAAAACCGAGCCAAGATTAAAATAATGATCTTTGAGGAGCTCGAGGTAATAATGAAACGAAACGAAGTCACTTTTTTAAGCTTAAACTTACATTCAAATATTTTAGTTCAGAATCATTGTTAATAAAAATGAAGAAAGTGGAAGTAAAACATAATCATATCCAACATGTTTCATGGCTTCCACTGGGTTCACGTTATCCTCTCTATAATGTAAAAAGACAAACGCATCTTTATAACAGCTCAAGCACACCGCTAGCAGATATTGTCCGCTTCAGTCCATTACGTATCGTTGTTTTAATACGCGTTTACTAGGGAGAGGTTTCCACACCCTTATAAGGAATGTTTCATTACCATCTCCAACCGATGTGAGATCTCACAATCCACCCCTTGGGGCCTAGCGTCCTCGCTGGCACACCGCTCAATACCATTTGTAATAGCTCAAACTCACTATTAGCAAATATTGTCCACTTTGGCTAGTTATGTATCATTATCAGTCTCACGGTTTTAAAACGCATCTATTAGGGAGAGGTTTCCACACCCTTATAAGGAATGTTTCATTCCTCTCTCTAACCGATGTGGGATCTCACAATCCACCCCCTTGGGAGCCCAGCGTTCTCGCTGGCACACCGCTCGGTGCCTAACTCTAATACCATTTGTAATAACTCAAACTCACGGCTGGCAAACAGTGTCCACTTTAGCCCGTTACATATCTGTTAGGGAGAGGTCTCCACACCCTTATAAGGAACGTTTCGTTCTCCTCTCCAAGATCTGGCAACTCTCTTGAAGAAGCATGGCCATGGTGACTTGTGTAATTTACCAGAAAGAAAGAGTGATAAAGATAGTAGAAAGTGAAAGTGAGGCTTACTAGGATCCAGCTCTGTAATGATGGCAGCTCCTTTGAAGAAACAGGATCCACCCTGATGCTTGAAGTTCTGAAAGTAAGCATTGAAGGCAAATGAAGCATGATCTTTCACTGTATTTGGGTTAAAACAAGGCTGGTTTGGTTGGATTTTGCTGCAGTTGCCGCCTCCTCTTCCACAAGCCCAATCCAAAGCCATTTGTAGTTCATCATCTGGGGTCTGCTCGTCTGCTATACACCATTGCTCAAACTCCCCACCTACTCAGAGTTCAATGTCTGGAAGTAAGTTTCATAATACTAAGCATTTATTGACTTGAAATTTCAAATGGGTATTGGTGGTTACCTGCTTTATGCTGAATTGTTGACAGTAATAGCAGAGCCAGAGTGAGCAGGGTACCTGTCCACAGAGCAGCCATGGCAGAGACCGGGAGAAACAGAGAGATGTTAAGATCGCACAACAACGCACACACTCGATTGAGATGAACACAAAGAACAGGATAGAGAATACATAAAGTACATTTTAAGTTTTGTGTAACGGGATATATATATATACCGTTCAGCTTACTATATATAACTTTACTAGCTTTTTACTATACATACGCAGCAGTCTTCATAGCCTAACAAGAGAAACAGAGCCTAACAAGAGAAACAGAGTGTTCTATCCGAGTAAGAAAGTAAAATGGCCACAAACAGTGACATCTTGAACGCATCTGTCTATGCGCTGCTAGCCCATGTGCTGATGCGCTGCTAGCCCATGTGCTGATGTTTCTACATACAATTAATCGAGCAAAGCAATTGATTTTCCATATAAAATAGAGTTTGTTTTGTACAAACAAAGCTATGCTAAGGGAAATCATGATTTTGGAAGTGAAAACAGTATATGTTTTAGTGCGTAATTGTTTTTCACATCAAATCTCAAAGAACAGATATAAAAATCTTTATAAGATTGGCCAAATGTGGATTGAGATTAGAGCTCCCTCGTGATTCCAATTCTCTATGTTAGAGAATGGGACCACAGAGAATGAAACAAAGTTCTTTGTAGCATCGAGGACGGAGACAGAGAGTGCATCCCCAACCTCGCATCCCTATCCTCGACCCGCTGCTTAATATCCACATAACATACTTTTATTTTAATGGGAAGTATCAAAAGGTGCTTAATTCTACTTTCTAGTGCTGAAGCCTGAATCATCTCAGTCTTCAGTAGGTAGTAGAAGTGTGAGATCCCACAACAGTTGGGAGGAGAACGAAGCATTCTTTATAAAGGTGTGGAAACATATCCCTAGGGGAAGCCCGAAAGGAAAAGTCTGAAGAGAACAATATCTACTAGCAGTGGGCTTGGGCTGTTACAAATGATATCAGAGTCAGACATCGAGCGATGTTACAAATGATATCAGAGTCAGACATCGAGCGATGTTACAAATGATATCAAAGCCAGACATCAAGCGATGTGCCAGTGAAGAGACTAAGCCCTGAAGGAGGGTGGACACGAGGTGGTATGTCAACAAGGACGCTGGGCTTGAAGGGAGAGGATTGGGGGGGGTCTCACATCGATTGGAGAAAGGAAGGAGTGCTAACGATGATGCTGAGCCTCAAATGGGGTGGATTGTGAGATCTTACATCAACTAGGAGAACGAAGCATTCTTTATAAGGGTGTGAAAATCTCTCCCTAGCAGACGCGTTTAAAAATCTTGAGAGAAAATCCGAAAGAAAAAACCTAAAGAGGACAATATCTGATAGCAATGGACTTGGGCGGTTACGAGACGAACCCTTTCTCAGATTAGACATGAAAGTAAAACAAATAAAAGAGAAGCATAACTCAAGTTGAAGATGCAATAAAAGTGATCATCTACTACTCTTTTGCTACATTGCAGGCTTACAGAAATGATATACAAATATACAACAGAACAGAACATTGCATAGGTAACAACAGCAACTACATAACTTAAGACAAATCGTTGTATACATGGGAATATACAATATTTTTCAAATGTAAGTACTTGGAAACAGCAGCACACCTTCCTTCAAATGGGGTTTCTGGCGTTTCTGATTATTCGACATCGTTCGCACTTTGTTAAATCTGTCAGACTACATACAGCTAATGAAAAATGTTGAATAATTCGAAGTCAGCTCGGAAAATCTCGATACATTGTGAAGATTTTATCTTCCCCTATGCAGTATGAGGGATGATTTCGATAAGCCATCTCGGACGAGATGAAATGTCATCAGGGTTCATAAATGAGTGAGTTTGGCAAATCATAACATTTGAGTCTACCTATGTCAAGATAAGGAATTGTGTAAATCATGCAGCCTTTCTTAGGCAAATCGAAAACGAAAAGGAAGCACTTACTAACGAGAAGTCAAGGGCGGATGCCATTAGTTAGTTTATGGCCGTTGGCAGGAGACGATGAAACGCAAAACTATGGATTATGCATCGTTTGCTCGCTTTTCCCGTACGCCATTGCTAAGACTACCGAATCATGGTTGTCATTCCTGAAACAAATAACAAAGAAGAAATCGTTTAGATGGTGAATGAACAATGGAAAAGATTCAAAGAACGCGGAGTTTTACCACAAATTAAAAGATGAGAAGGATGCGACCAGATAACTCCATCCACCAGCTAGCCATCGTCCTACCACACGAGACGTGTCCCTTTGGTCAGAGAAGTAAGAAACAGTTATTGTCGCTGCGTCGGTACTGTGTCAAGTAGTCTCGAAATAGCATGCTAGAGCTGAATAAAGTTGCTCTTCTTCAAATGGCTTAGCTACATAACCATCCATCCCACACTTCAGGCACTGTTCATACAGAGACTGAATTAAATCTGCCGTCATAGCAAATATTGGTGTGTGCCAATAAACCTTATTGTCCTCAGTTGACACTTCTCCTGATGTAAGTTTCTCGTTTACCCCTCCTTCTACAGCACGAACCTGTTTTGTAGCTTCAAACCTGTGTATGTTATATGTGATACACATCATGGTTACAGCAAGTGAACATAAATCTACTAGGAAATTTGCCTTTTTTTCCTTAATACGAGAATGAAGTGCTCATTTTGTTAGTTTAAGTGAGTGTCTCCTTATCGAATTAGGCAGCTGAAAAAAGAAGTAACCATACTAGTTCTAGAAACCTATTGCAGTATTCTTGGCAATACCATGACAGAATGTGATGTGTTATAAGAGCCCAAGTCCACCGCTAGCAGATATTGTCTGCTTTGGCCCGTTACGTATCGCCGTTAGCCTCACAATTTTAAAAACACGTCTGTTAGGGAGAGGTCTCCACACCCTTATAAGAAATGCTTTGTTCTCCTCTCCAACAGATGTGGGATCTCACAACTCACCCCTTGGGCCCAGCGTCTTTGCTGGTACACCGCCCGGTGTCTGGCTCTGATACTATTTGTAACAGCCCAAGCCCACCGCTAATAGATATTGTCCGCTTTGGCCTGTTACGTATCGCCGTTAGCCTCACGATTTTAAGACGCGTCTGTTAGGGAGAGGTTTCCACTTCCTTATAAGGAATGCTTTGTTTCCCTCTCCAACCGATGCGGGATCTCACAACCCACCCCCCTTGGGGCCCAGCGTCCTCGCTGGCACACCGCCCGGTGTCTGGCTCTTATACCATTTGTAACAGCTCAAGCCCACCGCTAGCAGATATTGTGTCGGCTTTGGCCTGTTACGTATCGTCGTCAGCCTCACGGTTTTAAAACAAGTCTATTAGGGAGAGGTTTCCACACCCTTGCAAGGAATGCTTTGTTCCCCTCTCCAACCAATGTGGGATTTCACACCCCACCCCCTTGGGGGCCAACGCCCTCACTGGCACACTGTCCAGTGTCTGGCTCTGATACCATTTGTAACAGCCCAAGCCCACCGCTAACAAATATTGTTTGCCTTGGCCTGTTACGTATTACCATCAGCCTCACGATTTTAAAACGTGTATGTTAGGGAGAGGTTTTCACACCCTTATAAGGAATATTTTGTTCCCTTCTCCAACCGATGTGGAATCTCACATGCGTGGCTATTCAAGGGCAATACGCTGAGTGATTATAAAGCAAATTCATTAAAAAGCACGAAGATAATTACCCATTCATCTCAGGCATCTGGAGGTCCATGAAACAAGCATCAAAGTCGTGTGGAGGGTCGAGCAGAGCCACCGCATCCTTTCCACATTCTACACAAGTTACAACAGCTCCATATTTCTTCAAGGCACCTTCTGCCACCCTTCTGTTAACCGCATTGTCATCCACAACCAAAACATGCTTGTCTTTCAGCAGGTTCTTAAGAGTAGAAGGTCTTTTAATTACTACTTGATTCCGCTTCTCGATCCCAAACGCTTCGTGGAAGCAACTGACCAACATGTTTAGCTGAAGAGGTTTAATCAATACATTATTTACATGACCAGAAGATTTAAGTTCATTCAGCTCATTGGAGCTAATGGGGTTTGCCAAAAGAAAGAGCTTTGGAGTATTCATCTGGAGATTTGTCACACTTCTATCAACGTGCTCTTTAAACAGAAGATGGAACTTCAGACCCACTTTCTTGTCCCAAATATCTTTGTCTATAAGAATCATGGCTAATTGCGTCGATACTCTGTTGATTTCGAAAATTAAAATGCATTAGTAAAGTTTGACACTCAAGATGAACAAAACTAATAAAAGTTACCTTGTGTTGGAAGTATTAGATAAATACTGATAAGCAGATTCTGCACTCAGAGCTATATCAACAGAAATCCCGAGCCTCTGCAGATGATATCTCGTGACCTCAGCTCGAATGCAGCTATTATCTATTATTAAAGCTCTTAGCCCCTGGAACTCCATAACACCGAGATCAAACTGTGACCGTTTCGTATCCAGAAAATTTGTTTCCCCTTTCTGAAAAGAAACCGTAAATGAAAACGTGCTACCTATACCAGGCTCACTCACAAACCCGATCTCCCCATCCATGAGATCGACCAAACGTTTGCTAATACTCAATCCTATTCCAGTGCCACCATATATCCGTGAAGTGGAACTATCAGCCTGCATAAAAGAAGTGAAAATTCGGCTTTGTGCTTTTCGGGGAATTCCTACACCTGTATCCTCAACTGTCACGAGTATTTTAATAGTTTTGGGTTCCTCCTCCGCATTTGTATTGCTGAACTTTTTGAAATCCTCCCAGCTTTTCCATCTATTCACCACAGGTAACCCACTGAATGTAGTAGAACTATTCTTTGATGCATCTCCAGCTAAGTACGTGCCTTGTCTAAGCACAATGTCCATAAAATCAACTGGGCCTCTCACTTCATCAGCCAGATGCACTGAGACTAATATGTGTCCCTTTTTATGAGTAAACTGCATTCAAACAGGATAAATTTGGCATCATCAAAATGTAAGTTAAATTGGCATCATGATTTTGAAAAAAAAAAAAAAAAAAAGTCACTCTTGAAGACCGACTAATGATGCTAGACTTAGAGGCAAAGATTGTTGATGATTGGGAAGGCGTCCCAGATTGGCTAATTAAGAGGATGATCATGGGTTTATAAGTAAGGAATACATCTCTTGGTATGAGGCCTTTTGGGGAAACCAAAAGCAAAGGCATGAGAGCTTATGCTCAAAGTGGACAATATCATACCATCATCGTATCAGAGTCATGCCCTTAACTTAGTCATGTCAATAGAATCCTCAAATGTCAAACAAAGAAGTTGTGAGTTTTGAAAATGTTGTAAAAGAATGACTCAAGTGTCGAACAAAGAGTGTACTTTGTTCGAGGGTTTCAGAGAAAGGTGTTGAGTCTCAATTAAGGGGAGGCTGTTCAAGGGCTTTATAGGCCTCAGGAGAGGCTCTATGGTGTATTTTGTTCAAGAGGAGGATGGTTGAGGATTGTTGGGAGAGAGTCCCACAATGGCTAATTAAGAGGATGATCATGGGTTTATAAGTAAGGAATATATCTCCATTGGTACGAGGCCTTTTAGGAAAAGAAAAGCAAAGCCATGAGAGCTTATGCTCAAAGTAGACAATATCATACCATTATAGAGAGGCGTAGTTCCTAACAAAAATGTCATTACTGCAAAGAACATAACACTATAGCATTGTTGTAGCATACGTAGCGTCAGTTGAAAAAGATCGACAGATTTTTTGGCAAACGCGGGTGTGAGGACTTTGCAAATGGTAACAATATCAAACAAGGAACTAGAAACAACCTCTACTCGTGCACGTCTGCCGAGCAAATTTACACAATCCATGTTCAAGTATTGAGTAACATGTAAAACAGGGTAATGTCAGGAACTAGAAATGTAACGGCCCAAGCCCACTGCTAGGAAAAAGTCTCCACACCCTTATAAAAGGTGTTTCGTTCTCCTCCCCAATCGATGTGGGATCTCACAATCCACCCCCCTTCAGGGTCCAACGTCCTTGTTGGCATTCGTCTCTTTCTCCAATCGATGTGGGATCCCTACCAAATCCACCCCCTTCGGGGCCCAGCGTCCTTACTGGCACACCGCCTCATGTCTACCCCTTCGGGGAACAGCCTCCTTGCTGACACATTGCCCGGTGTTTGGCTCTGATACCATTTGTGACGGCCCAGGCCCACCACTAGCAGATATTATCCTCTTTGGGTTTTCCCTTTCGGGCTTCCCCTCAAAGTTTTTAAAACGCGTCTGCTAAGGAAAGGTTTCCACACCCTTATAAAGGATGTTTTGTTCTCCTCCCCAACCGACGTGAGATCTCACAAGAAACATCAAAATCAACAAATTTCAAAAGAACAAAAACAAGTGGTCAAAAATGAGCAAAAGAATGTTGTTCTATTTAGTCATTCAGCATCAATGAGGCTTACAGATGATAAAGAAAGCAAAGTAGCTGTAGATAAAATCTAACCTTGACCGAGTTTCCAACGAGATGAGTAATTATTTGACGAAAACGTCCAGGGTCACCGATGACAACTTCAGGCACCAAATCAGAGACATAAACAGCCAACTTCACATGCAAGGGAGGACAAAAGCAGTTTCACATAAGGAAAATAACACCAAAAACCAATTTACAGAATGAAACAAAGGAAATAAATTGACCAATTTACCTCAATTCCCATATCATTGGATTTGAGAGAAAAAGGTGAAAGAACATTATCAAGTATAGCACGCAGATCAAAAGGTACAGATTCAAGTTCAAGCCTTCCTGATTCTATCTTAGCTTGATCAAGAACCTTATTTATAAGAGATATCAGATCTTTTCCACTCTCGTGAGCAGTCCGGGCAAAATCCAGTTGATTCGGATCAAGGTTAGTGTCCATCAGTAATTTCAGCATGCCTATATAAAGTAATTAAGAATCGTTATGCAAGATAGGAATGAGAAGATTGATAGCACCGACTTCTCAATTTAATAGCATTCGTGTTACCTAAAACACCATTCATTGGTGTTCTGATCTCATGGGAAATTGTTGCCAGAAACTGCAAAAGACAATACATCAGTAATGCAGTATATGTTGAAAGATGTGTCTCTAGATAAGGACGACTCGGGAGAGAAAGCACGCTCTACAATATCTGGAGTTTTAAACATGCACCTGTGATTTTGCGACATCAGCAGCTTCGGCAAGACTTTTAAGCCACATCGTCTCGTGATAGTCATTCTCCACTTTTGCGATCCGACTTATGGCTGCATGAAAAATATGCCCAACCAGCAAGGTAATGATAAGGACGCCAACCGATGAATTGATGGCTGTCCAAGGAGGTGGAGGTTTATGCTTGAATCTGTAACCAACGTATACGCTTATCAACAGTAATTCCATGATAAAGAATTCGTATAGATAAATAGCGATACTGATATGAAGTCAGGTGAGGACTTACCTACAATGCATCTCATGCCTTCTTAATGGATCCCCAAAATCAAGTTTACTAATATGCAGTAGCCCAGTATCGGAAAAATCCGAACCATACATATTAATGGGAGCGGAATGATTGGTCGTATCATAAACGTTCACAACAATTGTCTGCTTACTAGCAAGCTGATGCAGAAGCTTTTCCACCAGTGAGGGGATATCATAAGATGCACCTAGATAACTTGTGAATAAATGAATTCAAGAAAGACAATTAGGTTCAGCTTGTCAACTATGACAGAGTACTTTCAAGAAAAGCACACACAGAAGTAAGAAGTTCTCGAGAAATAAAATTACCCAACAGTAGCTTCGATACGTTGCTCGGGAGTAGCATCTGGTGGGAGGTCAGTGTCATAGACGGCAAACGTGAGGACGACTCCAAGGTGATTAGATTTCAAAAGCTTAAAAGGAGATGTAAGCACTCCCTTTCCAGAAGCTCTAGCTCGCAATATGTTCTCACGATCTTCCTACAAGACGGAGGCATTTATGTGAACTAGTAAGTCATTGAAGTGACTGAAATATACAAAAACCGTGCTCCAATCGTTTACTATGCTTGCATAATGACACGTCCACTCCATTATAAGAGGGTCGAAGGAACTCGAGAGTAAGTTAATCATATACAATCACCGTCTTCCTAACGAGCTAGAAGTGAATACAGTAGCATAACAGGATTCATTTAAGGAGTAGAGAACCAAGAAAAGAGAATTCAACATACAAACCCCCCTGGGTACTTACTTTTCCAGACATCATGTCGATAGAAACGATATGAGCGACCGTTTCTTGAGAAAATATGACAGGTGCATATTCGTCTTGAATTGGTGCAGGCTCCAAATTTTCTGGGTTACAATCTTGAACAAGAGTTTGGTCCTCTGTCTCCATTTTCTTTATTGTCCATCCATGAATCCTCTCAAATTGTTCTCTTTCTGAGTGATTAACTTTCAAAGCATAAGCTACACCACTAGTTAGTGGTCTTTCAAAGGATGTTCTTTCTGTATACTCACCAAATGTTTTCTGAGAGAGGAATTCACAAATAAACTAAAGATCAAATGCGTGATAATCGAAAATCTTAAAGCTTAAAAGAATTATGAGTACTGTTCTTCAATGAAGATTATTGAAATCACTCAGTTTTCATATTCGTATAGAAATTGCACAACAGAGGAGAAAGAAAATTGCCTGATTAATAGCTGAAGGTTGTTTTCCATGGTGGAACGTCGAGGTAAGAACGGCCAATGCATGAACATGGTTCATGCTAACATTAAACTGGTCCTGCAACATCCGAGCTCGCTCATCACACATGTTTGCAAGAGTTTCTTCTCTTCTCAAAATGGCTGTCTTGTTCAGGTACCAAAATAGCCATATGGACCCGATTATTCCGAATACAATAAATATTCTTAGGAGCACCTTCCGCCATTTCCCTGCTCCTTTAGAAGAATCTTTGACTTGTTGATGCTTTTTTCTCCGTTGTAAGACCCATTGTGGATGAACCAATGGCTGATTTGGCTTTGGATGTTTTTTGTTCCACAATTTTAGATGGAAACCAGATGTTTTCTGGAATGATATCACTCCAAGAAAGACTGAAAAACATCCAATCAACAAACTATAGAAACTCTTCCAGTGCTTTCTTATAAAGTATCTTAGAACTCCTGCTTGTTCAATTATCTGATAATGCCCAGAACCAAGATTAGTCAGCAACTCAAAAATCTTTTGCATTTGCCAAACTAACTAATAGTTGTGCTTATCGTCATCAAAATTCAAAGATTCGGGATGCATTTATTCGATTATCAAAAGATAAAAAGAAATGAATAAATAAACTAAGGTGTACTACATTAACTTCCAAGAAGTGTAACGGCCCAAGCCCACCGCTAGCAGATATTGTCCTCTTTGGGCTCTCCCTTTCGGAGCTTCCCCTCAAGGTTTTTAAAACGCGTCTGCTAGAGAGAGGTTTCCAGGGTCCTCCCTTTCGGGCATCCCCTCAAGGTTTTTAAAACGTGTCTACTAGGGAGACGTTTCCAGGGCTCTACCTTTCGGGCTTCCCCTCGAGGTTTTTAAAACGAGTCTGCTAGGGAGAGGTTTCCACACCCTTTTAAAGAATGTTTCATTCTCATCCCAACCGATGTGGGATCTCACAATCCACTCTTTTTTAGGATCCAGCGTCCTTGCTAGCACACCGTCTCGTGTCCACCCCCCTTCGAGGCTCAGTCTCCTCGTTGACACGTCGCCCAGTGTCTGGCTCTGCCCTTTTGTAACCGCCTAAGCCCACCGCTAGCAGATATTGTCCTCTTTGGGCTTCCCCTTTCGAACTTCCACTCAAGGTTTTTAAAACGCGTCTGTTAAGGAGGGGTTTCCACACCCTTATAAAGAATGCTTCGTTCTCCTCCCCAATCGACGTGGAATCTCACAGAATAACGATCATAAGTTTAAAATAATAGATCTTCAAATGTTGCTGTTTGTGAAAGATGAAGTTTTCAAGATCAGAAAACTACATTTACTAATTCCAATATAAAACTTATCTACCTTTCCACAGAGCTGATTTCCAGAAGAAAGTAAAGAGACAGATAAGTCTGTAGCATATGGAACAGTTATGTCCTCAGAGAATAATTGTTCAGAATTTTCAGGGACCTTCTCAGTTCGAATTGGGCACTGACCAACACTGGAATCTGCACTTCCTTCAACCCATACATGCTGCTTGTGCAAATCTTGCTCCCAGTACAGTGACCTCAGGGCACAGGCAATTCCATCCAACTGTGATTTGTCAGATCCAAAATCATTGATGCACCCCATGGATGTCATCTGCAACAAACATGATAATGTAAACTTTTTAACGCAGTTCTTCTCTAATCGTCCTCCTGTTACATGAACTGGGAATGACATGAGGCACATTCATGGTGTATGTTTACGAAGATAGAACTGGTAATATGATTATAATGGTGTAACAGCACAAGCCTTGATAAGGTATCGTCGTCAGCCTCACGGTTTTAAAATGCGTCTACTGAAGAGAGGTTTCCACACCCTTACAAGGAATGTTTCATCCTCTCTCCAACCAATGTGGATCTCACAATCCACCCCCTTGGGGGCCAGCGCCCAGTGTCTAGCTCTAATACCATCTGTAACAGCACAAGCCCACCGCTAACAGATAGTGTTCGTTTTAGCCCGTTACGTATCACCATCAGCCTCACAGTTTTAGAACTAGGGAGAGGTTTCCACACCCTTGTAAGGAATGTTTCGTTCCCCTCTCCAACCGATGTGGGATCTTACAATCCACCCCCCTGGCACACCGCCCAGTGTCTAGCTCTAATACCATTTGTAACAGCATAAGCCTACCGTTAACAGATATTGTCTGTTTTAGCCCGTTACGTACCACCGTCAGCCTCACGATTTTAAAACACGTCTACTAGGGAGAGATTTCCACATCCTTGTAAGGAATGTTTCGTTCCCCTCTCCAACCGAGGTGGGATCTCACAAATGAACAGGTTTATAGATTGCACAACACATTGCACAACACATCAAGCATGATGTTTCCTAGTATATAACCTCATATTATCAGACTTGGAAGTGAATATCAATGATTTCTACCTCACTTAAATTGATGAATTCGTTCAAATAGTCTAATACAGCCTACCTCAGACCATGAATTCGACAATTCCTAAGCCTTTTACATTGTCCCAACTCCAAAGTTGAAAATAAACACTCAAAGAAGAAAAAGAACAATGTTGTTTATGGCACACAACTTCAGCAATAATCATTGGATCCCAAAGAATTGAACTGCAAGAAAGCTTACCCGATCTGATTCAGATAACAAGGCAGTCAAAGCTTGAATCTGATTCTTGCTTACATTGAAATGCCGCATCAAAGTTTGAGTTTCTTCATCGAACAAGTCCGAGGTTTGCTGTCTTGTTCCACTATTCACATTACACGAACGCAAGGAAAACCAGCTCCCCAAAGCTAAAACGACAGTAAAAATCCAAAGACAGAACAGCTTCTTCTTCCATTTTCCGGTGGAATTTAACAAACATAGATGTTCCTTAGCCTTCTTCAGCTTAAACCCAGCTGGAAACTTTCCATTAAAGATAGAAAACTTGCAGTTCAAAGACATCCTAAGTAAACAACCTTAAGAGCTTGAGAAAACCCCAGCTCCGCCAGACCAACCCCACCACATAAAACTCCTCCACCGAACACAACAACACAAATTCAACTAGAATCAACACAAATTAAAGAAATACCATCGATTCTTCACAAACCCATGAAGAATCCGCTTGAAAAAAGAACAAGAACAAGAACAAAGAACCCTGTTCTTCCCTTGAATCCGGAAACCACTGGCGTTAATCGACCAAAAGCTTCGAACGAATCATGTTGGCAACAAACTGGATACAACCCAGTCGTTATTTTAGTAAGGATTACGTGAACAAGTAAAGGGGCGGGAGAAGTATTGCCCCTTTTCCTCTAACATCTGGGTTTTCTTCTCTTTTTGCTCTGCTTTTTCGTGAATGGGGTAAAACAACCGGGTTGGCTCCTGCCTGAATTTAACTGGAATCAATGATAAGATGGTGGGGAAGATGAAAGGGAATGGGGGGAATTTTCATTCAACGAAGGTTAAACCCAGATGGTTCCTCCACAATTATAACAACTGGAATCAATGATCAGATAGTGGGGAAAAAAAAAAGGGTAAAACCCTCTCTCTCTATCTCTCTATCTCTCTTTCTCTCTCCTGTTCTCTATCTCAAAGTGGGTACATCATTATCTCATCATCCAGTGAAGAACGTTAAGCAAAAGCAAACAAAAGCTATGATCAAAATCAACCCTCTTAAGAACAGATTAATTAATTGAACTTTAAGAACAGAGAGAGAGGGAGAGAAAGAAGCAGAGAATCCCCTCGACTTTGGCAAAGTTTCTCCAAATGGGTTGTGGAATTTTGGGTTGCTTTTTAGCTGAGTGAAAGCTCAGCTAGGCCACAGCAGCTAAGCAAGCCATTTTCAGTCCTCCACCCAAGCTCTTATTGTTCGTCCTTCTGCATTATTTTTCACTTTTACTTTGCAAAGACTTGAAAGAGACCGCACCATCCAGTGATTAAAGATGATGGAATTTGTATTCTACCGCTGCACTCTGCAGGCTTACAGATTCACACTTTTAGTTCTCTCATCAATTATAATTCCACCCTTCTCTCTTTTTCTCACTAGATTCATATTCAAATTCGTAGTCTTCAAAATTGAACTGGAACTACCCTACCAAACCCACATCGATTAGCTATTTAAGATTCAAGACGGTAAAATAAAACATTTAACATTTTAACCCCGATTCAGAATCCAGATTCTGGGTATGGAACGTTACAAATAGTATTCGAGTAGTACTTCTTCTACTAAAATATGGTTCGAAAATGAACGAAGTAAAAGAGAAATACATGAATGAACAGATACTACATCTGAGAATAGAATTACTATAAAAGACTTTAATGAAAGTTAATATCTCTATCAACACAATGTACCTTCATGGTTAACCATGTTTTACTTTGAGTAATTCTACGTTAAGTGCAGCTCATATAAACAAATTGACTGAGACATATATTCTCCAACAAAAAAAAATTAATCCGAATATATAAAAACTAATTAATTTCACGTGGAATAAATGAATATTATGTTGGATGAATAACAAAACCCACCAACTTTTTAATATTAAAAATAAAAAATAAATTAAAAGCCTTATTTTATTTTTATTTGATCTAATTTATATAATTTATCCCATGAATTTCAATATTAAATAAATAAAAAAAAATCAAGCTTTTGTTTGGTTATGGTGGTTGATATATCAAAACCAGTTATAAAAGAAATAAAAAGAATAAATAATATATTTTATTTATTTATTTAAATTTAACATTGGAGTTTAGGGTATTTGGACAACCTTATAAAACATGTCTCACTTTATGTAGTGGGATTAAGATAATATTTGACCTTATAAATTAAGGTATTATGATTTATTAATAATGTCATGTTTGGTTTAATATTTTAAATTTCATTAATGTCTACTTTGCATGTGACATTTGTGTCAGTCCTGAATAGGAAATTCCAAGAAATATTGTGTTGGAGAATAAATGGAACAGCTTCAATTAAACAATTTTATTAATTGCAATTTGGTCCACTTTCAGTGGCTCAAAAGAAATTTCAGCTTTTCTGTGGGTCAATTTTGGGAATTTTATTTCTTCCTTTTTTTATTCAATTTTCAATTTTCAACCACAAAAAAGAAAACTACAATAATAAAATGACCCCTAATCTCTTCGTATTCACATTCTTCTTCCCTTTTTTTTTAAACATATAAATAAAATCATTATTTTATTATTTTTACTAAGAAAAAAAAAATTAAAATTTCTCATCTCAATCTCTTGAGGGGAATCCCATAAGGAAAATCGGATAATATCTGCTAGCTGTGAGCTTGAACTATTAGCAATGGTATCATAACTAGACACTGAGCGGTGTGTCAGCAAGAACGTTGCGTCTCAAAGGAATGTAGATTGTGAAATCCCATATTGATTGAAGAGATGAACAAAACATTTCTTATAAGGGTAAAAACCTCTTATTAGTGGACGCGTTTTAAAACTTTGAAAAAAAAAGTCCGATAATGAAAACCCAAATCAATTAGACATGGACTTAGAAAATTATATTTATAAATTAATTTTCATGTATAAGTTTTTTTTTTTCAATGATATTTATATTTTGTAATAAATAAAAAATAAAAATAAAAACAGTCACTAATGAAAAAAAAAAAAAAAAAAAAAAAAAAAAAGAGAAGTGGGACCATGCAGTTTTGTTTACAAGTAATCTCAATTGGATCCATTATTGTTTTTTTTTTTATATGTATAAATCAAATAAAATAAATTATTGCTCCATTTCTTTTTCCTTTTTCACTTCTCAAACTTCAAAACTCAGTCCCAAATTATGAACCAAATACAAACATTTTTCTTTTCAAAATAATAATAATAATAATAATAATTGAACCATTTATGATCCCACCACTAACCTTATCACATATTCTCCCAATAATCAAATATATATATATATATATATATATATATATATATATATATATATATGAATTTTAATTTTTTTTTCCTTAAAATAATATTAATTTTTGTTAAAAGTAAGTAAAGTTCAAATGTTGATATATAATTTTTTTTTTTAATTTATGTATTAAAAAATATATTTAAATGAAGGAATAAGTATTTTGCATCTTTCATTTAAAAAATAAAAAATAAAAAAAACAATTTAAATTTATTTTATTAAAAAGTAAGTGGGGCCCACGACAGCTTGCTATTTGACACGAACACTAACACAAATCCTGAACTTCCCCAAATACGACAAAACAAAACCTCAAAGCAGAAAAATAAGACGAAGGGGAGCGGCGCGTAGCTGGTTGACACGTCATCATCATTGGTGGGTCCTACCTTTTCGCTATTTATTTTTATTTCTTTTCTTCTTTTTTTTTTTTTTTGGGAAAAAAAATGAAAAACAAAAGAGGCGGCCCCACACTTTTACTACGCGACGAATGTCCAAAATTGTCTATTTCCCTTTTTTACCCCTCCTCCATCTACCAAATTACTTCCTCTACCCCCCTTGCCCTCCCAAAAATAATAAAAAGATAAATTATATATTGGAATATTGATTTTAAAATCAAACAAATAAACGAATATTTTAAGTTCGCATAAGCTTTTTCATTTTTTTAAATTAATTTTTTTTTATTTGAAAAATGACTTTAAATATTTTTAATATAAAAAAACATATCTATTAAGTATTGAGTCGAGAGGTAACCGGTCTTATAAAAAAAAAAAGTGGGAAAAGTAATTTTTGTGGTTATGGAGACAGACACAAACAGTCTAGTGTCCGAGCCAATTGATCAGATAATGACAATTGAACTTATTATATTAATATTAACTAAATGTATAAATTTCTTTTAGTTTTTACCGAAAGAATATTTTTTAAAAATATTTTTAATAATTAAAACCCTTATGTTTTTGTTATTTTATTTTATACTTTATGGCATCTAATTTTTTAGACAAATATTTTTTTGTTTATTTACTTTGAAATAGAATAAAAGATTTGAGTTATTCTATATTTTCTAACCTTATGTTAAAATTTGGAATAAATAAAAACATTGTATTGTATAAAGTCATGAATTAAATAAAGAATAATCAAATTTCCTTTTAGAAAGATAATAAAAAAAATATATCACTTTCTCCTCTAAATAACTTTAATTGGATTAAACATAGCAACAACAATTAATATCGTAAAAAAATTAAAAAAAATTATCATTTTAGTTCGAACAAATAAATAAAGGTTGAAAACATATCAATATTTCTTTCTTTTTAAAAAATCCATATGGATAATTATAAACCTAACTTTTTAAAGAAAAGAATATAGAATATTATAGAACGTATAATAATATTAGATGAACAAAAACATAACTATAATACTTCACGAACCTAAGTTTTAAAAATTTAAATTTCAATATTACACCGTAATAAATAAATAATTGGAGCAGAGAAGGGATAGAGAATCTAATCATCTCCATCCATTCCTATTTAATTAACGGAAAGAAAATTATTTCGGTTCTGTTCTATGACGATAAGTGTTTACAAGGCTAAACCACGTGGATTAAACGATGAACTCTGGTGATAGGGGGACAATGGAATTTCTTGAGTAGTAAGAAAAGTAAAAGTTGTATTTGTTTTTTTCTTCTTCCCATTTCTTTATTTTGTTGCCTTTTAAAAGTTGTTGAAGAAGTGCTTCATAAACCATTGAAAGTGGGTGATTTGATTATCTATTGAGGCATTAGATATGAGTTCAATAATCCTTACATGTCTGTCTACTTCTATCTAATATCAATGGAGCTTCCTCCATTGCCATCAACATAAACAACTATTTACTTTTAAACCCACTCAACAACATTTTATAGCTCATCAAGATCAATCCTCATAAAACTCTAGTGGACGCATTTTAAAACCATGAGGTTGACGATGATACATAATGGACCACAACGGATAATATCTGCTAGTAGTGGACTTGATCAGAGCTAGACACTGGACAGTGTGCCAGCGAGAATGCTAAGCCCTGAAAGGAGGTGGACTGTGTGATCCCACGTTGGTTAGAGAGGGGGGTTTGGGGTATTACAAATGGTATCAGAGCCAGACACTGGATGATGCCAATAAGGGGGGTGGACTATGAGATCTCACATTGGTTGGAGAGAGGAATAAAACATTCTTTTATAAGGGAGTATAAACCTCTCTTTGGCATACACGTTTTAACATCGTAAGGCTAATAATGATACGTAACAGGTCAAAGCGGGCAACATCGAACCTTGATACACCCTTTTTTGGTTTCTCTATTCTTCAAAAACTCAATTAATTTCCCTACAAACAAAGAACAATGATTCGAAGGAAGAAGATCTAAGAATCAAACAAGATTTCTATCTCTTTCACTCTAATAAATAGTAATCCATAGTTGTTATTCCATGTGATCAACTAGAGATTGGTGGAGGCAATGGGGAAGAAGATAAGATTATATTCATATCTCTCTCAAACTATGTTAAGTTGTTCATTGGATTAGATTGCTCTAAAAAAAACAAAAGAAATCTTTATAGAGCTCACTTTGAGTTAAAGCCTATGTATCTCTAATGGTATTCTATGATACCCAATTAGAATAAATATTGCTAATGTGCCTCAACCCTGCTTTACTAGATTCCCACATTTACTTCAAATACATTTGTGTAGCCCAAAACATCCCTCAACATATCAATGGGTCTCTTTCGAGTTCATCGTTCTTGGGTAGAATTCGAATTTTTTAACTGAATATTCATTTGGGTTTTATGAGCTCTGATACCATAATAGAAATCGTGAGATATCTTCATCTTTCCAATGTGTAATCCTTAAGATGAGGTCTTTTTGGGTTGGGTTGGGTCGGGTCGGGTCGGATCCCGATTTATGGGCAGGCCGTACATCCTTGCTCAATTTTGTCCTAACAAGGCCTCATAAGTTTGAAACTTAGAACTTTGTTATTTGATGTGATTTCCTGCATTATCACTTATCGACCAAGTCTCATGCACCTAACTCAAATGTGAATGCCACTTTTCGGAGGTTTTTTGAAGGATTGTTTTCAGGAGATCCCATGTTGGTTGAAGAGGGGAATGAAATATTCCTTTACAAAAGTTTGATAACCTCTTCCTACTAGAAGTGTTTTAAAACCGTGAGGCTGACGACGGTACATAACGAGTCAAAGTAGATAATATCTGTTAGTAGTGAGTTTGGTTCATTACAAATGGTATCAGAGTGAGACATCAGGCAGTGTGCTAACAAGGACGCTGACCTCTAAAGGGGTGGATTGTGAGATCCCACATCGATTGGAGAGGGGAACAAAACATTCCTTATAAGGGTATGGTAATCTCTCCCTAGTAGACACGTTTTAAAACTCTGACGGTGATACGTAATAGGCCAAAGTGGATAATATCTACTAGCGATGGGTTAGACACCAAGGGGTGTGCCAGCAAAGAGGCCGCCCCCAAGGGAAATGGATTGTGAGATCCTACATCGGTTGGAGAGGGGAGTCCTTATAAGGGTGTGGACCTCTTCTTAGTAGATGTATTTTAAAACCGTGAGGTTAACGACGATACATAACATGCCAAAACGATAATATCTACTAGCAATGGGTTTGAACCGTTCCTAAAATGGTGATTGGTAAAGAGTAGAATGAGACGAAAGAAGTTAAAACTACAAACCTGGACATGTTTGCAATTATCTGTATTCTGGTCCAAGGAAGAAGTGAGCTAAGCTTTCTGAATGCAGCCTTTCAAGTCGAGCAATCAAGAACTAATTGTAGACTCCACTCAGACCAATAGCATCTCCAAATCATACAGTTCTACTGCTCAATTGATTGCTGCAATATTGGAAGTGGGATCCATTAGAGAGCACTCCTAAAAAGGACAAGGACCTACAAGCAACTAAAGCAAGATCTGTCCATTCAAAGTTGCGTCTAATCTCTTTAACATGCCTGCTGCTTTTGTTTCTCTCTTTTGGCAGATCATTACCCTACACAATCTCAGTGCTCACTACATGAACTCCAGGATCACCAGCGCTTACTTACACCATTATAGAATCCCTTCATATCTAACAGTGATCAACAGACAACAAAAACAGACAACATTACAGTCCCCCACAACAGAAACATAGCTAATTCAAGTCAACTTTAAGGCAGCTTCAACGACCATCACTTAGCTTGTGTGACTATGAGAGGATGCAGTACGATATAGAACGATGTTTCGAAACTATGTAAGGATTTAGGACTGATCTGCTCCACCGCTGCTCGGTGAACGGAAACTTTCCTGCAGTTTAATCTTCTCTAACAAATACTGTTTCTCTGCTTCAGCCTCTTTTAACCGCTGTTTCAGGTAGCTGCTAGCAAAGTCTTCTTCAGATTTTTCAGATTTGGCAAGAGCAATCATCTGGAGCCTATCAGCCTCTCGTTTTGCCTCATTGGCCTTAAGTTGGAACATGTCTGCTTCTGCCAGTTTAAGTCTCACAATTTTCTCCAGCTCTTCAATCTGCAGCTTCTTTCTCTGTTTCTCCAGCTTTAGTTCTGCTGCTTCCCTGGTCTTGTCCTCAACCTCATGCTCGAATGCCTCGACATCCATTCGTGCTTTTTTGAATCTCCTCTTCTTCTCGTCGGCTACTATTTCCATTTTTCTTATGGCTTCCTGTACTACATCAGCAATGCGGCTGCATGCCTCCTGTGGGGCTACTAGTCGTCCTCCTTCCCCATTTTCCATGCTTCTTGGAGAGTCCAACTCAAGTTCTTCATAAAGAGAAACAAGAAACATAGGTGTTTTATTATAATAGAATATGAACGAATTTACTTTTGAGTCAAATGAGCAAAATGACTGGGAAAACATGTAGCTTGAGCCCCACATAATGCATTTGAGTGTCTTTTTATCGATTTCATAGCAATATGAGTAGGTTTTCTACATGAACGGGAACAAATATAGTCCAATGTTCCTGTAAGATCCTACATCGGTTGGAGAGGAAAACAACACATTCTTTATAAGGGTGTGGAAACCTATCCCTAACATACGCGTTTTAAAACCTTGACGGGAAGCTCAAAAGAAAAAGCCCAAAGAAGACAATATCTACTAGCAGTGGCTTAGGTCGTTACAAATGATATCAGAGACGGACACCAGGCAATGTGCCAAAGAGGAGGTTGAGCCCTAAAGGGAAGTGGACACGAGGCAGTGTGCCAGCAAAGACGCTAGGCCACGAAGGGGGGTGGATTGGAGGAGTTCCACATCGATTGGAGAAGGGAACAAGTGCCAGCGAGGACACTGGTGTGGATTGTGAAATCCCATATCGATTGGGGAGGAGAATGAAACGTGTATTCCTTCGCTTAAGCCACCTTCCAAATGTATGATCAAGAAATAAGCACAAGTTCAAACACAAACGTATAGTTCTTTACCTTGGAAAAATCCCAATATAGTTCTGCATGCCATCGAAGAATCCACAACCCCACTTTTCATTTTCTCCTTGAGATCCTCACAATTCCTGAAAAGCTTCCTCCCTCTAAGGTCCTCACTTCCACGAAATATTCTACTAACATAGTCGAGTTCCCTTGTCAAAGCCTCCATGTCCCAGGCAGGTGCACAGTGCTGGAAAACATCCTTAACCCAACCCAGCAGCTCTGACGTTCTATGGCAGGCTTGACACCTGAAAAGCATTTCAGATTGCCCGGTTCCACTCTTACCAGATGACCCCATGCAAATTTGTCCATCACGAATGGCACAATCCGTATGAGTCCAATGAGAGCACAGATCACAGCCAATCCAACGACAAGTATTAACTTCAAAATCAAACTTATTACATATTACACACATGCAAAGATTGCAGAAACCATTTCTCTTGGAGCATAGCTCACATGTACAGTCGTCAGCTGGGAGCTGGTTTTGGCATGCTATATTCCTGCACCTCTTGTATACAAAGATCTCAATTAGAGTGTTCTGTGGGAGGGTAATATTTGGATGCAAGAACGCCTGAATTCCAGTATTTATTGCCACTAGGATCTCGAGTTGCGCTCGATTGGCTATAAGTAGAGTCTTATCAGTTAAATCAGTTCTACTCTGAACAAGCTTCTGTAAAAGGAAAATCTCCTCTCTATGCTGTGAACCACCATTACCATCAAGAATAACTCGTAGCTCAGTTTTCAACTCTTCGAGAAATTCATCTGGTAGACGATGCATCTTTTCGGAGATTATGTCTACTCTCTCCCTTGCAATGTCCCTGAGGGATATTTTATCAGCATTACATAGACGGTGAACAACTGAATGTTCAGCATTATCATTCTCCATCTTCTTTGCCAACATAGCTTCAACATTAGGCCAAGTTTCCCTAGAACTGGCACTCTCCGTGGGGGACTCCTGAACTTGACCAGCATTGGATGTAGGCTCCTCTTGAGGTATGCGCGTATCGGCTGACACTAGGGAAAATGAGGCTTGCGGCGTGCTCGACTGTGATTGCTGGTGCGGAAGCAGCATTTTCTGTGCAGGCTGTACCTGAGATTGAAGTTATAATGTGAGAAAAGAAATATTTATGTGCTTCTAGTTAATAACCAAAAAGTGTCTGAAAACAGGAGGCGAGGGAACAAGTGAAGCATGAAAAGTGAACCTCAAATGAAACCA
Organism: Cucurbita pepo subsp. pepo; assembly: GCF_057944985.1. Taxonomy (NCBI): domain Eukaryota; kingdom Viridiplantae; phylum Streptophyta; class Magnoliopsida; order Cucurbitales; family Cucurbitaceae; genus Cucurbita; species Cucurbita pepo. Next base: position 17,838,356 of record NC_141802.1, on the reverse strand, counting down.
ACAGAGTTTAAAGGGAAAGGGAGGGAAAATCCACCCCCACATCCTCCAGAAAACATAAAAGTAAGACAGAACAGATAGGAAGTCAGAGACAGACATAATTCCCTCGGAGAAACAATTTCGTTTACAACAGTTATTCTTAAAGCAAAGACTGGCTTCTGATTAAGACGTAAGTTTGCAGGATAAATATCAATTCTAGATATTATGCACTTAAATGACACTTTAACAAAGGATGTGTTAGGAACTACGGCTTTCCATAATGGTATGATATTGTCCACTTTGAGCATATGCTCTCATGGCTTTGCTTTTGGTTTTCTCGAAAGGCTTTATAACAATGGAGATGTATTCCTTACTTATAAAATCATAATCAAACCCTTAATTAGCCGATGTGGAGCTCCTCTCCCAACAATCCTTCCCTCGAACAAAGTACACCGTAGAGCCTCCCCTGGGGCCTATGGAGTCCTCGAACAACCTCCCCTTAATTGAGGCTCGACTCCTTCTCTGGAGCCCTCGAACAAAATACACCCTTCGAGGCTCACAACTTCTTTGTTCTACATTTGAGGATTCTATTGACATAGCTAAGTTAAGGGTATAGCTCTGATACCATGTTAGGAACCACGACTCACCACAATAGTATGATATTGTCCACTTTGAGCATAAGTTCTTATAGTTTTACTTTTGGTTTCTCCAAAAAGCCTGATACCAATGAAGATGTATTCCTTACTTACAAACCCACGATGAACCCCTTAATGAGTCCCAACAATCCTCAACTGGATGGCAGCTCAAAATATACCTCGGATTCCGCAACTTAAAGCTTCTTAAAAATAGACATGACATTGTGCAATTAATCAAAAACAGAAACAAAAACACCCCATCCATCCCGAATCATTCCGCTAATATCACAAAGTAACTTTTCTTCGACACAAAAGCGAAGAAGAAAAGAAACCCAATTCACCATCACTGAAATCAGTCGAGCAAATCAAAACGCGATAGCAGAAAAGCAAAGTAACGCAATGAATTTAATTATATCGAGGCAACAAAAGTAAACAGGGCAGAAAGGGTCAGAGAGCAACAACGAAAGGCATATACAGAGACACAAACACCCCAATGCTTCTAAACAAGAAATCATTGTTCCAGCCGGTAATTAGACACTCAGAAACAGCAAGAACACTGAAATTTGGCTCTCAATAAACCACGTACCTGGGCCAATCAGTACAAACAGAAGCAGTCGAGAGCTGAGCGTTTCTGTAGGCAAGGAAAGAAGAGGGAACAGGAGGATGAAAGTCGAGAGGATTCAGCGAAAAAGAGAACAAAAACACGCGATTCCAAAATTGAGTTCTGTACCCTACGCCAAAAGAAACGTAGTCCACGCTCTTCACCAAGGGAAATAAAAGTCAAAAGCCAACGAAACCCCGACGCACTGGGTTTTGGGTTTGACTCCCTCAAGATGAACATTCAAACACGCAAACGTGACGGCTTCGAGTAAATTATCCAAACGGCCAAAACTCAACGCAATCTCCACCAAGATCTTCAGAACATTGTTATTAATTACAGTTAACGTAAAACTTGATTTACACTAACCTA